>NW_026622908.1:28800797-29103827 GCF_023065955.2 Ursus arctos
AGCCAAGACCGACTGAGTCCTCTGTCTTCCGAGGCCAGTGTGGTTCCTGTGCAGAATTCCTGTTACTTGCAACAAGTCATAACCCATTCCACTGCTATCATTGAAATAATTCACACTTGTAGATTCTTGATACATTTTTTGTGAAAATGATATAATCACTGTACTTTTTATGTCATCACTGAAAAGAGATACATACCTCCCTGTATAAAACATGAACCTGAACTAGATTTTGGGGGGCAGTCATAACCCTAAAGGCACACCTAAAACAGGCCCTTTCGGTTTAGCTTGTCGCCTTTGTCTCCTCTGCATTTTGCGTCATTAGATTGCCACGTAGCCTTGGATTGTATACAGATCTGGTGGCTGTACTTGCATTATTATCTCAGTAGGTAATATTTATCTTTTGGGATTCCCAGTGTTTAGCTTTCATGAACAAAATGGTTACCTTTGGTTTTCATAAGAACTTAGGACAGTAAATCCAACTCTTTTTTTTTTTTTTTTTTTTTAGTAAAATTCTGATAGCCGGTGGTTTTACATTTCAGCCTCTGAAAGACATTAAATGTAAAATTATTCATTTTAGTTTTTAAATACATTCTGGTTTGTGATGTGAACTTTTTGTCCTACATGCAAAAAGTTGTTTTTTTTCTTTTGAGGAATGAGCCTGTTGGTCCCTGACTAAGATCTTTCCACAACTGTCCACTTACGATAGATTGTTAACCCAGCCAAGTAATATTTAAGAGAAATGAAATTTGATGGTGGATATAACCTCTAAAGCAACAAAATGTTTCCTTTTAACTAAATGAAACTGAGTGTGGCTTAGTTATTCATTCATCTAACTATTACCTCTTGTCTGCCAGCCACTATTCTAGGAACTGGAAACCAAACAGAAAAAAATTCCAGGTCTTATGGAGCTTCATTCTAGTGGAGGGAAACAGAGCAGATGGTAAATATAATAAAGAAATTATTTAGTATGTTAGAAGATAATGCTAAAGGGAAAATAGAGCAGGAGGTCAGGTGAGATTCAAACTGGATTGTTCAAAGAGGCCCCACTGAGAAAGTGACACTGGAGCAAAGACTTAAAGGAGGTGAGGGTTTAGGCCATGCAGACAGATAGCATAAGAGCATTTCAGGCAGAGAGAATAGTTGTTGCAAAAGCTTTTGCAAGGAACAGCAAGAAGGCCTACATGGTTGCAGTGGACTTAGATGAAAACAGAGATGAATGGGAGGAAGATAGAACCTTATCTGTACTGCTTTGCAGACCATTCTAATAATTTGGGATTTTATTCTAAGAGAAAGATGTATGATTTGGAAGGTTTTGTACAGATAAGAAAAATGATCTGATTTACACATTAGCAGGTTTCCTCTAGCTGCTCTGTTGAAAATAGATTGCGATAGGGTAAGGGCAAGAGCAGGAAGACCAATTAGGATGCTGTTGCAAAATATAGGTGAAAGATAATGCTGGTTTGGACCAGCCAGGTGAAGGGAGAGGAAGTGAGAAGCCGTCATTGTATTTGGGATGCATTTTTGAAAATAGAACCAACAAGACACTACCAGAGGGAATGTGGGAAATGAAGGAAAGAGAGGTCGTGGGTAACTCCTAAATTTGGGACCTGAGCAACTGGTGCTATTTAATGAGATTTGTAATCACTATTGGTGCTGTTTAATGAGATAGTAAAGGCTGAGGAAGGAGCAGGTTTAGGGAGAAAAACAAGTTTGGTTTTGTAAATGTTAAGTTTGCATTGCTTATTAAATGTTTCAGTGCAAGTGTTAGGTAGGCAATTAGTTATATGAGTGTCATGATGGTCAGGGAAGAGCCCCAGGCTAGAGATGAAAATCTGTGAACTATGGGCTTAGGAGTGGTGTTTTAAATCATGAGCTTGGATGAAGTTACCTCAATGGTTATTATAAAAAGGAAAGTAGGTCAACAATGAATTACTAGGGCATTCCAGTCAACATTAGGAGGTTGAGAAGAGAACAATAAAGGAGCAGCTAGCCAGACAGTAGGAACATCAGGCAAGTATTTTGTCCCAGAAATGAAGAAAATGTTTTGAGAAGTGATCAGTTGTATCATTATTGTTGCACTATGTGGATACATCCCAAGAGGTTGAGCTGGATGAGGACAGAGAATAAGCCATTGGATTTAGGAACATGGAGGTTGTTGGCAGTCTTCTAAAAGTTTGTACGAAGTGGGTTGTGAAGGAGATTTGTGGAGATGGCTAGCAACTCTTCCAAGAAGTTTTGCTATAGTGAGAAGCAGAAAATGGGATGGAAGTTAGGGATATGGGATTAAAGATAAATTTGGTTTGGGTTTTGCTCTAAAATAGAAAATTTTGCAGTATGTTTGCATAGGACTGATCCAGTAAAGAAGGAGAAATTAAAGATGCAAAAAAAGAAGCTAATTATCAAAGCAAAGTTCTTGAAGAGATGGGGAATAGCATCTGAGGCACAAATGTAGGGGAGGGGTTGTCTTGAGATAGGAGCAGGGACAATATATAGGTATAGATGTGGACTTTTGCGTGCTTCTCAGTGCAATGAGAGGCTAGTTGTCATATCAGAGTGAAGAGAAGCAGAGGGTGTTGTGGATAATGTTGAGACAAAAAGGCTGAAAACAGTAGACTCAGAATGTGAGTTGACCAGAGAAGTTCTAACTTTGGTAACTGCATAAATGTCAATGTCATTAATTAGAGAATATGGAAAAGAAATTATTTATGCATCAATGTAAGGCTGGAGAATAATTTCAGTGATAGACATGTTCATCTAGAGATGCCTCTGGCTCCCTCAGAGAGAATGTGCAAAGTAAGAAGAAAAGACCAGGGATGGAATCCTAGAATGTACTAGCATTTAAGGAGCAGAGCCAGTGAAGGAGTAGAGGGGTATTGGGAAGCCAAGGGGGAGCTAGGTCCTGAAGGTCAGAAGAACAGAGGGTTTGAGAAGGAAGAAGAAATCAATAGTAGTCTGTTCCGTGTGGTTCCCCAGGTCTGGTACAGATATCGCTAGAGGTGCACCAGCTTTCAGGTAGGACTTACATTAACATTTTTAAATAATTTTAGCATTTAAAAAAACTTAAAAAATAATTTTAGTATTTATGGCTTATTCTGATGGGCATTAGGAAAAATGTGTAACTAGCACATCAAACTGTGATATATGAAAAGTGGTACCGATTTCCCCTTTAGACATAATCTAAGATTAAACTGAATCCGTTTAAAGAAAAACATTACGTAAACAGTGGTGCTGGTACCTACGGAAAAATCACGACAGTAGTGGTAGATGGATAGTGTAGAAGGCTCTGCGTTTCACAGTTTAGAAAGTCGTTGGTGACTTCATTTTATCAAAAGTATTTTCTGTAAAATGGGGAGATAACTACACTAAAACAACAAAAATAAAGCTTAGGATAATAGAAGTGTTAAACTGAGCTCTTACTCTCAGAGCTATTGGCATAGTTTCTAAACTACAACTCATGTTTCAGCCTGTGACTCAGTGACTAACATAACTTTAAAGCAAGTAGATAATGATATCAAGAAACATTCTTTAGAAATATATTAATAGGGGCGCCTGGGTGGTGCAGTCGTTAAGCGTCTGCCTTCGGCTCAGGGCGTGATCCCGGAGTCCTGGGATCGAGCCCCATGTCAGGCTCCTCTACTGGGAGCCTGCTTCTTCCTCTCCCACTCCCCCTCCTTGTGTTCCCTCTCTCGCTGGCTGTCTCCCTCTGTCAAATAAATAAATAAGATCTTTAAAAAAAAAAAGAAACATATTAATAATAGGATACAAATAATGAAGGTTTTTTAGATTCACCTGTTAGAAATAGTGGAAAAGTAACTATGTTCGAAATAAAACAGAAAATTTTGCCAGGTGAGCGAAGCAAGAGGGCATTTATCAGGAAGGTATTCCAAGCCTCAGCATGTAGTATACACGGAGCAGGTGGTTTTATTCTCTCTCCATGGTCTGTTGGACCAAATCACTGCAGCCTTGTCTGTGATGCTCCAGGAGGACCAAGACTGAGGGTAGCAACTGAGCTGTCACTATAGACATTTCCGTAGCACTGCTTAATGTCAGTGAGGATGGGATGGCACTGGAGGTTGTTAGTTATGGCATACTTTAATTCATTGATCTAAAAATAAATTTATATCTCTGAATTACAGAGCTTAACACTTGAGGTGTACACATGGTCTCCACTAGTATTAGGGTTACTATATTGAGTCTCCAAAAGGAAGTCAGTTGTATTTTTGGGTACTAAATTAAGTTTAGAATACAGTTCTGCCTCCTTTCTGCTCTATGTATAGTTTGAGGATACCCACTGGATGGCATCATTAATCATATTTTATGATCACTTATCTACAAACACATAGGGTTGGAAAGTTATATTTGGACATCTTTCTTTGTATATAGGCTCCGTTGTATATCAGGAGCTTACTGTGATTTCCTACATTCATATCACTATGGACAAAATAATTGTACACCTACAAGAAAAATAGGAAGAATGAGCAAGATGGGGTCTGTTTAAGCTGGCCCTCATTAATTATTGAACAAGATATTTTTAATATGGTTTGTCACTGCAGTTGTAGATCAGTTCCTGATAAGAATTGAAAGCAGCTAATTCTGTAAGGCAAGTCGTCAGTTGCTGTCTTTTTAAATTTCAACTTCCATTCATTCTTGCTGATGTTTTTAGAGCTATTTTGCCATCTCATACAGCAAGCATTTGCATGACTCTTCCCCATTCAAAAAGATGATTCTAATTGCAGAACTCTCACACGCACACACACACACACACACAAAGTCCATTCTACTTTGGTAGAACGAGCTTTTTTTTTTTTAAGTGATTTATGCCTCAGTGAGTTCTTTATGTGTGCTGTGAGCCGACTAGTTGGAGTGAATTCCCAGTTTTGAAATTTTTGTTTAACACAATGGGCACTAAGTCTTTAAACCCCTTCACAGATGTAATCATTGAATGATTTCTACTCAGTTTCATGGCGTGATGGAAATAAAGCAGTTGAACCTGATAATCACTACAAAAGAACATTAGTTAGTTTTAAAATACATATGACTGAGGATACCTGGCATATATATGTGTATATGGAACGCTGGCTTTGGTTTTTTCCCCCCTTTTTTCTTCCAGCAGTGTTATTCCTAGTAGTCAAATGTATTTCATACTAAACTGTGCTCTTTGACTAAGAAAATTTCAGTAATCTCTTACTTTTTCTTAGCCACTAAGGTTTATTTGGTTATGATCTTGAAAATGCAGGAGAAATTTAAATCAAATTTCATAGCTGTTGAAAAGACCACAGCTTTGGATTTGTCTTCTCATTTAATTGCTTTTTATAACAACAAGCCTAAATTTGCCATTCAAAAATTGCCAAACTATAGGGCATTGATTAATAACCCAGTCAGATCACATATCCAAAGTGATTATTATTAAAAAAAAAAAAGCGTATCAAATTTCAGGAAAAAGAGCTGGAGGTCAATAGCAGTTGATAGTGTACCAGGTGTCGATCAAATGTTCATTCCTGCTGCACCTATAATAACACAGGCATGTTTCCCTTGACAATGTAAAACATAGCTAGGGAAAAATCTAACATGAACAAAAAAATGAAACAATTCACCACCTCTCTCACTGCCTAAAAAGTATAAATGTTAAAAATTGGAAAAGAGTAAGGTCTTAGAAACTATGTTATTATGTGCAAAGCAGCCACTGAGGTGAATGCCTCCAGGTGACTTTCGTGTGGTGACGTAAAGCAAAAGGAAAAAGTGTGATAGCACCATTAATTTCTTTCTGCTTTTTACTTGATTTAGTGCATTGGCTACGAATGCTTAGAATTAGATATGCTCTAATCAAAGTGCTTGCCTTAATCCCATACACACGAAGTGGTGTCTACAGTCAGGCAACTAGGGAACTTTGTTTCTGAAATCCACAAGGCCCTACTTAAAATGTTCTATGGTAGAGGGACGTAAGTGGCCTTTAAAAAAAAATAACAACAACCTTGGTTTAAATATCATACTCACTGCCCATACCAGTGAAAAGGACAATTGCTAATGCTCTTTGTTTTCACATCTGAGTCCTATGAGATATTACTAGGTTCAAGTCCTTATTGATTCTGGAATAACTAGGGTCTTGAGTTCTCATTTAAAGACATCCTTATAATTCACTTACCCTGGGGAATAAAAAAAGATCAAGTAGCCTTTGAGATTTTATTAGCCCTGACCTAACGTAATACCCTTGCAATAGGAAAAAAGGCAAGCCTGATATGCCCAAAAAGTTAAGTGCTTCTGATGGTAGGTCCCATCCCCACTGCGCTATCACTGTGCTATCTCCATTTGCATTTTGAGGAAGAGGACCAGAGTTAAGATCTATTGATTTTCTCTCTAGATTCCTTTCCTCAACCTCAGCAGGTTACCATTCACTTGCAGCAGGAGAAAGGAGAGAAAAATGATAAACCCCCAAGACTGTGGGTAGCTAGGAAATCCAAGCCTCTCCCCCTACCACCTGTTTGTAGGCTTATTCTAAGTATTAAGAATTGGGTGAAACCAACTCAAGTGTGTGGGGTTGACTCAAATAGATGTGCCGAATTTAAATTCACTGACCACATAAAAACTTTAATATCATTCTGCCTCTGGCAAAGTCAGTGGAAATTGTAACAAACCGTAATATACGAGGATGATACTGTGGATAGCCTGTTTTCTTTACTACACACATCCCACTTTCCTGGATCCATGTGTTTGCTCATGTTGTTTTCTGCAGCTCCTCCTTCTCACCCTCCATCATGCCCTTCCCCTCTACAAAAATCCTAATCTTACCCATCCTTCAAGGCTCACTTCTGCCATATGCCTTACCCAGCCCCTTAATTATAAGTCCTCTGTAGCTAATCATTCTACCTGTTCCTCTCCTTCAGCTCCCGTGTCTTGCCATCATACTTATTTGTGTATGAGACACAACTTACCTACAAGACTTCCTCAGCTCATTGAGAGCAGGGACCAGTCCTTTTTTCATTTTCATACTCTGGCCCACCATGCATTCTGCAACCCCCCCTCATTGTTTGGCACATAGAATGTACTTAAATGGCAAAGTAGCTGGTGATATTTCAAGTTTGAACTACTGAGAATACCTAGTAATAAAGAGTAATTAACTTGTGTCCACCCACCATTTACCCAGAATGCTTTACACCAAACCCCCACTCAATATACATATATAGATACAGATCTTCTTTTAAGGTCTGCGGCTCCCACACCATAGGAGGGAGAAGACGAAAGGAATCGTATTGTCTTTCTTGTCCACCAGAAGCTGACATGTCTTATAGCCTGCATTCTCTCACTCCCTGTATGCACTGTTATTAATGAAAGTTACAAACAAATGTCCTTGTTGACCCTCGTGGAAAAATTATCATTTATGGATAAATCAGTAAGTCAGAGAAAACCTGTTGGGTTTATTTCCCCTGCGCACTTGCTTGAAACAAATTTGCCTCGGCTGAACTAAACCAGAGATTTCAATTTAATACTTTGACTGTGACTACTACTAAGACTACGACGGCGGCTACTACTAGCAGCTGTGGCAGTTAACTTGCTTTCTTCAATATACTTTCTGCCTGGAGAATCTTTCGTAGTGAACTTCTGATGAATGTTTAAATGCCCTTCCTTAGAGATCGAATCTGATCCTTCACATTTCTGGAGGAAACAGTAGCTCCTGAGAGCTTGGATTCCATCACTGGAGTCATTTCTTCCACAGTCCACAGGTTACGGTGTCTGTGTCTCAGCTGGCCCTGACTTTGCCCTCTATGCCATAGTCACTTAAGAGAGGGCCACATGGGAAGACAGGCCAGATTTACACCCAGCTCTCATTTTTCTTCTCTAAAAGGAGGCTGGGAATATAAGTCTACAAAAACCAGTGCAGCTCTGAATCCCCAGGCAAAGCAGACTGCCCTCCCATATGTGGACCAAGTGGTCCCCAGCATTGAGGTCAGACCTGTAATATGTAGTAAAAGGAAAACATACACATGCGCACACACATACACACACACACTTGTATTTGAGGTCACAGACTTTTCTTAGTTTTTCTTTTTTAAACTTGCTTCTGACTCATTCACCTCACCAGGAGGGAAAGCCTATGTAATTCTGAAGTTGCTGATTTCAAGTCTTTAATATGGTCTGTTTTCTATCTGGCATTGCACTTTTAAGGTCAGTTGGTACATAAGCATTACTTTAATCCTCCTGCAAAGAATTTCATTTGGCAGTAATTGCTGAATGAGAACAAGTCTAAGGAGCCAACACTTCTGTTGAAATGATTTCTCTTGTCTTGCCTAAGTAGAGGGCAGCACAGGGCAAAGGAGGTGAGGCAGCCTCACTGCTGTCTCAGGCGCAGTCATCAGCAAGCTAGGTCTTCACCCAGACCCAGGGAGCTCTGAGTGCCCCTCTTTAAGGTGGTTTCACTAGTGCTGTGCCCCAGGAGTCCTCTCATTGAAGATAAAGAACCTAGACACAGAGAAGTAAGTTGATTTGCTCAAGTGTGTATGGAAAGGCTGTAGCTAAGGCCAGATTTGAATTCATACTGTGGAATGTTCTTGGAACCAGATCTACAGGACCTCTGTCACAACATCTGGAGGTGGAAATCAAAGATACCTGTTCCCAGAAAGGTTTCTTTCTTTGTCAAATAGACTTACTACTTCGTGTGGTACCAAGCCCCACCTGTCCCCCATAGTTAACATTTCCTGCTAATATTTTAAAGTAATTTTGCATAGCATGGTGAGCGACTGAAAGATATACTTCTGTTCACTTCATGATTTATTTTACTACCTTTTCTAAAAGATTATCTTACTAGGGAAATAAATATCATGAAGTTATGAGGTATCTAAAATTATAATAAAACAGTCACAGTGTTAACCTATATACAGGAAAAAAAAAGGTTATATAGCTGCATAGTTTGAGTGCAGTTGAGTAGAAAGTTAGGGAGAAAGACAAATACGTTCTCATGTCCATTAAGGGGACAGTGTTACCTGTATTTTCCACCCAGGTACCTTAGATTTAGTTGAATGTACCAGAATGCCTCCTGTAAGGTAACTTTTCTTATAGGCGTAAGAAAGGAGACTTTAGAGTATAATATAATCCTGTTAGAACAGAGATAGTAGGAATATCTTTAGAATATTCCACTGTTCACAAAGGCCATTTTTCTAACATCTCTTACTTTGCCTTCAACAGCATAAAATTCAAATTCTAGTTCCCATTATAAATTAGTTTGTTATTTATGTCTTAGAAAAAATCATTATGTAATGGGAAGCATAGGAGTATTATACTTATTTCTTATATGGGGAAAATATGTTCAAGCAAGAAAAATGTGGGCGAAGACTGGAGCAAGCCTTTAATATGTTGCAACATAACACGCATTGTGGGGTGCAGACAGGTAAGCGTTGATTTAACTGAACAGAGGACCTGTGGTCTGTTTTCATATTATAAGGCCGTGAATTCAGAGAGCACAGAGCAGACTGAGGCAAATTCTAAATGTGCTAAGTATTTTAGGATTCAGATATGCCAAGCAATTGAATCTGAATTAATTGCTGTTTCTTCTGAAAAGCCCAATCGAAGCGAACTCTGTACTGCCGTCGTCATCTCTTGCATGCATATGCACGCGCACGTACGTTGGCCGTTGAAATGAGGCAGATCCCCTGATGACTTCTGGAGCCAGTTGTTCTTACCAGAGATTGAGTTAGGCTGTAGCTCGAAGGCCTCAGGGAAAGAGATGACGTTGGGGTCATTTATTCCTTTGTAGCTTTCCAGAGAGACAACAGTAGCAGCTCACCATGTGCTAGGCCAGGGTCTCACCTCTTACACTGAATCTCAGCAGCTCCGGGAGGTGGGCAGTACCGTGAAGCTCAATTTGCAGATGAAGAAGCTGATACACAAGAAGAGGAAAAGTAACTTGCCCTGCTGTATACAGCTAGTAAGTAGTAGAAATAGGATTCGAACGCGCTTAGTCCGGCTCATCGGAGCTCTTAGCCACTATGCTCTAAGGCTAACAGAACTACATGACCCTTCATTAGTTCTGCTTGACGAGCTCTAGTTACTTGGCTCTTTCAAAGCTCTGATGCCTCTCAGTTTTTTTGTGGCATTTCTTTGTTATAACTAATCCTAAAGGATCCTGAAGTACCCAACCAGGAATGTCTTGCCAACTTACGAGATTCAGAAGGTAAGCATTCTTTTTTTAAAGAGTAAGTTGTTACCCAATTCTAGAAAAATAAGTATTCTTCTGGGACCTCTGTCAACAGAATTATGAGAAAATAGGAGATTTCCTTAGCCTTAGTAATGATAGGAGTTCCTGAGAACTTAGTTTACTCTGAAAACCTGTTTAGCCACAGGATAAATTGTGCCTTTGCCTTAGGAGACTTAATGCTTTGACAAGATATATTAAATATTTAGTTGTTTTCCAGAACACCCTTGTAGGATAGGTTAATATTAATAATTCAGTTTATGCAGGCGATACTCTAGCCACAGAAAAGGATGTTGATATGTCTAAGATCTCATAGCAATTGCAGAATCAGAAATACCCTACCTGGAGTTTTATGCTTCGTTGGTATTGCTATGTAGTCGCCTACTTCCAAGAAAAACCAAACTGTCAGGATTTGAATTAGATGCTAAATGCTTTGCAAGCAAGTATAGAGCATTAAGCACAAAAGTGTTTCCATTTTCACTTGGGACCTTGTTATCTAAAGCATTTCATTTAAATCATGTAGTTCCTTAAAAAAAAGAAAGAAAGAAATCGTACCTCTCAAGGTTAGTCTAAGCCACAGAATCTCCTCATTTCTGCATCAGCAAAAAATAATAGTCATATGCATAGAAGATGACTTGTTACTTTTTAGGTATCTTTCCATTTTTCTTTCGCCAACATTTTCTTGTGTTTCTTTAAGAGGACATCATCTCCTCCTCTGCTGGGAAGACAAGTGACATTTTTTCCATGTAGGCAACTTTTTTTAGTTCCCCTTTGAGCTTAAGTAGACCTATACTGTAGCCCAAAGAATAGAAGCTTTCCTTCTTTCTGACGTACTTCAGTTCTCCTTCAGACAACCGGAAGGAGCAATTGGACTTTTTATTATTAGTCTAGATAATTATATAAATCACAACAGAACACTGAACCAGACTGTCTTTAACTGTCAGCCTAGGAAAATTAATACTAACAGTTCTAACTTGTTAATGAAAATGAAAGTGACTCCTTAAGGCATGTAGCTTTTACTTGATCATTTTGATTCTGCCTACTTGCAACAAATATTATAATGTAAACTTCTTATTCTTCCTTTCTATTCCCAGTTCTCCCTGATCCCCTCTTCTGCCCTCTCCCTCTGAGATGTTGGCCCCAATTTCCTGAGTTGGAGGACAAGACATTCTTAGAATGCACAAGGCTTGCTTCAAGAGGGCGTCTGGGTTTGAGGTCATGCAGGAGGACTAATTTTAGCTTCAGGATCTTATGCACATCATATCTTATAAATTACCTATGAGGCATTTTTAAATATTGCAGACATTTAAAAAGATGAAACCAATTAATTTTTTATAATGGGAAGAGAGTGGGAGAGAAAAATCAGAGAGGCAGAGGTTGGAGGAGGAAGTCAACTGCAGAAAACACAGGATTTTACTGGGTTCCAGTCTTGAAGGTTTGTCCTTCGCTTTTGTAACACTGTTTCACTCAGCCTGTATCAAGGTGCAAAATGCATTAGAGGCAAACTCACCAAAGCTGAAAGAAGAGAATAGTCACAGAATAACATATGTTTGAAAATCATCAACATCATTGTCATCATTATTTTCTCTGTGTTTTTAATAGTCATGCTTATTTATATCCCAGTTAAGAATTGTCACTAAGAAGTGTGATGTTCTTCATAGTAAATTTTAGTCAGCTGGGGGTGTACAGTTGTTTATTGTCACTGCTTTATTTGGATGCTCTTATGCTTAGCTCCCCCTGCTTACCTGCACGTACTAGACAGTGCAGACAGAAGCGGAAACCAATCCTCTACCTCCGTTATCTCACAGAAGAATTTGGAGAAAGATAGCGACTGTCATTGATCATGGCATCTTTCCTGTCAGCCTTCGATGGGCGCACACACACACCCACCACACACACCTTGCATCTCTCAAACTGTGCTGCTCATCGTCTCCCAAACACAAGTGAGAACTCCTGTGCCTGTTGCTTTGCTCAACACATCATTCCTTCCTGCGGACAGTGCCACCTTCTCTTTTCTGCTCAAGTGTTAGCACTGACGGGCGGAAAGCCAAGAAGCTTTCTAGTAGGATAGAACTGATTGAAATCCCAGATCTACCACTTACTTATTGCAAGTTACTTAATTTCACTGAGACTCCATTTCCTTATCTGTAAAATGAAAATCAGTTATTTCATAAGGCATTTCTGAGGGGTAAGTAGAAGAAAAAATAAAAAACACTCAGCAGATATTGGCTCCCTTCCTTGTTGTTCCCCGTTTTTAAGTCCTACCTGCTCCTCAAAATTCAAGTTTTACTTGCTCAAAGCTTATTCTCTGAAGCACCTAGTTTGCACAGTATGCTTCCTCATTATTGTTTGTATTTACTGTCTTCCCAAGTTGCTTGTGAGCTTCTTGAGAGCTAAAGCTCCTATACAACAAAAAATTCAGTTTCTGGCGTAACCATGTATGGTGGCCTCAGACTTGTGAGTGTAGAAGTGGAAAATAAGAGCGACTCCTTAAGCATGCAGTCCCCTTACTCCAAGCTCCATAAGTTGGGAAAGGTTTTGAGTCCATTATGTTTTCTTGGCACAATAACAGAAACAGCATGAGAAGTGCTTTCCTCAATTATGAAATCTAAAAGGGAATCTTCAAATCCAGAAAGAGACTTCTTGTACTTCCATTGCTGCAGAGAGAGCTTAATTGGGTACATACATCTCTCTCAGACAATTTTCTATTAAAAATAAACCTGTAGAGCATGTTTGAATGTTCTGGTAAAGGAGGGAAGTTACTTAGACACTCTTACCCAAAGAATTGTCCTGTGAGAGGAAAATTGTAGGCTTCCACCGAACATGCATCTTTAGTGACAATGCACATCAAACATGAGAGAGGAAGAGGAGTCCTACTCAGCTGGCCAGATCACTGCCACATCAGACACACCAGCCTAGTAACACATTCCCCTCCCCAGAGAATGGCCATCAGGTAGAGCAGGGTAGTGGCTCTTTATCCATATAAACAACACAATCCCTAATAGGGTCAAAGCTCTTCAACTCACTGGCAAAACTGTAGTAAGAGGTCAGGCTCCCTGTACATATCAGACAGTATCAGCGACTGCTAGGATTACATTCCAGATGTGACATTTTACACTAAAGAAAATCTCCCATGAGCAGAATTTGTTTTCAGAAGAAAAATCCACATCTTTGTGATATGGCAGTCTTAAACATGGATTCTCTGCCACCGCCATCCCTCTTTAAGTCCTTGGTTTTTAATTTATAATCCTTTACCTTTTGATAAAGCTTTCATTTTAAGCTGTGATATAAGAATGGATATTCCATTTCTCTGTTATAGTTCATCTATCTCCAGATGTATTCGGGTACTCGTCGGTCATTTCTCACCTGTGAAAGGCAAATAGAAGGAAAACTACTTTTTTCCCACTTTCAAAGAAATATTTTCACAGTCATTCATTATAAATGCAGTGAGATCTTGGGACTTGATCTTCGTTGTCGTAATTTCCCCCCAAACATTTGGTTCTTATGCTAGCCTAGGAGGTGAAACTTGAACTTCAGTGCTAAATCTTGAGTCACGATAAAGATCTGGCTCGAGGTGCTTGAGCTCACTGATTTTTGTGTGTGTGTGTCCTGCTGGAGAAAAACTGACACTGTCATCTTTTTTGCTCTTCCTGCTACTTGAAGACCTTGAGCCATGGGATTGCCTAAGGGAGATGTTTCTAATATGCTGTCTCTGTGTCTCTTGTCATTGAGGTAATTGTCATGAGAAAACCCTGGACAACAGCCATGACAAACAGAAATATTTTGACAACTCACAGTCACTGGATGCTGCCGAAGAAGAGCCCTCTGAGACAGGAACAGAGGAGGAGCCTGTACTCTCTGTTGAGAATTCAGGGAGGGACTCAGATGCCCTTAGACTTGAAAGTAAGTTGATTTGACCTGAGCTGTGCTTCTGGGGTAAAATCAACTCTCAAGCTTTGAGTTTAGGCTTTTCTCCACTCTAAATACTTTCCTTCTTTTAACAGCCACTTATACTGGTAGAATCACAAGGGTCACCCACAGGTATGAGGTGGAAGACAGGCTTTTATGTGAAAAAGCTCTTCACACTTGTCTCTTTTTTCTTTTGCCTCGATGTCTTGTTTTGCTAGGACAAATTTGATTCATTTGTATACCAGTCTTCCTTCTTAATATCAGGAGTCTACTGAGCAAGTCATTGAAAAAAAGCATGATAACTTGTATTTACACTAACACAATAATATTTAAAGATTTGGAATAATAGACATACCTACCAGGCCCTCTCCTAAAATTCCACTCTATGAGCACATGTTGAGCTATGCTGTACTGAACAGTTCTTGACATTATCAGTCAATGCATAATTGCCAAAATGAATGACTTTGTGGTACTCATCCTTCTTAACCACTTTGCTGCATTTGGATCTATGTACAGCTCCCCAGTCCTTGAAACTCTCTTCTCCTCTTGGCTTCTGGGATATCACTTGCTCTTGGCTCTCTTCCTGTCCTCAGGACATCTTTTTCAATTTCTTTCACTTATTCCTTACCTTGCCCCTTATTTATTGGGTTACCCAGGATCTTAACCTTTGTCTTTTTATCTTACCCTCTTCTTAACCCTCTGTGTGCTACCTCTTGGTGTCTCAGATACTGACTCCAAATCTCTATTTTCAACTAGGATATTTTCTACAACTCTAGATCTTATTTCCACTTTTTAGTGATCTCTATCGCAGTGTGCCATAGGCATTTCAAATATATATCCAAAATTGAACTTGTCCTCATTTTCACCCTATTTCTTGACCTGCTTCTAATTCCTATATCCCTGCTGTCTGTTAATCGCATCCCAACTCACTCAGTCACTGCTGTATCCAAGACCTGTTGCATCTGCTTATCTCTTCATCTGTTCCTTCTGCTACTGCCTGAATTCAGACTTTCTTCATTTCTGCTGGGGCAGTTGTAGTAGCTTCATAATTGAATTCCCAATATCTAGTCCTTTACTTCAGTGTATGTCTGGAGAGAGAGAGAGAGAGTGTGTGTGTGTGTGTAGGAGAGAGATAATACATGTAATTGGTACAAAATTTTAAAAGCAGAAGCAACCCCTATTACCAATATATTTTGTGTCTGAAGAGTTGTTTCTAAAATGAGATCTGATCAGGTAAGTTGCATATGTTTAAAATTTTCAGTGGCTCTCTGTTACCTATAGGAAGAGTCCAGGTATCATAGTGTAGGATATGTGGCAATTTGGCCTTTAGTTTTGTCTCCAAGTGTACCATCTACTGGTACTCTATGTAGCAGGATGTGTAAACTCTGCACCATTTCCCTCACATGCCATGCTGTTTGAGCCTCCACGTCTGCACAGGCTGGAAATGGCCCCTGCATACTCTTTTCTTTATGTCGATGACCCTTACACATCTCCAAGATCCAGCTGAAATATCACCCCCCCCCCCATGAAGCATTCACAAAAGTCTCCAGACGTTTAGTTGCTCCATAGGCTGTCTTGTTCCCACTTTTTGGCAAGGCACATCTCATACAATGTGAATGCTTGTGTGTCTTGTTTCCCATCAGACTGTGAACTTCTTATATATCATGTCCTATGTAGTTCTGTGTACAGTGAATATTTGTTAAAGTCGTGAAGTGTGGCATTTGCCTTCCTGTGTGGGTTGGATTAGCATATTTAGCAATTACAAAAATCTGCATTTCCTTCTAAGTGATATTGTATGTTAAAAAATGATGTCTAAGAGAAGCAACCTCCAAGGGGAAGTTGTGACCTTCACCTTTGCAGGTTTAGAAAATTAGTTTCATCAGTTCTGTCAATGAAAACTAATTTCCATTTACCATTTCAAAAGAGATGGATTCTTAAACTGGATGGGCAGTGTGTTTGTTTACAAGGGAGCTCCTCCTGTCTGGTGCCCGGCAGCCTCTTGTCTCCATGTGGCATCAGGTACGCACACAACCAAATGGACATCATGAGGTTGCTTGATAAACTCAGAATCACCACAAATGAAACCGAGCAATGTTAAGGGGTATTTTATTCAATTTATACAAACTGTTCCTATTCTAATATAGTAACAGCTCCCTAATCACCAGAGGACTCATGACTACCAAATTAGAGTCTGTTTTCCTCAGACAGTTCAGAATAAAAACCAACCAGAATCTTGCTGTTTGTCTCATTTTCCAAATAGTATATCACTGTTTGAGATAGATTATAAGCTAGTGACTAAGTTTCTTTGGTCCCATGTTCCCCATGGAGTTCCATTCCATCCCTGTACTGGAATGGCAGTATGGTTGCCTTGGCTGAGACAGGGTCTTTTCCGGGTCCCTTCAGCATCATGAAGACTGTCTCTTAGGGTGGATTCCTTTACAGATTGCTAATTCAATCCATAGTATAATGATGACTCTACTAGTTTCACTCTCAGGTACTAACTTTTCTTTGCCATATGTCTAAATTCTGGGAGCACCTTCTTTTCTCTAGATACAACAAGTCCACAGGGACTACACTCAATGGTATGTTAGTATGTTTATACCAGCAGGCTTCCTGTAGCGTGGTTATCAGAATGAGGAAAACTCCATTTCTTTAATGCAAATAGTGTGTTATAATAAAAGCCAAATATAGGCATTAAAGAATTTTTGAAAATTCTATGTTTGGAGGAAAATTTAAAGAAATACAAAGACTTAAGCCCTTTCCGGTAACCATAAACTTACGATAATCACTACCTTTCTATGTTACTTTACAATTTATAAACATATGCTCACTTCAGCAGCACTTATATATAATTTACAAACTTAGGAATTAATGTGTTAACAGTGTGAAATAGATATTTTTATCAAGCCCATCTTATAGATGAGAAAATTGAGACTCAGAGAAGTTGGGTCCCTTGCCCAAGATCGTCAGTAGGTAGCATAACTAAAACTCATCTGCACAAAACATTCTGCGCAAAGAACATACAGGTTTTGTTGTTGTTGTTTGTTTGTTTGTTTTACAGTATGACAAAATGTATTTTCTGTAAGGTCATTTTTAAAGAAAACTAGCATCTGCTGTTACCAGTATTTTATAAAAGCAAAGAAAATTTTAATGTCAAAAAGTACAATCTCAGAATAAAGGTCAAGTCTTTTTAAAAAATGGACAGTCGACAACCTTACTCCAAAAATTTGTATCTGGACGTACGTGTGTGTGTGTGTGTGTGTGTGTGTCTATTATAATTTTATATACATATCCTTTTTGTTTCTCATTTTGCTAAGGATTGGTACAAATTGTGTCACTGATTAACATTTGAAAAACCACTGCTTTAATACCTCATCGTCTAGTACAAAATTCCTTCTCGGTAAACCTTAGATGTGGAAGGAAGAGCAGAGGCTTTGTAGTCAGGGATCCTGCTACCATGTCCTTGCACCAACACCAACTAGTTGTTAAATCTTGGGCAAGTTACTTAATCTTTCTGAGCTTCCCTTACCTCATTAATTAAAAAAAAAAAATGCCTCAAGTGATCAGTATTTAAATGAAACATTTCTTTTAGAGCCCGGTACACAGTTGGGAACTCAGTGAATGTTCACTTCTGCACACATAGACGTGACTCTGCTTCCAGACTTAGAGGCTGCTTGTGAGCCAAAGTCCTCACAAGTACATACACATAGTATCTGCTCAATAAACATCTGTTCAATTAGAGGGAACCCTGACATTTGCACAAGAGTTGTTAGAGGAAAGATTATCTCTTTGCTTTTCTGGGTTATCTTCTTGAAATCCCCAGTTTTCCCTTGCTATACTGACCCAGCTAAAACACGATTGGTGCAAATGAAAATTGATGATTTGTTGTTTTTTTCTCAGAAGTGAATTTCCTTACCTACCTTAGTCTGAGTGATTTCATTTAAGCCTTTTGTGCTTTGCGATTACTGGCTTTAAATATTATTCCATTGTTCATGCATGAAATCTTAAGGAAGTCTACAGCAGCTTTCTACTGCGACTTCAAAACCAGATCACTGCCTTTTAAAGAAAATACTAGAAGTCAAGGCAGAATTGCTGAAGGTCTTATGGTGGTGGAATCTTTGTTTGAAACCAAATTTGTCTTAATTCCACAGTATGTTCTTTTATTTTCTGAGACAGAGGTATGTATTTCTCTGTGGTATCATTCTCAGAGGTAGAAGGTACCCTGCTTGCCCTCAGAAACCACATTCTAGTACTCAGGCCTGTTGGTATTAATCATGTAAGACTTTCTGGAGATGTTTTGAGTCAAATTTTGAAGGAAGGACTTTTTTTTTGCTGGTCATATCTTCGAATGTGTGATCTTTCTGTTTCCTGTCAGTCTGCTTTGTTTTGAATGTAGAACTCAACTTCCATTTCATTCTCTGCTTCCTGAAACTCTTCTCGATACAAACCTCTTTTCCAAGATTATTAATACTGTTTCTTACCCAGTGCCGTCACTTTCTTTTGCTCATCTTCTGGTGTCCCACTCCGTCTCAGGAGCATCCTCAACAAGTCATTGTGTGGCTTCGGCTTCTGCTCCAGGCGCAGGGAGCTCAGTCTCCCTTGGTAGCCCATTCCATTTTCTGACTGTTCAAAAGTCTTTCCTAATATTGAGCTAAAATGTGACTTTTCATCTCCGGTCCTGCCCTCTGAAGCTAACAAAGTCTGTCTTGTCTCATTAATATCACATTTGAGGGTGACTCTTTTCCTACCTACCCTGCCCCCCATGTTTTTGCTTCCTTCAGCTAAATGTCCTTATTTCCTTGAACAGCTCCAGTTAGGGCTCTTAGGACCTTCACCAATCTCAAAGTAATCTTTCTAGAGTTAAAAAAAAAAAAAAAAAAAATCTTTCTACTCAGGTCGTGATCTCAGGGCCCCAATCTCAGGGTCTTGAGATTGAGCCCCACATCGGGCACTGCGCGCAGGATGGAATCCACTTGGAACTCTCTCTCTCCTTCTGCCCCTCCCCACACACACTCTCTCTCTCGGTCTCTCTGTCAAAAAATAAAGAAAGGAAATGTTTAAAAAAGAAAAAGAAGAAAAAAAAATCTTTCTAGCAAAATATTTTTCAAGCCTGATTTTTTTGTGTGTACTATGTTTCTTCAGTCAATATGGTTTTGGGCATTTTCACCAAGTCACGTTTCTATCAATGTGCTCTGCTTTGAAAATCTTTTTTTTTTTAATAAAGATTTTATTTATTTGACAGAGTACAAGCAGGGAGAGCAGCCGGCAGAGGGAGAGGGGGAAACAGGCTCCCTGCTCAGCAGGGAACCTGATGTGGGGCTTGATCCCAGGACCCTGGGATCATGACCTAAGCCAAAGGCAGACACGTAACTGACTGAGCCACCCAGGCGCCCCTGCTTTGAAAATCTCTTACACTACAGTGCCCAGACTTACCAATGAATCTCCAGGGGTGTCTGGAACATTTCAAGATTATGCTGGACTTCTTTTTCTTCTCTTTCCTCCTCCCCTTCTTCTTCTCCTTTTCTTTTCTTTTTTTTTTTTTTTTTTTTTTGCTTTTTGAGGACAACATATACTTCTCTCCATCTCTCAACACTCTAGTCTTCTCCTAGTAAATTCTCCTAGTAAATTATATATAAGTCATTACCTGACATGGCTCAAACTCAACTATAAGTTTTCCTGGTACCCTGAGATAGGATTCATCCAAGTGGAGACACACAAGCTCATCTAAGCCTCACTGTGGGTGCTCACAGTCTCTTCACTTCATAATATTTATTCTCCTTTTTCCATTGTGAAAATGGCACATGATAAAGAGGATAAAGTAAATAATAAGAGATACGGATCTGTTTCTCTGTTTTTAGTTTACATTACCCCATTGGTCCCACAAGCAGCAATCCTAATATTTTACTTTTTCTTCTTGTTTCAAGTATAATTTAAAGCCTTCTGTGATCCTGCTATAGTCCAGACCTCTCTCCAAACCTGAATTCTCTATTTCCAGAATTAAATAATGCCGGGAGATATGTGCCTCCGTCCATTCTAACCTGGACCATAAGCTCCATGGGTGGTTCTATTACGAGCCCTCAGCACATTTTTGGACACATGCAACAAATACTTAAATGAATTAATGAGTAAGTGTCTGAAATCCCAGCATGATGTGTCCTTTGGCCCTCTCCTAATTCCATAGTCTTTGTACATAGCATTGTTTTCATTTTCACAGATTCTAAAACTTCACATGAGTAAAAAGGTCCCTGTTTCACATTAGGCTTTGAAATCTTGAAATTATCTTTGAATTTACCCTGTGGTTTGTTATTATATCCATTTAACCACCAAATTCTATCTTTCTCCACTGAAATTTCTTCACGTACCTCTTTCTTGTCCCTTTTTAAAATTCCCCTTTTACAATCCTCACCCTAAGCCAGCTTCTCTTTAAATAACTTTATGTAGAGATTATTGAAACACCTTTCTAACTGGTCTCTGTCCTCTGTCTTCCTTCTCCACCCTTGAGTATGCCAGCTGATTTACCGCTCTGGCCTTCATGTGCCACGTTGTGTCTCCCATCTTGTTATTCTTCTGCTTAGCAAACAGGAGGCTCCCTTTACAATGAGTCTGCCTCCTGACTTTCCCGACATCCTTGTGTCACCCACCTTCCCTAAGTATCTTGTTTGCTGATATCATCTATATACATTCTTTGTTCTAGTTCATGTGAAATTAGTGGTGCCTCCATGTATTGCCTTCCTTATGCCAACATCAGTGTGTGTGCATGTGAGTGTGAGAGTATATACATTCAAGCTCCTGCCTCTCGGGAGTGCCCTCCCTGACCCCTGCCTGTCTAAATCCTGCCTCAGTATTTCTCTTGGGAGCATGTTGTGAGCACCCTCTATTATGCTTTTCCTTTAGAAAAGAAGTATTTAAATGTAATTGTTCTCCGATTTTTTAATGTATATAGTTTTGTGTCTCCAGCTTGATTGTACAGTTGAAGGTACAGTTGATTGTACAATACAGGTTTGAAGTGCACACATCCACTTAGATGCAGATTTTTTTGGATAAATACCATATAGTGCTTTTTCTTCTCTTCCTTATTATGTTCTTAATAACATTTTTTAGCTTCCTTTATTGTAAGAATACATTATATAATACCTATGACATACAAAATATGTGTTAATCGACTGTTTATGTTATCAGTAAGGCTTCCGGTCAACAGTGGGCTATTAGTAACTAAGTTTTTGGAGAAACAAAAGCTACATGTGGATTTTCAACTGTCTGGGGGTCAGCACCCCTCACCCCCATGTTGTTGAACTGTATTTAATTCCTCAGAGTCAGATTCCTTTTGTTCCCACCTATATGGCTCATAGCATAGAGATAGGCACATAGTAGGTTCTAAATAAATAAAGATTGGTTTATTAGTCTCTCTTGATTGGAATACCAGTTTCCGTCAATGAAAGGCCCTTTCTCTAAGAACTTTTCAATAATGATATATATGTTACCATATGGTCTGGGCATAGGGGAGCATTAACCTTTGGAACTGGGCTTGCAGAACTCTTTGCAACTGAACAACTTTATTTATTTAGAATGCTTTCTAAATAGTAGTAGTTCCTGAATGGAAATAAGGCCTCCAAACCCCGCATCCATATGCAGCTGTAACTATACACTGGGGAATTGCTTACCTGCAGTCTACCTTTGGCCAAAAGCCACTTTTCTTTAAGCCCATACTCTTGACTGCAGCCAAATCTATCAAAAACCCTTTCCTGTCTCAGGGCTAGGTGCAGGGAATCCCATGGTGGCCATAGGAGAAGGAAGGAGAGGAGGCTAAAATAACCTGAGGAATACTTAGAACTCTGTTGTTACAAGTCAGATGGCAGGCAGTTCTTCTAATTAAGTTGCTTTTTGGGGTCCGTATAGCAACCCTGTCCAGGTGTTTTCCTGAGGTAGCTACTGAGAAATTTGCAAATCATATAGTATGCCAGACACTAAGTAAAAGACATGATGCCGGGGCGCCTGGGTGGCACAGCGGTTAAGCGTCTGCCTTCGGCTCAGGGCGTGATCCCGGCGTTCTGGGATCGAGCCCCACATCAGGCTCCTCTGCTATGAGCCTGCTTCTTCCTCTCCCACTCCCCCTGCTTGTGTTCCCTCTCTCGCTGGCTGTCTCTATCTCTGTCAAATAAATAAATAAAATCTTTAAAACAAAACAAAACAAAACAAAAAAAACAAAAAAAGACATGATGCCTGTCTTTAACACATGACAAGGTAAATCTTAGAGTTTATAAAGTCTTGAATCGCCAGCAGGACAAAGCAAAGGTAGGAACAGCAGATCCTTAAGAACCTCACAAACCAAATTATTCCCGAGTTCCATTAATTCATTCTACAACCGTTCCTCTGAAGTGTCAGGTACGATGTTGGACATTCAAGATATAGTAGTAAACAAGATAGAAACTGAAAATTAGAATTCTTTGTCAACCCTACATTTATACTATTTGCCACATGATTTAGGCAATATCCAACCATTTTAATCTAAATATCCTAAAGAAGATGCCTTTGCAGACCCCTATTTTACTTTTTGCTTATCAGAACTTCATTAATAACAACGATAATAATAAGCAAGAAAAACCAGCAGATTGGTTCAAAAAACCTAAAAGAAACTCACTTGAAAGGAAAGAGTACATTTCAAAGTCACTTGTTAACAAGTGGAGGAGACTTACAGCTTTTTCAAGAAAGAAGAATAGATCTCTAATGGTACTCCCAGCCTGACAACAGACCTTCCCACTTTCTGGAATAGAAAATGGGATGGAAGATAGAGATACCACCAGAGCCAAGAGTGACACTGCAGAAGTTCTGTGAGGAGGGCTCAAAGCTTATGTTGCTTTAAGCCTTGGAGGTCAGCCACCTTTCTCACCCCACGCCTCCTTAGAGACTAGTACTATGCATTTCTAAGGTGGGTTACTCACTATGGTTATAGGTCTGGTCAATACAGAAATGAGATTCCTGACCTTGGCCTTATTAATACCATGTTCTAAATCTCTGAACAAGCCGGAATTACCAACTGAAGGTTATTGGGATAACTTAACTAGGATAATGTAGACTGGCATTTTCAGAGCAATCAACCCCGAGCTCTCAGGTTGTCCAGTAGATGCATATTACAAAAGGAGGCATTCCATTTTATTTGTTTTTGTACCCTGTCTACTTCCAGAGAGGATTGAAGAGAACTTTCCTGGAACACACAGTATAAGATTCAGCCATTAATTCAAAAGAGCAAAAGTTAAGTAATAAAGCCTTTTTTTTTTTTAAAGAAAGGAAAGCATTCTATTAAGAAACACAGACAAATTTTTGCCCTAAATGTTCTAGTTATCTAGGTATAGAGGGGAACCTGTAGGGTTGCGTAACCATTAATGTATAACAATGGAAACAGTGACTTCTCAAGAGAAAGAATTTTTCTAGGCTGTTGCACTGGGAAACATCCATGGAAGTCTTTACATGAGAAACTTGAGCAACGTAACAAATAATGTCTCGATAACCATTTTAGGAAAACATTACACTGCTCCATTACTATTTCTTATACCAGCCATTAGTGAAAATAGGAGCCTGAATGTAGAATTAGGATAATTCCCCATTAAACAAATCATCATTCAGGTAAGGCAGTTAGACTGTATGGCCTGGACATGCGGCTATGAAATGTCATATGCTGTTTGAATAAAGCTTCAAGAATCCCACATATTCAATAAATAACATCATAATAAACTTCATCTTTGTCATCTATGTCTTATATCTAAAGCAAGTGGGTCTTTTTTTTTATTTAAAAAAAAAATACGTCCATAAAATAGCCATCCCCTTGCTCACTAGTGTTATAATCAGTGCCTACCCACCCCTCGCTGCTACTGTTGTCCTCATCCAAGCTTTTGACAAAGCTGCATAGCAAAGAGGATGTTTTATTGTGCATTTTGACGATGATGAATGGCATTTTTATGGGTGGGCTATAGAATTTCCTCCAAGCAGAGCCAAAGCTGCTCAGACAGCAAGGTTGGAGTCATTCAAATACTGGAGTGAGTATTAGGTAATTTTTAATGACATCCGGGCCCTCGAATTTCAGGTACAGTGGTTGAGGAGAGCAATGGTTCTGATGAGATGGAGAATTCAGATGAAACAAAAATGTCTGAAGAGATACTGGCTTTGGTGGACGAATTTCAACAGGCATGGCCCCTGGAAGGCTTTGGGGGAGCCCTGGAGATGAAGGGGCGGCGTCTGGACTTGCAGGGGATACGGGTGCTGAAGAAGGGTCCCCAGGATGGAGTGGCCAGAAGCTCTTGCTACGGAGACTGCAGAAGTGAAGATGATGAAGCCACAGAATGGGTGAGAGTTTGCCAACTCAGTTCATACCAAACTGGAGCCCAGATCTTCGTGAGGGTGGGGGCTTCCTAGCTTGCAAAGTGTGGTGTTTCTCTTGGGGACGTAGCACCACTTTACTCCACCCTCCAGTCAGCCTTCGCATGGTCGTTGTACTGCAGGAAGTATGTCCCTTTACTTCTGTATTGATAGCTCTTCCAGGAGGCAGAGGCGGAAGCCTGCAGCTGCCCAGTTCAGACATCTTCATTTTCAATTTCGTCTATACACCCTTCAAGGCTAGGTTATTTTGTTTATTTCACCAAACATTTTTCATTTAGATCTGTAAGAATTAAACGGAAGGAGAGAATCAGCTCTATCTGGCACAGGACTGGTTACTCTTTTTTTTTTTTTTAGAAATCGCAAGAGTTGGGTGCGGTGGGGTGGGGTTGGCGTTGACGTGGAAAGGGGCAGAGGGAGAGAAAATTTTTTTTTTTTAAAGATTTTATTTATTTATTCGACAGAGATAGAGACAGTCAGCGAGAGAGGGAACACAAGCAGGGGGAGTGGGAGAGGAAGAAGCAGGCTCATAGCAGAAGAGCCTGATGTGGGGCTCGATCCCAGATCGCCGGGATCACGCCCTGAGCCGAAGGCAGACACTTAACCGCTGTGCCACCCAGGCGCCCCAGAGGGAGAGAATCTTAAGCAGGTTCCTTGCTCAGCGTGAAGCCTGATGCAGAGCTCAATCTCACAACCCTGTGCTCCTGTCCAACGCTTAACTAGCTGAGCCACCCAGGCGCCCCTAGGATTGGTTACTCTTTAAAGCCACCAATATCCGCTGCCTTTCAGATTTGATAATTGGTCTAATTTGTCCCCAACACGTCTCCATTTTCCAGATCACATTTCAGGTCAAACGTGTAAAGAAACCCAAAGGAGATCATAAGAAAACTCCTGGGAAAAAGGTAGAACAGAATCAAGCAGAAAATGTACATCGTTACCAAGCGAACCTGGAGATCACTGGCCCAAAGGTGGCATCTCCTGGGCCACAAGGTAAACTTGAATGTTTGATATGCCAGTTTCTTTTTTCAGATCCCACTGTCTCATTTCTCACTAAGGATGTGTTTGTGACTTGAAGGAGAGCAGATGAGAAGGTAGTGGGGCTAAGCGAACGGGGAAGCAGTTATTGGTATACAGATTTTGTTTTGACGTGACTTTTTTCCCATTGCCCATCACGCCTATCTTCTTTTCATCTTGAGCTTAAATATCCTATTGATTCTTGACAGTCTAGTTTAAAATGATCACATCTAGCTTATAGGGTGGTTGTGAGGACTATAGGAATTATACATGTAAAGTGCTTGTAAAAGCACTACACACGTAAAATGAAGTGGCTACATAGGACTCAATAAATATTAACATTTTATATTTATGTGTCAGATATCTCTTTTGGTATTGGATATATGCTTCAGAACTATGCCCAGGAAAAATGCATGTACATCAGAATTTGTCAGGTACTTTTAGGATTCATAGTTGTCCTGAAGTGCATCTTGGGACTCCAGGTTCAGGGCCATTGCCATGGGCCCAGTTGACTTGATCGTTTCGTGATCAAATTTTTTTTAAATCTTTTTTTTTTTAAGGATATTTTCACTATCTTAGACTTCAAAAATTCAAGGTAACTTCATGAAAACATGTCTTATTTAATTTGGTGTACTTACCAAAGCTGAAAGCAGGGGGCACATCATAAAATATAAAGAATGGGGTCAGTTTGGCTAAATCCCAGAGTGCACTGTTACTTGAAAAATACAAAGAGCACCAAAAAGGACATTTTGTCATGGCTGGAGTTGATAGCATGCTGTAGCTTTACTGTTCAAGGGTGACATCATGTGTTTAACAGGTTACAGAAAGAAAGCAACACTTCCTTTACTAGGTCTGCTTCTGTAGCAAGGAAAAGGGTGTTCAAAATGTAAAACATCCTTATGGAAATGAAAATTCCATTAAATAATAAATGTAATGAAATCATAAAAGTAAAAAATTTACATGAATATTTATATACTTTTCGGATGGAAAAGGACTTTCTAAGGCAGAGAGAAAAAGAAAAAAATAATTCTGGCACCAGAAAACACCATCAAGTAGAAAGGCAAAGGACTGAAACAAAGTATTTTTGCAGAATATTTATATTTTTACAGAATATGTGATAAACACAGAATATCAGTACCATTTAAAGAACACCTACAGGGCACCTGAGTGGCTTAGTCAGTTGAGCACCTGACTTTGGCTCAGGTCATGATCTTGGGGTCCTGGGACTGAGCCCCACCTTGGGCTCCCCGATCAGTGGGGAGTCTGCTTCTCCCTCCCCCGCAGCCCCTCCCTCTCCCTGCTTCTGCTCTCTCTCAAATAAATAAACTCTTTTAAAAAAATAAAATAACACCTACAAAGCAATATGAAAAACACAGCATTTCAGTAAGATATGTGCAGTACAGAGGCAGTTCGCCAGATACACACATAAAATTGGCCACTGAACTTGCGACAAAACGTTCAGGTTCACTAGCAATCAAAGATATGCAAACACAAACAGCGACATGCCATTTTTGCTTATCAAACTGTCTTAAATTTGCAATACACAGAGTTACTGAGATGAATTTTGGGATCGTTTGATGATATATATCAGAAAATTTAAAAATATACCAACAATTTTACTTCCAATAATTTACCCTAGGTAAATCATCTTACAGGTGCCAAAGACAGAGTGCAAAGATTGATCACAGGGTTGCTTATCATAATAAAAAATTGTATACCACCTAACTGTTAATAATTGCCTAAATAAATTACAGAATGTCCATGCTATGTACTGTGCTGCCAAGACTCTTGTAATTTAATAAGTGAACAAAAGCAGATACGAAATAGCAGATAGAGAGAATACTTCAATTTTTGTAAAATAGTAAATGTACTGTATTATGACTATACTTGTTCACATTTCTTTATCTCTGCAATTGAGATATATTTTAAACTGATATTTTACATAATAATTGGCAGTGTTTTCCTTTCTTACACCATATAAAATAATGTACATGTTACAGTTTATGACCTCTTAGATTTGATGAAAGAAACTAAAATAAACAAGTACATAGAAACAAGTATAGAAGAGAATATACCAAAATGTAAGTGGTCATCTCTGGGTGCTGATAGGGATATGGGTAATTTCTTGTTTTCTTCTACATGCTTTTCCATTTTCTAAATATTTTATAATAAGCCTATATTACTTTTACAAACAAAAAACTAAGAATTTCTGGGGCGCCTGGGTGGCACAGCGGTTAAGCGTCTGCCTTCGGCTCAGGGCGTGATCCCGGTGTTATGGGATCGAGCCCCACATCAGGCTCCTCTCCTATGAGCCTGCTTCTTCCTCTCCCACTCCCCCTGCTTGTGTTCCCTCTCTCGCTGGCTGTCTCTGTCTCTGTCGAATAAATAAATAAAATCTTAAAAAAAAAAAAAAACTAAGAATTTCTTGTAAAAGTGAAAATTAAAGCTTGGTATGGTTGAGATGCTAGGAAAGCACTTAAGTGGTTTTAAATGGATTCAAGTGGGTGGGCCCACGTAGGGCATTGAATGTACTTGCAGATGACATCAGGGAACTACTTGCTGTCATTAGCATGAAAAGTTCTAAGGCTTGGAAGAGATGACAGGTGGCCAGAGAGGTTCAGTATCCTGGTTTTCAGATAAATCTTGATTCTCTTCACTACCAAGAGATAAGCTTCATGGTAAACCCTGACAAAGTTCCAAAGCAAATTCTTTTTTTTTTTTTTAAGTTTTTTTTTAAGATTTTATTTATTTGTTTGACAGAGAGAGAGGCAGCGAGAGAGGGAACACAAGCAAGGGGAGTGGGAGAGGGAGAAGCAGGCTTCCAGCCAAGCAGGGAGCCCGATGTGGGGCTCGATCCCAGAATGCTGGGATCATGACCTGAGGCGAAGGCAGACACTTAACGACTGAGCCACGCAGGCACCCCTCTGAAGCAAATTCTAAAACAGATAGTTGATGAGCCCATGGGGAAGAGTGGAGATCAGTAGGGACCACTGTAGATTTACTAAGAACTAGTAAAACTAATAATGCAAAATTAATTTCATTTCCTTTTTTGGGGAGGGCTACCAGACTGAAAGACCAGGGAAGTGCTGTAAATACAATGTAACTAGATTTCAGCAAAGCATTTAACAGAATCTCTTAGGACATTCCTGTGAACAAGATGGGGAGATGTGGGTTCAGAGGCTCTCCATGGCCTATAGCATGAAGTCCAGACTTCCTTGTGTGGTATACAGGCATCCAGCCTGTCTCTGTCCTTCATGCTGTTATTTTTCTGAACAAACCATGCTCTTATTTTACCCCTTGCCTTTGCACGTGCTGTTTCCTCTGCCTGGAATGCCCTCCTGCCACCTCAGCAGTGCTAAAATATCACTCGTCCTTAAGCTTCATATGCCACGTGCCTTCACTTTTGGTACCTTCAGGCAGAATTAGTTGCTCTCCCCTCCCTGCAGTTGTCCTATACCTTCACTCTGGCACTCATCCTGTTGTATCCCAGGATTTATGTTTACCATCCTCACTGGACTGTGACCTCAAGGGCAGACCCCTTCTTTATTGTTCCCCTCTGTATCCCTAGTGTTTTGGGTTTTTATTAAGATTTTATTTATTTATTTGACAGAGAGAGAAACGCGAGCGAGAGGGAACACAAGCAGGGGGAGTGGGAGAGGAAGAAGCAGGCTCCCAGTGGAGCAGGGAGCCCGATGTGGGGCTCGATCTTAGGACCCTGGGATCATGCCCTGGGCCAAAGGCAGACGCTTAACGACTGAGCCACCCAGGCGCCCCTGTATCCCTAGTGTCTTAACACCATTCCCAGGCCCTTATGATAGATGTTCAATAAATGTTTTTCAAGTGAATTTCTTAATAGAAAAATAAGCTTTATTGTGAAACTCATGATTTAATTCTTTCAGTTATTCATTTAAGCAGGGTTCATTTGAAACTCTTCCAAATTATTCTTTTCTATTTTATTTAAATCTAAGGCCCTGCTTTACTTCAAACAGTTTTATGTTATTGGTAAATTCCTACATTATAAAAAAAGTTACGCAGAACCAAAGTTCTCCTACCTGTCCATTCATTATATTGTAAGACCTCCAGAAGACCCTTCCCAGACAAGACTTAGTTCTGTTTTTTTCTGGGGGACTCAATCTAAGTGAAGGGCCTCCACACAAAAAGTAGTACCTGCGAAGGGTGTCAACTAACAGGGCTTTAAAAGCCCAGTATAGCTTTAAATAGCATGGTGATCGGAAGCATACATGTTACACTCAGACTGACCTGGATCTGGATCCAAGCTCTGCCTTCTACTAGCCAGGTGACCTTGGGCAAGTCACTTGATCTCTCTGGTGCCTCCATTTCCCCAGCTGAGAAATGAGGCTGTGGTTGTAATGCACTTAGCACAGGACCTGAACACACAGTAAGTGCTCTGGAAATGAATGATAACCTTTCATTATCACCTTTATTCCCCATCTGCTGCTTTTCTGTACCACAGCGGTTCTCTACCAGGAGTGATTTTGTCTTCCCAGGGCACGTTTTGGTTGTCACATTGGGGGAGGGTGCTGCTGCTTCTATAGGTTAGAAGCCGGGGATACCACTAAAGATCCTCCAGTGCACAGGACAGCTCCCACAACAGAGCTGCATCCAGCCCACGCTGTCAGCACTGCCGGGCCGAGAAGCCTTGCTTTAGCCATATGTGCTCCTCCTAAGTTGCACTTGTCTTTACAAAATCAAAATGTAGAGTGGTAAAAATGAAATTTGGTAAGATGTTAACATTGAAGAATATCTTAGCTCTTATCTTACGTTGATCAGTCTTAAATCCAACAAAGAACTCAATTTATTTTTACTTCATCATCTGTCTTTGAGCCCAAGACTTTACTCAGATAATCTTACTCCCTTTGCTGTGAATGACAAGATTTTAATTCTGTAGATGGTAAAAATCCTAAAGACTAGAAGAATGACTGGCACCTCCAAACACACCAGCCTGGGTGAAGTAATCACCAGCACCTAAGACACTGTGCGTTCTGTTCCTTTGCAGTTGTGTCCATTGATGACATATTTTCCTTCTAGGAAAAAAGCGTGACTACCAGAGTCTGGGGTGGCCCAGCCCAGATGAGTGCCTCAAACTCCGCTGGGTAGAGCTGACTGCCATCGTGAGTACCTGGCTTGCAGTTTCTTCAAAAAACATTGAGTGAGTATCTTAAACCCCTCCCTCCTTCGTGGTATTCGTGTACCAGTGAACCTGTTGGGCCTCCATTGACTTCACGGATGCCCTTCTTTGTCAGCAGCTATTAGAGGAGTCGTCCTTTTTAGGCTTGGTGGTTCCAAGAATGACCATTGCTGACCACAGGCCACAGGTGGACACAGCCCATTGTATTGAAACAGTGAATGTGCCCTCCCTCCTTAGTGCCATCCCCCACACTTTGTAAGCTCTCCGGAAGTGTGTAACAAACTTAGTTGGAGTTGAAGACTAGATCCCTCTTAATAGGAAAACCTGTGGTTTCTGACATTGTGTACTTAAAAAGGGAGCCAGAGCATATGCAGATTTACAAACACCTACCAAGACACAAGCTGAGCAAGGTTGCCCCTCCAATAACTGCTTTTTCCTCCTTGGATACTCATTCTCTTTTGCTGGCTCATTTTCTACCCTTTAAGTGTTAGAGTTCCCCAGGTTTGACCTCTCAGCCTTCTTATCTTAGAATCACTCCTAGTCAGACTGATGTACTCCGAGAACTTCTGTCACCACCAATATATTGACAGCTCTCAAATTTGAATCTCCAGGTCAGATTTTTCTTCAAGTTCCTCAACCCATCTGTCCGGTTATCTACCTGGCCTCTCTGCTTCGATACCTCTGAGACCCCTCAAGCTCAGGAAAACCAAACTCATAATTTTCTTGTCTACTCTTCTTCCAAAAAATCATTGTTCTGTGTGTTTTCTGTTTCTTATTCTTAGTAGATAGCTCTATCAGTGCTTAGGCCAGAAACCCGGGAGTTGTCCTTAATGATCCCTTTCGCTTAACCCTAAGATCCGGTCTGTTATCCATTCTTACCACTTGCACCCTCTGAGTCTTTTTCAAAGCCATCAGCTTTTCTCCATCTCTGTTGCTGCTCCCTTAAACCAGATCTCCACTTCGATTCACTCAGTAGCCTCCTAGCTGGGCTTTGTGCTTTATTCACTCTTGACTCTGTTCTGTCCCTTCTCCCTATAGTACTCAGACTCCTTCCTCAAATACAAGTCAAATAATTCTTACAATGCTCTAATAACTTCTTACTGCTCTTTGTCATGGTCCACAAAGCCCTTTGTGATCTGCTGCTACATGTCTTTCCATCCTCACCACCCTTCCTTCTGTTGGGGCCTTCACACCTGGTGTCCCTTTGTGTGCGGTGATGTTCTCACCACCTTCTTCCTACCTGGTTCATTCACACTCATCCTTCTGGTCTTGACTTAAATCTTACTTCCTCAGGGAATCCTTCACTAACCACCTCCTTCCTCCATCTGCAGAGGGGAAATACATACCTCCCCATAGTGTACTGACACTGCACCTTGTTTTCATCTTTTATGACATCTGTAATAACCCAGGCACTCACAAGACCAGAGCACCTTAACAGCAGGGATTCGATATGTCTTGTTAATTATTATAGCTCTGGTGTGGACATGTAGGAGGCTCTGAATAAAGGATGAATGAATGTTTGCCTAACATATATGAAAGCTTTAAATAGCTAGAAATAAAATTTGGCCGTGCCAGTTTGCCATATCAGCATATATGATAGTGTATAACATTTAGCCTGCATATAGCAGAAAAATGACCACTTTGGGACTATGAAAGGGAGTTACATCTTATGCATGGATACATTGAACAGCTACATCTGTTTAAAATTTACTGTCTAAACTTTAGGTCACTTTTTCTGTGGGGTGGGCTTCTGTGCATAAAGGGAAAATAAAAGATAGGAACCATTTGCAGGTATTTATCACTGAAAAAGAAGTTTTTTCCTTGAAAAAAGAAATCCTAGAATAAAACTCGTCAGGTTCAAAACTTCCCCAGTGAGAAAAAGTGGCCAATGGCAGTGACCAAACCAGACACCATGGTGCATAGAAAGGAGGCAGCTTGAGCAGACCGGGAAATCACAGAGTTCAGGACTCAGATTCTAGCACTGCTCCTTTGACCTGGGGTATGCTCTCTGCTCATACATTCAACAGACAGTTATTGGCAGGCACTGGATCTTTGCACCTGTAAGATGGGAGATCAGACTAGATCACTTCTGAGGTCTCCAGTCTGTGAGTCTGTGGCTCCAGACGGTCCTAGTAACGTACTGAAGTTAACGATCCGCTGATTATTAATACTCTTGCTCCCCACCCTCTCAGATTTTTCGTGGCTAACATGGGAATCTCCCTTTTCCAGCATCACAGAACACATAGACTTTGCCACTCCCATACAGCAGCCAGCGATGGAGCCTCTTTGCAACGGCAATCTCCCCACGAGCATGCACACCCTGGACCACTTGCACGGGGTCTCCAACCGGGCCAGCCTGCACTACACGGGTGAGAGTCAGTTAACAGAGGTGAGTGCTCAGCTTTAGTCAAGCCTGTCCGTAGTTTTCAGCCCCACAGTGATGACGCAGCCGATAGCAGAAAGCCCAGTGGCCAGGCCATATTTTTTTGCCCTTTTTCAGCTGGCTGTCATCTAGTGGCTTTAGGCCAGGCCTAATTTCTTTCAGGCCCTGAGATTGAGTTTATGCTTTTCTTTTAATGGCCAGGAAATTTTAATTCTGATACACTCCTCAAGGTAGGTAGCATCCTGCTGGCCATCAGACAGAGGCTCTTGTAAGAATTATTTAGGGCAGCTTATTCTCCTGTTGGCATTCTTAAGAAGGCAAGGAATGTGAGCAGACCCGGCATATACCTAGCAAACAGTATACCCAGAAGAACAATTGGAGAAACATACCACAAGTGTCCAAGAATAGAGGATTTGTTAAATAAGTGTTGTACAGAAATAAGATACAGTGGAGCCCTCAAGAAAAATGTAGTAGAAATACATTTATTGGCATAAAGAAATCTTCATATTATGTGAAAATATGTGACAGTATGCAGTGTGATCCCGTATTCTGTGAGAGAAGTAATATGTGTATACACATATTATTTCAGAAAAATACCTGAAAGATCAGTATATAGATACTAACACTGGTTACATCTGGTGACAGGATTACAGAGTGTTTTAATTTTCTTTATTTACTCTGTTTTCTAATGTTGCTGTAATGAATGTGTTTTACATGTCTGTAGTTTTTGTTAAGTGGGAGGGCATGAAGGGATGCTGTAAAGGCTTCCACACGTCTTCCACAAAGTGCCCGACCAGCAGGACACAGCACGTACCCCCAGAGCAGCCATTTGCGTTTGGGCTCTAGTGTCCAACTCAGCGTCAGCAGCGGCACCTAGATCCTGCTCCTTTCGTTGCGCTCACCTGCCATCTTTCCCTGTACCAGGTACTGCAAAATCTTGGCAAAGACCAATATCCACAGCAGTCGCTCGAACAAATTGGCACGCGAATTGCCAAAGTTTTGGAAAAGGTAAGTCACCCTGTAGGAAAGCTGGAAACTACCGTCCGTCCACCTTCTAACTTTCCCAGATTATTTTCCACTAAGTGGCTCTAACCTCTCCCATGAGTTACGCAGCGCTTAGTAGCTAACGGGAGGACGTGAAATAACCCATCACTGAAAGTTTTCATCACTTTTCCATTGCTTTCTCCATCACTCGGTTAGTACTCTTTTTGGCTGCTTTGCTTACTTTTTGTGTTGAAACTTACCGCATCAGTTTTGTCTTCTTTACTCCAGTGTGGGTACGTGGAGGTAGGGGTCCTGGCAACCGTGGAATCTAGTATATGACATAAGTCAGGTGTTGTTCTGGTGATGAAGAGTAGTTGGCATTTCACATTGTGGATGGGCAACACAACTTTAAATATCTTCTTCTCTCGAAATGATGAAACAAAATACCAGCAAAACTGCATTTTCATAGAGCCTAGAGAACATATAACAGTTTCTAAAACTATTCATCTGTTTCTGTGTGTTATTTATGTAAAGAGGGCATTTTGTAAAACTAAAATTAATTACTTTATGGTTAAGTATCTCTCCTATTAATATATAATGTTAAAGCGGGTACTATAACCTAGTGATTGAGAGAATCGACTCAGCTTCCAGCACGACATGACAGTATGGCAGGAATAGGGAAGTCATGGCAGTTTTAAAGAGAGGAAACGGGAAAGACATAGCAATCACTGTTCCCTGTCGATTCTGAACCCCATCTGGCTGTATGTCACCAGGTCCCCTGATGAATTGCATTATAAGGAATATTCCTTGATTATGGCCCATTTTGGTTTCCTGGCCTTGGTTCCCTAATCTGTTCCTCTGCTCTTGACCCTTCTCTCTGAGTAGTCTTTCCTTTTCTGTAAGAAAGGCCTGTGTTGCAGTTGATGAGCTCACTCATCTTGCTTCCCACCTCTCTCTCCCCTGTAGTCCAAACTGGCACAACCCCTTTAAAAAATTGTGTAGACCTGCAAATTGTAAGTTACTCCAGACAGAACCCACACCCCAAATCTCTTCAAGAAGGCCCCTGTCTACCTTGAATATGAGCCCAGGATGTAAATACCCTTAAGATTTTTAGACGCTTTTTTTCTGAGATAGCCTTATGAGGCTTACATCTACATCCTTCTGAGGTGGGAGTAACAAAGGGTCCTACTGCCATGCTTCTGATTTGAGCTTGACCCCGAGGTCATAGTTTTACTGGTAACTTTCTAGATTGATTGATTGATTGATTTGATTTGATTTGATTTTTTTACTTTAAAACCTCATGCTGATTCGAGAAGCTGGCAGTTGAAAAAGTTTGATTTTCTAACCCTGCAAGTTTCAGCTTTCTGAAAGCGTTTTCTCTAAATTCTGCTTGAAAACTGCACAGTTTCTTCTTTAAGTTCTCTCTCTTTTAATACCCTACTATAGAGGATTTTTCAAAAACCCTTTGTCACTTTCAGCGTTCTTCTTAGAAGTCCTCCTAGCCAGATCTACAACTTGGTTAGGTATTTTTGCTGTATTCCAAGATACAGGCTCACCATTGTTTTGCCAATAGATAAGCATGCCCCTTCTCCAGCCTCCAACAGCGATTTCCTCCGTGCTTGCCCAGCCTCCGTTAATAGTCTCCCTGCTGCCCAGCAGTTGTATTCAGCCCAGTCCTAGCACTAACACCACAGGTTCTAACTTTCTGTTATGGCAGCACTCCATTCTGGATACCAAACACTATTTCAGTTATCCATTTCTGCCTCAGAAACCACCCCAGAATTCACTGGCTTCAAACAAAACCGTTATTTTCTCAAGATTGTGCAGTCTGAGCTGGACTCAGCTGGGCATTTCTTCTGATCTCACTTGGGGTCATTCGTGCCACTGCAGACATGTAGAGATTCATCTGGGACTGGCCACCAGAGAAGGTTTCACTCACATGTCTGGTACCTCGGCTGGAGTGGCTGGAATAGCTGGGGCACAGTTGGGAATCTCTGTCTCGGTAGTCTCTCGGGAAGGGTAGCTGGACCTTTCTCCATGATGGCTCGGGGCTCCACAAGGGAGGAAGCAGAAGCATGCAGGCCTCAAGAGAACTGCAACGGCACCACTGTGTCCAAGCGAGTGCTAGCGCCTGCTCCAAACCCAAGGGCAAACATCCTCCGTCTGCTAGTAGTGACAAGGAATGCATGGCCCATCTTCAGCATGCCCGGGTCCCTCCAGAGGAGAAGCGAGACTGACAGCATCTCAACAGAGATGATAGAAACCAAAGGCCAGTGTAACAACATCTTTCAAGCTGAAAGAAAAAAACTGCAAGCCTAGAATTTTATACCAGCAAACATGTCCTTCAAATATTAAGGTGAAATAAAGATCAGTTCAAAGAAACGAAAATTCAGAGAATCTGGCACCAGTGGGCCTGCACTGAAATAATAATTAAAGAAAGTTCTCAGGAAAGTATATCCCAGATAGAAATACTGGCATGCAAGAGGGAATGAAGAGCGCCGGGAAGACAAATGGAAATGAACAGTAGCTGTACAAAATCATACCTGCGGGATCCTGAGGCACCATACTTTTCACGTATCACTAAAATTCACGGTTTAACAGGAGCAGATGACAGGAGAGAAGTAAATGAAGTTTAAAAGTTCTAAGGCTTAATTGGTATCAGCCAAGTACTAGAAGTTATAATTTGCATGGGACTGTGAAAAGTAAGAATACAGTTTTAAGCTCTAGGCTAACTACCAACAACGGTTTTAAAATGTAATTTAATAGAAGGAAAATGGAATAATATAAAACATTTGATTAATCTAAAAGTCAGGACAGGAAAAGGCACATAAAAATAAAACAGAAGTGGAAAAGTAGGAAGTGTAGATCCCAAGCATATCAGTGGCTAAGTAAAAAAGATTATATAATTTAAGCATTTAGTATAGAATGGGTTTTTTAAATCCAGCTACATGCTGCTTATGAGAGAAACGCCTTAAATATCAGGTACAGAAGTGTTGAAAGTATGAAGATGGAAAATAATATACCATGCAAACAATTTTTTAAAAAGGTGATATAGCAACACTCTCATCAGGAAAAATAGACTTTGAAGCAGGAAACATTACTGGCGTTAGAAGAGCTAAACTGGAAAAGATCGGTAATAGCAAATGTTGGAGATGCTACAGAGCAACCAGAACTTTCCTGTGTTGCCAGTGAGAGTATAACAGTACAGACATTTTGGAAAAGTTTAGTAGTCTGTTAAAAAATTAAGCATATACGACCTAGGGATTTTACTGCTAGATATTTATCAAAGAGGCATGAAAATACATGTCCACTTATTAAAAATTCACAGCAGATTTATTCATAATAGCCAAAAAACAGTGAGGTGCCAGTCAATAGAAGAATGGATGAACAATGGTGTATTTACACAATGGATACTAATTATACTAATGGATTCAGCAAGAAAGATCCAATATCCATATTGATGAATCTCAAAAATACTATGCTAATAAAAGAAGTTGGACACAAAAAAGTGCATAGTGTATGATTCCCAACTATATGAAATTCTGGAACAGGCAAAAACTCACCTATGGTGTTAGAAATCAGATCACTGGTTGCTTTGTGGGGGAAAGGGTTGACTAGGAAGCAGCTTGAAAGGACTTTCTAGAGTGTTGGAAATTTTCCACGTCTTTAGTAGTCAAAAGTGAATGTTTTACTTAAGATCTGAGCATTTCTGTGTAAATTATACCTATTTTTAAAAATGAAGGTTAAATAAAGATTTTAGACCACCAGAAGCCGAAAGATGTTACCAACAGATTTGCTGTAAAAAATAACTAAAGGAATTTCTTCGGGCAGAAAGAAAACTATCCCAGATGGAAACAGGAAAGAGCAGAGAGCAACAGAAAGGGTAAATATGAGAGTAAATATAAATGAGTATAACCATACAAAGTAGTAACAGTAGTATCTTCTGATAGGAAGGTACAACTGCATCAGGTGTGTATGTCCAGAGTGAGTCATTAGTCCAGGGACTGTTCTCTGCCTGCCACCCTTTGCTGCCAAGTCACAGTTCAAGTGCCAGGGAACAAGTCAAATGATATATTGTGGGAACTATCCTGGCTTAGATGTCCCAAGTTCCATATAAAAATGAGTATCTTTGTGATAGCCCCTTGAGTCCTAGAAAGGGCATAGCTACTTACAAGAACCATGGCACTCAGAAGCTCAGAACTGGCTTTCCATGAGGTGTTTGTAGTTTATTTCCAGTTCTCCTCAGCCAAATACAATTTACCAACTGAGGTCATTTTTACTATAAGCTATCTTGCCTGGTAAGAGAACATCCCCCCTTCATTAGGTTTTCAGGAAAATAGAGCTAGGAGGTTAATCTAGTAACCATTTCCATTGTGGGCTCACAGACCAACCTCCATGACCTTGAGTTACTAACTTTAATACAACAACTCTCAGACTTTAGGGTCCACCAGAATCACCTGGTGGGCTTATTAGACTCAACAGATTGCTGGGCTTCCTGAGTTAGTAGGACTAGGGTTGGGCTTGAGAATGGACATTTGTAGTAAGCTGCTGGGTGATACTGCTGGTATGAAGATCATTTTGAAACCACTGCCTTAGAAAATGACAGTGATGACAAATAAAGCACTCCTTTCTCGTTTATCACTCACAGAACAAGGATGTCCATATCCTCTTTGCTTCCGACTTTTAAGATAGTCATTATCCTTTGTTATTTCTTCAAAAGCCCAAGGAGTTTTTGGTTTGCATTGCCATTAATTATCACTAAGTGTCTGCAGATGACATTGGTCATTCCCCATGTGAGGTTAGGCCTTCGGGACGCTGCCCAGGTTGCCACTGATGTCATTCCCACATGCGCTGCTTAGAAACCTGCTGCCCCCGACGTGCACCACACTGCGGCCATTGCCAGTGCAGCCAGTTTGTGTGCCAACTTGCCACCTAGACCTTTTTGACCTGGGCGCTGGTTCAGAGTAGGTCTCCCACTTCTGTCCTCCACTCTCCCAGCTAGGGGCTCGTGGGCACCACTCCATGCTGAGTAGATCTCTGGCCCACCCAGTTTTGGTCAGAGCTAACCCAGCTGCTCCACCTTCTTGTCTAGTCCAGCCCCAGTCACAAACAGGGAGTCAAGCTCAAGTGTCTTCCCTGCCCCCTGCCGGGCATCAGTACCTAGTTTAAGCCAAATGCATCAACTGCCCAAAGGCAATGTCATTCTCACCAGCCAGCCCACTTACAGCTGAGCTTCTGGTCAGTTCCATTTCATGGACAGTGGGGGAGGGGAGGAGTGGGCAGTTTCTCTCGGCATAAGTTTGTCTCTAGCTTTCCTCTAGTCCCACAACCGAAAGATTGATCCTCTGTCATACAATGTCTCACTTTTGCCATCAGACTCAGAGAAAGTTGGCCCCCCACAGAGACTGCAGTTTCATCTCCATCTCCCCGGGCATTCTTTTATGTCACAGTGCATTGGCCACATCGAACCAAGGAAATGAAAGTCCATTCCGCTGCTGCTACCACTCTGCAGTATCCACTGCCAGTGGATTTAGGGCCAGCTCGATAAATGTTTTGTACTAGCACAACTCAGTTGGGCACTTGTGACCTTGCCTTCACTCAGAAGGATAGAATAGGAAACCCAGTAAGCCAGCCACGCAGCTTTTCATGTGTTTTTCCAAGAGTTCCCATAGCAGTCTGGCAATGGTCCCAGGGACAGTTATCTGCCCTTTCCCCCAAGTGACAGTTCAGGGATGAGGGATCAAGACCACATGAATTGAGTGTGGGGACAACCCTGGTTTAGAACTCGCAAGTTCCATATAGAAACCAATAAATTTTACAAGAGTCCGATGGGCCTAGAGTCCAAGAGTTCCAACAAGAAATGTCACACTTGGGAACAGTCACAGTCCTCTCAGTCCCCTTCAGTGTAGTCAGGTCATCTTTACCATAACTGTGTTGGCTGGTAACATGGCTGACATTCAACCTTTATTAGGTTTCCAGGGGAACACAGCTAAAAGATTAACATGAGATTAATTTTCCCATGAATACACATGGGCAGGGTGTTAGGTTTTAGCATTATCAGGGAAGTAGTAAAATTAAAGTAATAATTTTTATTTTTAGTCTGGAATAATTTAAAGATGCATATTGTAGTTTCTAGGCTAATCATTAAAAGAACAGTTAAACAATGTATAGTTAAGGGAAAATGGAATAATAAAAAACATTTGATTAATTCAATAAAGAAGCAAGAAAGGAAGACAAAAGGAATATAAAATAGAAATACAGGTTATATGTAAAATATAAGAATGGGTAAAATGATATATAAATAGTAAAGTGATAGAGATAAGCACAGTATGTCAGTAATGACAGTAAATACAGAAGGACTAAGTATTCCAATTAGAGTACCAACATTATCACACTGGGTTAAAATACTGAACCCAATTATGTGCTGTTCACAAGTAACACACTTTAATATAAGATATTAAATGGTTGGAATTAAACAGATGGAAAAAAGATATACAAACACTAATCAAAAGAAAGCTGGTTTAACTATACTAACATCAGACAATGTGGAATTTGAGGGAAGAAGCATTACTACAGAAAAAGACAATTCATAATAATAGAGTGGTCAGCCCACCAGGAATATAGAAAATTGTAAATCTATGTGTAACCAGTAAGATAATTTCAAATTATATAAGACAAGCATTAAACATTGGCAGATCTAAACAGAGAAACAGATGAATCTACAATCATAATAGACATCAGCCTCTCCCAGTAGGTGGTAGAACTAAGCAGACAAAGAAAAGTAAAAATATAGACCATCTTGCTAAAAAACAAATTTGACCTAACATATTTATATAACGTTGCATTAAACTCTGCCATAATTCTCATTTTTAAAAAAGCATATGGCTTAGTCGGTAGAGCATGCAACTCTTGATCTTGGGTTATGAGTTCAAGCCCCACGTTAGGATGGAGCCCACTTAAAATAGATTTTTTTAAAATGCACGTGGACCATTTACCATGTTGATCGTAAGCTGAGTCATAAAATTTAAAATATTGAAATAATTTATAGAGTATGTTATCTGACCATAGTGGAATTAAATTAAAAAAATGAAGATCAGAAGCAAAAGAACAGATGGAAAATCCTCAGCAATTTTGGTGACATTAAGGAATACACCTCTATATGTAACCCATGGGTCAGTGATGAAAGCCCAAGCAAAATTAGAAAATATTTTGAAATGAATGATAATAAAGATAAAGCATGTCAAAACTTGTAGGATGCAGCTAAAGCAGTGTTTGATGGAAGTTTATAGCCCTTAAATGGCTATATATTTTTTTAAAAGGACCGAAAATCAGTTATCTATGTTTTTATCTCAAAAAGCTAGAAAAAGAACAAATCAAAACTACAGTGAGATATTTCTTGCCAATGACATTGGCAGAAATCCAGAAGTTTGATAGACTCATTGAGGCTGTGGAGAAATTGGCACTGACATACATACATTGCTGGTGGAAAGGCAAAAAGGAATAACCTTTATGGAGAGAAAATTGACTATATCTAGCAAAATTATACATTCATTTACCCATGTAGCCAGCTTTCAGGAATCCTTTTTAAAAATACACTGGACAAAAAATTAATACAAAAATACCTGTGAATAAGGCTGTTGATTATAGCCTCATTTGAAATAGCCTGGAAACAACCCAGATGCCCAACAGGAGACTGATTAAATAAAAAAGTCCTCAGTGGGTGTTTATTGGGTGTGAACATCCACACAATGGAGTCTTTTACAGCTGTCAAAAAGAATGAAGACAATTTCTGTAAACTTCTATGAAATAATCTCCAGGAGATAGCCAGTGAAAAAAAGGAAAAGTGGAAAAAATCATCTCTCTGATTACAAAATTTTGCTTTTTAAACAATGGCAAGGTGGGGGATGTATGTAGAAAGAAACAGATATTTTAAAATGGAAGAGTAGCTTTTAAAAAGACTTTTAAGTGGTTTTCCATAGGGGAAAGAAAGAAATTGGATGGGAAAGACCAGGCATGAAGCTAGATTTCCTTGAATCTACATTGTCTTTTCTATTTGACTTTGAAAACAAATATTTTATATAATTAAAAGACAAATTTTAATAAGGCAGTTCCTAGTTGAAGTTAAGTGAGTCCAACTACGTATTCAGTTAGTGAGTGTAACCACATCAAGAGGAACTATTCCAAGTGACTTTAAAAGACAGTTATTTGACTACCTTCCTGATGGGATTTACCCTAAACACAAAACAAAACCTTATTCGTTTTCAGTAATACTGTTGTTAATAACACTGATATTGTCCTGAGAGTGTAAGTGTATGCAATGCAAAATAAATGAGTAGTTTTGTTGGTGATGTTGAGAACTAGAGCTTGGGCATGGGCGAAGGACGTAAAAGTGTGAGAATGATGATGTTAAGTAAACGTCTGTAGTCGTGAATTGGAAATACCAGCAAAACATTGTCATATATTTACACATTTCCTAACTTTATTTGCTGACAAGACTAATATCAGTGAGTAGCCCAGTATTGGTAAGCACACTTTGTGCCTAGATATTGATCTTTAGATACCATTTTCCACTAAAAGGATGCAGAATATCTTGGCAAAATGGCTTCTGCCAAGTCTGGGAAAGCAAAGAAGCTCCCAAAGTCAACCAAGGTTGAAGAACTCGGAGCCAACTGGAATATGCTCGCATTGGCCAAAGATGGAACACTTTGAGCAGCAAAACTCAACAAAGCAACTGAGTGGGAGATACACATCACATATATTAAACAATATTTAAACTTCCGAATTCACTGTGAGGATTTGCTTTTGGAGGATGCATGGGAACAACTTGGGGATTTTTTTTATATGAAAAGAAAATAACAAGCATGTTTCCTTCCTTCCTAAATGAACCGTACTTTGGGGTAAGTGATTCATTGATGAGAAAAAGTCTCTTTATAGAAATATTCCAACTAGTAAACTGGAAATGGTAAAATTAGAATATTACAGTTTCGCTGCTCCTAATCTATGGCAGTGATCATCACTCGTTGCTAACTTCACAAATACCCTCAGACGGTGTGTGGCTACCGTTGGACGTTCACGTGACCACCTGTGAAATGTTTTGCCACCCTCCCGCCTCAGTAATTCCGATCTGAGGTGGGTCAAACGTCTGACGGAACTCATGGGAATACGTGGACAAAGGAGCATGTTAAGTGGCTCTTAGGATGCCATCAGCAGAATCCAGTCAGTGGAAAACTACAGGATAAATAACCCCATTTCTTCTCCAGACATGTTAAAAAGTAGATGAAGATGAACCCTAGAAATCAAGAGACGTTAGGAACACATTAACCAGTGTCAGCATATGGACTTCATTTAGATTATGATTCAAATTATAAAAGCAGAACGAACTTGCTTAAGACAACCAGGGGAAACCGGACTATTGATAATATTAAAAAATAATTTTCAATAATTTAGGCAAGCTTTATTAATCCTAGATTTTAAACGTGAGCTTTTATCTTTTAGAGTACACACTGGAAAACTTACTGATGAAATTATATATATAAAGTCTGGGATTTGCTTCAAATTAATATGGATGAGGGGTTAGAGGAAATCAGAAGTGGCCATGAATTGATAAGGATTGAAGCTGGGCGATGAGTGCATGGAAGTTCTTATACTATTATCTTCTTTTGTATATCTTTGATATTTGTCATTATAAAATATTTTTAAAATGTTATCTCAAAGGCAGGCAAACAAATAGCATATCGGAAATGAGCAAGTTAAACTAATCGACACCTTAAACTAAAAATATATTTGTTTATTTAGGTCAAATACTCATTGGGTGAGTTAGATATAATTAAATAACTAGTGAATTGCAAGCTCTGTGTAAAAAATTACCAAAATATTATAGAGACAAGAAGATAAGTGAATCAACACATTCGGGAAGCACACTGTCTTCCAAGCTGGATAAATAAAAAAAATTCCATGCCTAGCTACATGATAGTAAAACAGCAAAGACAGAGGTATCCTAAAAGCATCTATTTCAGTTCGGGTACTGTCGGGAAAACAGAAACAACATTAGGTGATTCCGAAAAGCAAATTGAAGGTAGAGAATTGATGACGTTGTTGGAGGGTGAAAAAGAAACACGGAAACACCTGACTGCGGTAAGCTAGAGATGCCATCTGCTGGGCCTGGCTCCTACCACTAGGGATGAGAGGGGCAGGCAGGCAGTGGGGTTTTCAAAATCTAGGTGTTCATGGCAGGAGTTCTGGCAAGTGGGAGTTCTAGCTTCTGAAAAGGGAGCATAGCCTGGCTGCTAAAGGGGTGCAGTGAGGCCGGGTCTGGGAGTGCAAAGTACTGTTGCTCAAATGACACTTTCAGGCGCAACATGCAAACAGGAAGAAGAAAGTCCCTTCTCCCTCTTGCCTTCCAGTCTCCTAGTGTGCGCATTTGCAGACCCTAATAAGAAGCCTGCTAGCAAGGGAGAAATATGGTTTGCAGTGTTCCAGCCACAGTACCACAGAGCAGATTATAGAATTTTGGATTTGCATCTGACCACTTAATAAAGACCACAACATGCATGCATGAATTTATTCATCAGCAAATATGTAGCAAAGGCCTACCGTGTACCAAATACTTTTTAAGGCTTGGGATAAATCAGTGAAGAAAAGTTTAGACAAAGATCTCTGCCCTTATGGAGTAAGAGAGGACAGATTACAGACAGAGGAATGATGCTTAAAATGACAGCCTGAGGGCGCCTGGGTGACTCAGTCATTAAGCGTCTGCCTCCGGCTCAGGGTGTGATCCTGGAGTTCTGGGATCAAGCCCCACATCAGGCTCCTCTGCTGGGAGCCTGCTTCTCCCTCTCCCAGTCCCCCTGCTTGTGTTCCCTCTCTCGCTGGCTGTCTCTATCTCTGTCAAATGAATAAATAAAATCTTTAAAAAAAAAAAATGACAGCCTGTTTCTCATAGCAACTATCTAAGCCAGATGATAGTTTTGAAAGCATACCGGGCCTCCCTAGAATTGTGTACCTTACAAGGAGAGAATAAAGACATTTAAAGATAACTGGGAAAAGTTTACTACCAAGATTCTTACCTAAAAGAACTTCTCGGGGCGCCTGCGTGGCACAGTCATTAAGCGTCTGCCTTTGGCTTAGGTCATGATCCCAGAGTCCTGGGATCGAGCTCCGCCTCGGGCTCCCAGCTCAGCGGGAAGCCTGCTTCCCCTTCTCCCACTCCCCCTGCTGGTGTTCCCTCTCTCACTGTGTGTCTCTCTGTCAAATAAGTAAAACCTTTAAAAAAATAAAAAATAAAAGAACTTCTCTATATGAAAGCCAAAGAAGGATTGTCTGAGACAAAAGATTTGCTAAGCAAATAAAATGATACAGGCATGCAAACCCAAGCAAACATTGTCTGTAGAAAACGATTAATTTGTGGGATTTTTAAGAGAAATGACTAAACCGAAATCCAGTACAAAACAATATACATTTAAGGGTGGGATAATCTGAGTTAAGGTGTTCAAAAGGCCTCTTAATGTTTAGGAGGAATGATTTAACATATTGCTTGGACTTTACGTTAATATTGAGTAAAGATTTAAGATTAACCATTAAAAAGAATGCACAAATCCCAAACCTTTGAGGATAAAATAATGAAGCAAGGAAGGGGAGGATCACAAAAAAAACAAAAACCAAAATAAATGCAAGAAGTGGCAAAAAAAAAAAAAAGGAGGAAAAAAGTGTTTAAGGATCAGAACAGCAGCAACAAAAAATGATAACAAATAGAAGCCAAGAAGTAAACAGTCTTAAAAAACAATCTGTAATAAGGGACACCTGGGTGACTCAGTTGGTTAAGCGTCTGCCTTCAGCTCAGGTCTTGATCCCAGGGTCCTGGGATGGAGCCCTGAGTCAGGCTCCCTGCTTAGCACTAGGGAGTCTGCTTCTCCCTCTGCCCCTCCCCCCACTTGAGCTTGCTTGCACACAATCTCTCGTCTCTCAAATAAAATCTTTTAAAAAAAGATTTGTAATATAGCAGTCACAATAATGTCAAATTGGAAATTTTGAAAAGATTTAATAAAGAGTCATGCCTGAAACATAATATAAATGTTGAAAAAAATGGGAAAAGATATACCAGGTACTTGCTAATCAAAAAAAAGTAGGTATAGTTATTAATTACCTGAAAAAATATATTTCAAAACAAAAAAATTATTAGGGGCAGAGAAAGTGACTATCTAATGGTAAGAGATTTAATTCACCAGAAAGATATACTAGTTCTAAACTTATACATACCCAATGAAGTAATCTCAAAAATGTAAAGCAAAAATTTTTGATTGATCTAGTGAAAGAAATTAACAAATAACAACATAAATACCTTTCCCCACCGTTGATAAGCCAATCAGTGTCTGAATCTATATCATGAAGTGTGTTATTCTCTGGTTTCCTTTGCTTATAATACTTTGTTTGGTTTTGTTATTAGGTTAATACTTTGTATAATGAGTTATAATGAGTATAATGAATTAATAAGTGTTCCCTCCACCTTATTTTTCCAAAAGACTTTATAGAGAAGTGGTATTATTTCTTCCTTAAATATTTGATAGAATTCAGCAGTGAAGCCATCTGGGCCAGGATTGTTGTGAGAAATTTCTAAAAAATTCAATTTCTTTAATAAAAAGTATTCAAATTATCTCTCTTCTTGAGTCAGTTTTGTTAGTTGTGTCTTTAAAGAAATTTGTCCACTTCATCTGAGTTGTTTATTAGCATAGGATTGTTCATAATATATTTTTTTCTCATTCTGTTAACATCTGTAGGATCTGTAGTAACATGCACTCTCGTAATTCTGATGTTGGTACTTTGTATCTTTTCTCTTTTTTTTCCTGATCAGACTGACTAGAAATTTATCCATTTTATTGGTCTTCTCAAAGAACCAAGAAACAAGGTTTTGGATCCATTGATATTTCCCTGTTGTTTTTATTTTCTCTTTAACTGACGTCTGCTCTTATCTTTACTATTTCCCATCTTCTGCTTCTTAGGATTTAATTTGCTGGGGTTTTTTTAGTTTCTTTATGTGGAGGCTTAGGTTACTGATTTGATCCCTTGCTTTTCTAAGGTAGGTGTTTAGTGCTGAAAGTTACCCTCTAAATTCTGTTTTAGCTGCGTATCACAAATTTTATTGTATTTTCATTCATTTTAAAATAGTTTATGATTTTCCTCCTAATTTCTCCTTTGATCTGTTATTTAGAAGTATGTTATTTGGGTTTCCAACTATTGGGCATTTTCCAGATCTCTTTAATTAATTTCTAATTTAATTTCATTGCAGTAAATGAGCATAGTTTATGTGACTTAAATTCTTTTAAACTTATTCAGACTTGTTTTATGACCCTAGAATATGATCTGCCTTGGTAAATGTTCCATGTACATCAGAAAAGAATACTACTACTGTTAGAGTATTCTAGAAATGTCATTTAGGTCAAGTTGTTTGATAATATTGTTCGTGTCTTCTTTATCTTTACTGATTTTTTTTGTATATTTCTTCTATCTGTTATTGAGAAGTATGTTGAAATCTACAGCTATAATTCTGAATTTGTATATATTTTATTTTCTATCAGTTTTTGATTTTTGCATTTTTAAGTTCTATTATTAGGTACAGAAATCAGTGAAATAGAAACCAAAGATTGAATGGTGATCCACAATCCAAAAGTTGTTTCTTTGAGGCACTAGTCAGGCAAAATTAATCTAGAAAAAATGAAGCACAAATAACCAATATTGAAGGAAAAGGGAAGCAAAACTACAGCTAAAAAGATAAGAAAATGATACAATTAACAATTTTATGCCAATAAATTTGAAAACAGTTGTAAAGAAGACAGATTTCTAGAAAAATATAATTACGCAAATTGATTTGGATATTATAACTCAAATAAATTGAAGCAGTAGGTTAAAAAATATCTTCTCGCAAAGAATACAAGGCCTGTTGATTTTACATGTGAATCCTACCAAAATTTTAAGAAATATACCATCTCAATATAAACAGACTCTTCTGGACAGCGGAAAAGGGAACAACTTCCCAGTTAATTACTTGAGACAAGACTAGTGTAGCCTTGAAAACAAAACTAGACAAAGATATTATAAGAAAGAAAAATTATACTCTAAGCTCACTTTACAAACAATAGGTATCAAAACCATGTACCAAATTTTAACAGACTAAATCTAGCAGCATTTATTTTTCTTTTACAAGATGCACCTTGATCGAGTTGGGTTTATCCCAGAAATACAAAAATGGTCTAACTTTAGGAAAACTCTGTATTTCATCAACCAAATTAAAGGATTAAAATTATGAAATTATTTCAGTAGATTGCATTTGATAAAATGCAATACTATTCATGATGTGAATCTAATGCAAATTAAGACTAGACAAGGACTTCCTTAATCTGATGAGAAGAATCAACAAAATACTACAGCAAAGATGATTCTAAATGGGGAATATTTAAAATAATTCTTTGAAGTCAGGAAAGAGAATGCCCACTATCACCACTTTTTTCCAAATTTGTACCAAAAGTCCTAGCACGTACAGTAAACCAAAAAAAAAAAGAAGTTAATGGCGTAAGTATTAGGAAGAAAAAAACCAAAGTATTATTCAGAAATGATGTGATTATCTACATAGCAAACCCAAAAGAATCTATAAATTTTTAGAAATAATATTTTTATCAAGATGGCTGCCTGTGACGTCAATAAAAATAATCTCTATGCAGTAGCAAAAAGTATTAGAAAACATAATTTTCAAAATGTATTTCCATCACTACAAAAATATGAAGCCCCCAATAATAAATCTAACAAAAAATTTGTAAGCCCTGTCTGCACAAAGATACAACTTTATTGAAAGGCATTTTAAAAGACCTAAATAAACAGAGATATATAATGTTCATGGATAAGACAACACACATCATAAACACGTCAGTTTTCCCGAATTTGATTTATAGAGTCAATGCTACCATAATCAAAATGCCAACAAGCTTTTTTTATGGTATTTGAAAAGCAGACCTTTATATGGAAGGGTAAGGAATGGACATGACACTCTTGAAAAAAATAAGGTTGTGAAAATTGCCTTACTTTTATGAAAAATTATAAAACAAGCCATAATGCCATTTGCTCAAGGATAAACAGAAATAATGACAAGGGGGGACTACATAGAAAGCCCGAATCATGAAACACTACATCAAAAACTAATGATGTACTGCATGGTGACTAACATAATATAATTAAAAATATAATAATAATAATAAAGTTCTGAAGCCGACTCTGACATACATTGGACTGTGGATGATCAACAGAGAGAGAAGGGATTTTGCAGGAAGCTCATTCATCCTCACCTCACAGCTTACACAAAAAAGGAATTCCATGTGAATTAAGGACTCGAGTATCAAAGACAAAGCCTTAAAAATTAGAATGAAATGTGGGAGATGATCTTTCTGGCCTTTGAATAGAAAATGATTTCTTAAGATACTAAAGCACTAACCAGAAGAGAAAATGTGAGTAAGTTCAACTGCATTAAAGTTTAAATTTTTTAAATTAAAGACATTTTTTAAATGAAAGAGAGAGAAGCCGGGGTGAGAGAAAGTATGTGTAAAACCCATTCAACCTACAAGGACTGATAGGCAGAACATATAAACAAATCGATGAGAAAGATAAATAGTAGAACGATACATAAAAGATATTAACAGACATTTCACTGAAAGAAGATGTGTGTGGCTGATAAATTCAAGAAACAGTTTCGGTCTCACTAATGATCAGGAAATGCAAACCAAGACCACAGTAAGATGCTGTTTTACCCCCACTGACGACACCGAGAATTAGAAAGGCTACAAAGCAAGAAGCATGTCTAAACATTGCTGGTGGGATTGTAGATTGTTACAGCACCTGTAGGGAACAAGTTAGCATTCTCTTGTTGTGTTGAACATGTGCATATCTTGTGAACCAGCGGTCCTACCCCTAGGTATCTACTCTAGACTAGAGAAACTGCACATTTATTTGCAACAGAAAACTTAAAAACAGGAAATAACTCAGAGCCCCCATCTACAGAAAATGGATAAATATAATATATTCATTTAATGGACATTTAATTATGCAGCAAGGAAATTGAATAAGTCAAAGCTACACACAACATGGATGAATTTTAGAAATAGAGTGTTGAGTAAAAATTTCAGGGCCCGGAAGTCTCTGTACAGTATTAGAGCACTTTTATAATGCACAGGAAGAAGTACACTGCGGATTATATTGTTGAAGCAAATATACGGGTGTGTGTGTGAGAGAGAGAGAGATGGAACAGTGTATAAAAAAGCAATGGAATAACGAACGTAGCATTTAGGATAGTGTGTGCCTCTGGAGAAAAGGCAAGAGGCTAGACACATAGGTGGCTGGCTGCAAGTTCATTCTTCACTAGGCTGGCAGCTTCTGGGAGATTCGTTATTTTATGTTTTATCACGTAAGTGTATATTTTTATATAATCACTTATGTATATATATGATTATATAAACATGCTCTTTTGTATGTGTGAAATATTGGCATTAATGAAAGATCATTTGAGTTTTAAAAAAAGACTCCTTCTGAGAAGCCGATCAATAGGACCAAGTCACTAAGAAAGGGGAATAAATCAGGCAGCCTCAGATTTCTCTGTAGCAGCCATCCGTGCCAGCAGGCAATGGAACAGTGCCAACATGTTATTCAAGGAAAGAAAGAATGAGCCATGGTTTTACAGCCAGCCAGCTGTCCTTCAGGTATGAGGGCTGCAGACAGAAAGTTTTGAACATGTATGATCGTATTCGTTTGCTAGGGCTACCATAACAAAGCACCACAGACTGGGTACCTTAAGCGGTAGAAATTTGTTTTCTCACATTTCTGGAGGCCACACGTCTGGGATCCAGGTGCCGACAGGGTGGGTTTCCTCTGGGGCCTCCGTCCTTGGCTGCCAATGGCTAGCTTCTTGCTGCCTCTCACAGGGTCGTCCCTCTGCACACAGGACCCTGAAGTATCGCTTCCTCTTCTATAAATCCTTCATATAAACCAGTCGTATTGCATTAAGGCCTCACACTGACGGCCTCATTTTAATTTAATTACCTCCTTAAAGACCTTATCTCCAAATACAGTTACATTCTGAGGTATGAGGGGCTGAGATTTCAACATATGTGTCTTGGAGGAGCACAGTTCAGCCCGTAACAACAGTGTCCAAGAATATTGTTCCCACTGACAGTAGTGGGCTGAACCTCAGCCAACCACCAGATGATTGGGGAAACCACACGAAAGTAATGTCAGTGATCAATGAATATATTTAGCTGCAAAACCAATAGGAAAACAAATATGGGGGATAGGGCGATAGAGCAGAATACGAATACTATACGCCCTGACGATGAAGAGTAATGAAATTACCAAAAAATTAGATTGGAAGAAAGAAAAAAGGTAGAAAGCAGGAAGCAGGGTAAGTTTTCTGATTGCTTCATCTGTGATGGCTGGGAGTTAGAGACCGTGCATCAAAAGGGGCAAATGAAGTAGACAGGAAAATCCAAGATTAGACCTAAATTAAGTGCTGAAATTTTGTATATGGTAAAGGTTAGCATCTCACTGAGGGAAGAGAGATGAATAATTTGTTAAATCTTATTGGGACAACTTAGTAACGATCTAAGTTGGAGCCATACCTTTTACACCAAGTTAAATTTCAATGGATCAAAGATTTAAATGTGAAAAATGAAACTTTACAGTTCTGGGGGGGAAATGTGGTAAAATTTCTTGATAACCTTGAAGTAAGCAAGACCTTGTCAGCTACAACTGAAAAATCCAGAAGCCATCTAAAGTAATAAACTGAAGTATGTAGAAATCAAAGCCTACATCACATCAAAAAACCAGAGGCCCAAGGGTAGACATCAGAAGACTGAGGGAATGTATCTGTAATTCATATCACAGACATGGGACTAATCTCTCTAATATATATATTTAAGAGACACCAGCTTCAACTGATCATTCCTTTGTAGAACCAGACATCCTGGGTCCTTTCCAGCATGGCAGCCCTCTACTGGAGAGTGAAAGGCCAAGGAAAGAAGGCGATCGACTGCCTCCGCCAGGCCCTCCACTATGCTCCACACCAGATGAAGGTGAGTGCAGCTCTGAAGTGCGAATTTCTGTCTCTTGGTCCTTTCCACTGTTTATTCTGAGGTTTCAACTATCTTTCCTCACGCTCGGCCAGTAAGAAAGTGGCAAAAGGCTAGCATAGGCTGGCAGAACCTTCAACCCCACTTATACTGCTGCAAGCCTGGGAGTGAGACCCACTACCATGCCTTCCCTGCCTCCGCAAGTGGGAACACGGGGGAAGGTCTTCAAGAGTCCATCATTTAATGTCCCTTCTACTGTTTGCAGAGCCACCCAGCGTACAACAAATGCACTGGCCTAGGCAAGCTGTCACCCCTCAAGTCCTTCTGGGATTAGCTTACCCCCAGGGGACCTGGAGGCCTGTGATACTTGTTTTATGTATACTACTGAATTAAGCTTGTTTCCAGACACCAAAACCAAAGCAGTTTCCATCTCTTCTTACATATCGGCCAGTTCCTGGTCTCCTTCAGACTTCACCTTTTCCACAAAAACAAAAAGCACATCACATCAGTGTGATGTCACATCAGTCTTTCCAAAAATGCCACTTACTGCTGAGATGACTGAGAACGTTCAGCTTTTTAACAGCACAGTTGTATCCACACGTGCTGAGTTCTGCGTTCGCCTCCACATCTCAGACCTCCCGAAGACACGGCTCATGTCTTCTTTGTTCATAAGGGCAGCATATGGAATGGTGACAGGAGCTGTGCCTCTTGCTAGCTTTGTGACCTCACATAATGACCTCACTCCATGAGTGTCCAGTAAGGACGAAGGTGGGTCCTTTTCCCCTAGGTCTTCTGTATCTCCTGTGGAACCCGGTACGGTGTGGTGCAGGTGGTGCTTGCTTGAGTAACAAGCTTAAAGGACTCAGTATTTGTGCTAATAACAGTGTTGCTACTTGTTCAGCCCATCATTCTGTGCTCTGTACTGCTAGCCATAGACAAGGGCCAGCCAGCACTCTAGGTCAGGGGTCAGAAAAAAATTTCGGCTCTGCGGGCCAGACAGCCTTGTTGGAGCCACTTGGTTCCGCCATGAAATAGCCACAGAAATACGTAAAGGAACAGAAATGGTTACATTCCAGTAAAACACTACAAATATAGGCAGCAGGCATAGCTTCGGCCTGTAGGCCAGAGTTTGCCGGCCCTGGTTCAAGCAGGTGATGCCGTGGACCTTGCAGAAGACACTTCGGCTCTCCCACAGCAGGACTCACAAGTGTCATCTGAGGACAGGCGTCAGGCTGTGAATTGTTTATTACCAGTCTGCAATGAGACAGAAGCCTGCCCCAGCATGTAAACCAGCAACTTCACCAAGCAGATTGTTTACTCACCTGACTCTTCCACTTTGTGTTTGAGGCCAGACTTTCCTAATGAAAGGAGTAATGCATTGGTTTGTGTCCTCATGCAGTCTCCTCATCTGTCACAGACCAGTAGCAACCAGAAGACTCGCAGGTTCAGTTGCATTACTCGGTCATGCAGGAAAAACTTACTGCATTATTTATGGTCAGAACCACCAGGAATGAAGGCTCGCACATCAGTACCCTTTCCTTCTCACCATTCTTGCTTTCCCAGGACGTGCCCCTGATCAGCCTGGCTAACATCTTGCACAACGCCAAGCTCTGGAACGACGCCGTCATAGTAGCCACCATGGCAGTAGAGATCGCGCCACACTTTGCCGTGAACCACTTCACCCTGGGCAACGTCTACGTGGCGATGGTGAGGTCACTGGCGGGGGCAGAGCATACCACCTCTGCCACTGTCTCTCCCCCCCCCACCTTTGCTTTCAGAACTCCCTTGATGGTGTCCGTGCCCTCCAGTTTCCTGTACATTTTTTGTCTCTGATTGCTAGCTCCAACAAAGGTATTTTTTATGGCTAAGGAGTTTGTGAATTAAAAAAAAAAATAGTACATGAAATTCATCTAAGTATTTGCAACTGTGTAGCTCCTCCCGGTGAGTTTCACACTCACGGTAGAGTCAGATTTACCTAACACTCCCCGTGGACAGAAACACCCGTGCGCTCTTGCTTTCAGGTGGGGCCAGGTACTTATATCACTGCGCTTATGAGGCCCTGTGCATGTCATTCTTGCCGTATTTTCACCTTGGTTTATTCATTTACTTTTTAAGTGTCTGTCTCTCCCTCCAGACGATGCACTCCTTTGGGAAGAGACTCTTCTTCACCTTTCTGCCCCTAGCACTTCACAGTGTTTGGCACGTACGAGGTGCTCGTCATGTGTTTCATGAATGGTGGCATGCCACTGGCTTCATGGGATACCATTTCCAGAGCAAACGGCAAAGCCATCATCCAGAACCCTCATTCTGGTCAGAAACAAGGACTGATTTCAGAACTTAAAATCCCAGGGGTGCCCTGGAAGCTGTCATAGCTGAATTTAACATGAGAATCATGCTATGCATTTTCATCTAAAGCTTGGTGTCCCACATGGGGCGATTCCCAAGGTACTCTCAATAAAGGTTAATAGAAGGAGCAGCTTGAAGCTGTAAGTTTTATGTGTCATCCTTGACTTGAAAGGCAGCGAGTGTAATTTGGCCGGGTACGTATTGCTGAATGTGCAAATTTCTTTCTCTGTTTCTTAAAATCGAAGAATCTATTTTTGTCCCCAGTAAATGTGAAATTTGCTACTATGAATGAGGAATTCTGCGTCTCACTTGCCTAGAAGGAGTCATTTAACCATTTGGTTTGGGCTCTTCTTTGAGAGTATTGGTCTAAGTGAAAGGTGAATGCCTTCAAATATGACAGTGATCATTTTCAAATGATGTTCGTATTTTTAAATGTGAGGGAGAAAAAAAACTGTTCCAAAATGTACAGCACCTGACTTTGAGATATTTGACTTCCATCTTTCTAGCTGTAGTAGAAAATTCAGGCAGATGCATAAGGAGCATTTGCCAGGCACAGTTCTAGAGGTTTCTGTGAGGATTCAGTGGAGGGTTTTCATAAAGCACCCAGCACAGTGCCTGGCACACGGTCAATACTCAGCCATGTTGGTCCTCACCGTCACCTCCAGGATTACTCCCACTTTTGGCTCAGACCTTTGTAAAATCGATCTCCCCTTTCCCTTTGGCTCTTGGGCTCTGCCTTCGTTTTCTTCGTGATACTGTACCTTGGGCGTGGTGTCACCTTCCAGACCCCAGAGTTTTCCTCAGAGACGTAGATCCGTTGAGAAAACCCCCCAGGATTGCTACTAGCACAGAGGTGTTTCTCAAGGAAAAAGAAGTCACGGTACACATTCAGCCAGGTGGCGGTATCCCTCTCACATCTGTCCCTGTGCCCCTCACAGGAGGAGTTTGAGAAAGCCCTGGTGTGGTATGAATCGACACTGAAGCTGCAGCCTGAGTTCGTTCCGGCCAAGAACCGAATCCAGACCATCCAGTGTCACTTAATGCTGAAGAAGGGACGGCGCTCTCCTTAGTGCACCCTCCTCTCTCTCTCATCTCTCTCTCTTCTCATGCTCTTAAAAAAAAAAAAAAAAAAAATACGAAACCAATCATTGTCAGTATCTACTTTTAATGATGTGTGTGAAAATAACTAAGACTTACAACAGGACTTTTACATACGTGGGAATCATTTTGTCTTTGTTTTTAAGTTCCCTCTTTCCCCCAGCCAACCTCAGAAACACAAATTTCTCAAAAGGAAAATGCAGCGGAAAGATACCGTGTAAATACTGAGCCAAGACGTTTCTGGAGCTGTGCTCTGTCTCCAAAACCTCAATGCCTTTAGGGCTTTTCTCAGTGGTCCAGCCGGCCTCCTCCTCCTCGTGGGCGGAGGACGAAACCGCGTTGCACATTCTCTGCTTCCTGTCGTAGCCTCTGTTGTCAGTGGAAATGCAGAAGCCCACCCGGTGCCAGTGAGAAGCAACGTTGTGCGCTCTCGCCATTAGATCCATGCCGTCCCCCGTCGTGTCCGTTCCATGCTGCTATGTCACAAACCGTCAGAGGTAGTTTGCCGGGGAGGAAGGGGAAATGATTTTTAAAACGAAATATTGACAACAACAAAAACTCTTAGGATCACCTGACCTTTGTAATGTTATTTATGTTGGGGAGGGAGGGGGGCTGAGAAGGGGAAATCAGCAGTGTACAACATCTATATCATTTGTACTTTAATTACAAATCACAAGGAAACCGATAAGTTGAAATCCTATATAACAGGTTTATATATATAGAATATGTATATTTGAAGCCCTCGACAGACTGAGTCTGTGTTTTACTAATTCTTTGTTCACCGTGTTACCCATCTTGGAATAAGGTGTGAGTGTCAGCTCCCTCTCTCTGAGGCCTTCAAACTTAGCTCCTCGGGAGAGAGCGATGCGCCAAGGTTGAGTGTTTCTGTACAATGCTTTTACCTCTGGTCCCAGGAGAATCAGAAGCTCCAGACATTTTGGAATCTTCAAGGGCACATACTGAGAACAAAAATAAAAGTTGTTTATGAGCAAAATAGATCTGGAGTGTGTTTTTTTCTTTAAAACCAGGCTAATGTGGACAGCTCAGAAGCCAACGATAATTAGATCTGATCCTGTCATGTCCTGGGTCGTTCGTTTCTTTTTCTTTCTTTCTTTTCTTTTCCTTTCTTTCTTTCTTTCTTTCTTTCTTTCTTTCTTTCTTTCTTTCTCTTTCTTTCTTTCTTTCTTTCTTTCTTTCTTTCTTTCTTTCTTTCTTTCTTTCTTTCTTTCTTTCTTTTTTCTTTCTTTCTTTTCTCTTTCTCTCCCTCCCTCTCTCTCTCTCCCTCTCTTTCCACAACCAGCAAGGTGAGGGGAGAAACAATCCATCACTGGGTTTTATGGTTGATGAATTTATTAGCATGATACATTTGACCGGGAGAGATGCACAATCAGCAAGTGTTCAGAGTTGGGTATATAACTGTCCTTCCCAGAAAGGAAGAATTGTCTAAGTCACAAAGTCACATCCCCTCAGGTGAGCGCTGATCCTGAAATTCATCCAGGTAATCAGAGCCTTGGTGGGAGTCCCCAGGCACACACTACACAGACAGCGAATGTTAACTCTTGTTAGCAGAGGTCTTCAGTCCTGCCATCACATCTTCCCAATTCTAGAAATAAATTACTTTTTCCTCTGTGTTAAGAGTTTTGTTCCATTTCTGGACCCTGATTCAAAAGTTTGCTTCCATGAAATAGCCTGGAAAGTAAGGAGCTTGCCTCTGAGAGCATTTAATAGAAATGCCACCTGAAGAAATTTTTTTATCTGTTTTTCACTTTGGTGGATTTCTTCCATTCTGTCTTCCAATTCACTGACTCTTCAGCTGTGTCTAGTCGTCTGCTTTGCCATTGAGATTTTTGTTGCAGTAATGATATTTTTCATTTGTAGGATTTCTGTGTGGTTCTTGTTTTTCATATCTGCTCATGTTTCATGATCTCTCCTTGTTTTGTGGATGCTAGTCTTTTAACAACTTGAACATCTTCAACATTCTTACTTTTCAAATCACTCTATTATTTCTTGTTCGTTAGGAATGAATTCTACTTGGGCATGTGGACTATTGACCCCACCCTGGTTCTGTCTTTAAATTTCTGCTCTTCTCTGTATTCTCTCACATCCTTACTGATCTCATCTGGTTATGTGGTTTGTGATCCTATCTCCATGCTTGTGACCTCCAAATTCATACCTCCAGCATAGATAGCCTCTTTTAGCCCTAAATTCATTATCTGTCTACCCATATCTTCACATGGTCCAAAACAATTCTTTACCCTTCCCAAGGATTCTTGTCTAACTTTGGTCTTCCCATCTGAGTTCCCTGCTTCCATTTAATTGGGTCAAAAAATCCTAAAGTAATCCTAACTCTTGTTAAAACATAAGGCAGATTGTGTCATCTGTCCGCATAAAACCAGTGAGTTGCAATGATGTAAAGCCTTATCTAAAAAACCTAATCTGGCTCACCTCTCTGGTGTCATCTGTTATTCTCCCTCTTACTCACTCCTCTTCAGCCACACTGGCCCCCTGACTATGTTTTGAAATTTCTAGCATGCTTCTGACTCAGGGCATCTGCATTTGCTTTTTCCCCAAAACCCACTTGACGCATCTCAACACCACTGTGGGCCTTCCCTGATCATGGTATTTTAAATTGTGGCATCTGCCTCCACTATGCCCTAATCCCCTTTCCTGCTTTACTTCTCTCCATAACTTGAATCATTATTGAGTCTACTATACATATTTATTGTCTGTCACACCCAACCTAAATGTAAGCTCTAACTGCAAAGTTTTTATGTTTTTTTTTTAACTTAAATTCAAGTGAGTTAACATACAGTGTAGTAAGTTTTTAACTGTTTTGTACCCTGATGTATCTCTAATCCCTGTTACACGAAAGGTATCCAGAGAAAACTGTTGAGTTAATTCACTAATGAGTGGTGCTGGATTTCCTGATATATTTTATGTTTTTTGTCCTTATTCAGCAGGCGTTAACATCTGAGGTAACCCCACAAGCACCTGGGGTTGAGGATACCTCCCTATAAAGGAAGTTTTCGAGGTGGTCTCTCCTGGGATCTCTACAAGGTTGCACACATTTTCATGTCCATTTCTATGGGGTTTCCACACTGTATGGAGAATGAATTAGGGCCCCACCTTCCCACAGGTAGGAGGCTCAGGGTTCTCATATTTTACCTAGCAGACAGGTAGGTCTGCTGTCCTTACACAGCCCAGTTGCAAATCTTAGTTGTCCATGAGTCGTAATTCCTGGTCCTATATGGAGCCTAAGACCTAAGCCTGTCGTGATTTTTCAGGCCTTGTGGGTTGTTGCAGTGGTGCTGACACGTGGTGATTTAGCTTTCTTGACTTTGCATTAGTTCAATATTTAAAATACTACATATAGCCATTGTGTGTGATGAAGTTGAGGGTAGGGGATTCCCGTGTTTGTGCTCCATGTGCTTTCATGAATGGAAGTTTGGAGAAACCAATTCTATACCATATATGACCTTTCCCCCAAGAAGTCTGGAACCTCCCCCTGAGAACATGAGCCCTTGTGTGAGAAGCATTGCTACAGATAAACATGAATTACAGTCTTCATAAGGGCTCAAATGGAAAAAAAGGCATTCAGACCCCCTGGCTTCAGAGCAGACTCCCATTTTGTCTGGAGTTTACTTCCTCCAGAGGGAGGCCATCTCCTTCAACCCCAAAATCTCTGCAGGGGCCTATTACAGAAAGCCCAGCTACTCTGAAAATGTCCTGCTCCTTTGGGGAGGTACCTCATCATTTGGAAACAAGCCCAGACCCCTTTTGAAAGTAAGGCCCAGCCAGCCCCTTACCATGTGTTGCCTTCATAAAATGGCAGATGAGAGCCTGGGACTTCTTCACTAAGGCATCTCCCAAGAGTTGTGAGAATGTGTCCAGAGTCATTCTCAGCAGCCGTTCTCTCCCTAGTCAGGTGTCTCAGGGTAAAGCTAGTGAGGACCAGGGGCCCCAGGGATAAAGGACCAGGCCAACTTCTCCCCATTACTCTCCAAATCCTGCAGGTGGCAGCTGGACACCAGCTTCTGAGGACCGCACTTGGTAACCAAGAGGCAGACCACATGGCATGCCAGGTGCAGAGATGTTCACGATCCAGGGAGCTCCCGCTGCTGGCTGCAGAGGATGAAGAGGCAGAAGGGAGGTGAAGGGAGTTCACAGACCTGCAGTGGCCGGTATGAAGCCTCTAACCATTCTGCCTACCGACATTTGCATTTATGCATTAAAATGGAATGCAGTTACAAATTCAGTGCCTGGCGTTAGGGAATGTCATCCAAACGAGGTGACCACCACCATTGACCCATGAACTGGATCAGGGCACTCTGAGGCTCCTCATCCCCTCCCCTGTTCTTGGAACATGGGTTCTGCTTGCCTTTCCTACTTCCAGAGTCTCTTCTGGGACCCGGGAGCTAGCCCAGAATATTCTTCTTGCGGCCATGGCAGAAGCCCTAGAGAACAAGCCCAATCACGTGAGCACTTTTAAATACCCTGCTTGTGTCACCTGTGCTAATATCCATTGTCCTGAGACAGGAATTACAGTGAGAAAGTGCTGCAAAGTCCCATGGCAATGGGCACAGACACAGGGAGGAATGAGGACCCGAAACCATTAAGGTCATTGACCATAGCCTTCTTCCAAGTTTTGCCTTCCCCAGCCCCTTGTCTGATTTTTCCTATGACACTTTGATCACATTCTCCCTTCTGCGTATTTATACTTATCTCCTCTACTAGACTTCAGTCTTCTTAGGAGATTTTACTTGCCATAGCACTTTGAACATGGTCAATGGTAGGTGCTCAGTAATATTTATTACATGGTGAGTGAATTTCCTTTATGAGCAGTGCCGGTCCTTCCAGATAGCTACAGAAGAGAAACTGTACTGAAATCTCTAGTAAAGGGCCTTTGCATCCCTGGACGATGGATATTAGTACACATGACACAAGCAGGGTCTCTCTCCTTTAACCACTGAGAGCTCCTGTTGTATTCACCGAGGGTCCAGAGTAGACGTCGAGAAATCCCTCTTGAATGCCGTATGAATGATGGCACATTCTTGGCCACCACAACTCTTGCATTCTCTGACTGCCTCTCCACATTTCTTGACCCCTTATCTCACCTTTTGGGTCTTGCTAGTTTATCTGTTATGCTTACAGTTCATCATTACAGAGTTACATCAGTGAGTTTTTACTCACCTAGCAGACCCTTCTAAGTAGTCACCTCAAAAGACTATATACCTTTACATACTCTTTGCCCACTCGGAGTTCTGAAGGAAGTTTCAGGAACCCCCGCGGCAACGCTGTCATGTTCACTTGAATACTCTTAAGGGTGGCAAGTCTTTGCCTTGTTGAGGTGGATGGCATTTTTGGAAATGGCTGACAGTCATTTGGACCCAAAGCTGGTGACTAAGGTGGGTGATGAAGCTGGGTCATTCGGGGGACAAAAGCCAGATGTGGTCAGGGAGAAATGAGCCTGACATCCCTCCATAATTGGAAAGTGACCCCTGAGGACCACCGGAGGGAAGCCCAGATGCAAGCAGACAGTATCCTTTGAGCACGTCCACCTCCTGACAGGGTGACCATTTTGAAGGGGCCCATACCACGCATTGGATGAGAAAGTTCTGGTCTCATCTACTTTCATGGTAGGTTCTGGTTCTTCTAAATCCTTTGAGAAGCTGGTGAAACCTCCGGACCCTCTCCAGGAAAATGCTGCTGAGCCCGTGTTTTGCATGTAGTCTGAGGGCCCCACGGACCCTCCTGAGGCTGCTCTGCATGTCCCAGGTAACTTCTGTCTGGCATGAGCACACTAACCAGGGTGAGGGCCCTAGAGAGCCACAAGTGCGCTTTTCTTTGTTTCTTCATTTCTGCCCACACACCCACAACGAGCCCAGCCCAGGACTTTGACATAACAGACTCCCCAGAATTAGTATGTGAACTCCTGTCCGATCTTCTTCAATCTGAGACCACCTTTGTGGGAGTGATCCCCGCAGCCAGCTTGTCTGCTCAGCAGTGCCCTCCCCTACCCCATCCATCAGGGTCTGAGTGTGGTAAGCACCCCCAGAAGGGCTATGTTTCAGTCTCCACCAGGTTCTCCCTTGGGAAGGAGCAAGGAAGAGACTTGCTGCTCCAGTTCGACTCGGGGAGCCAGGCCAGGTGTGATCTGGACTTTGGGTGCACCAGAGCCAGGCCAGACCAGGTCCGGAGTCCTTGGTGCCCCTCCCTTCAGGCACCTGTCTGAGCCGCAGCGGAGGGCACAGGGGTGGGGAACGGCTGCCATGAGGCCTCATGGCCACAAGAGGGACCCATTTGTTCTGAAAGAACAAGGCATCTGGCTGGCATCGTGACTCCCGACTTCATCCCCCAACACCCACGCAGGCTCCCGGGTCGTGTTGGGTGCTGACTGCAGCGGGGCACAGAGCAGGGCGGTGCAGGGCCAAGCCTCCGCTCCAGGGCCTCTTGTTCAGGTGGCCACCAGCTGAGGCAGGTTCCCCCTCAGCCCCTTGCTTCTCTTCAGGCAAGTGCAATGGGACGCAGGCCCAGGACACACTCAGGGCCCAGTTTGGCCATCTCCCACGCCTCTGAGTGCTCAGACCTTGTATAAGGTGTGTTACATCTCTCCTTAATGTTTTCTTTATGGCAAAAGCAAAGGGGAAAAGGAGAAAATTCAGAAAGGCAAGGGACACCTGTAACTAGCCATCCTCAAAGACAGCTCTGGTCACCACGACAGGGTCATGTCCTGCCCAGGACCCTCATAGACCGTGCTCCTCAGGAGGCTAATGAGAGCAGGGGAGCCTTTCAGGGAGAATGGGGATGTGTTTGTGTCGATGGGGTATCTCCATAGTTTGGATGGAGCTGAGGCGACCCCTCCAGGGTTCCAAGCCACAGGTGCCTACAGGGAGAGACAAGCAGTGAGGCAGGGGAGGGAAGGGAAGCTAACTCACCGTGCAGCACGGGGGCCGTCCCCTCCATTCAGTACCAACATGCCAAGGCCAGTGTCCTTCCTGCTTTACAGCTGGGGAAACCCAGCCTCGGACAAAACCATTTCCTCAGGGTCATGAAGTTGGCAGGTGATGGAGCCGGAGCTGAAGCCAGGACTGTCTTGCTCCAGAAGCTATCTCCTTGACAAAACCCCAGGACCCCTCAGGGCAAGGGTCTGCCATCAGACTCAAGACTGTGGCCCTACCCCGCCCACCCCAGCGGCACACTCTTCTCCTATACCCACAGCATGCTCAAACATCCCAGAGTTCAGTTCGCAGGACAACCCCAAGGCTGGGGGACCCCTTGTGCCGCTGACCCTGGGCCCTGACTCTATGGGCCCCCGCCCTGAAAGCAGCCCTCAAGAGGCCTGAGAGGAGGAGGAGTGGGCACCAGGGAAGAGTCCTCATCAGAGGGGGGCGGGGCATCCCCCCCTACTCAGCAGGGGCTCCACTCAGCGAGCTAGTGGACTGCTCTCACCCAGTCTCCCTCAGAGGCACTGGAGAACGGTCCACAGACACTCTGATCATCTGCTCTGGAAGGGGGCCCTGCTCCTGCCTTGGGGCACATGCACTCTGAGAACTGGAACTCCCCTCCTCTGTTCCCAACCTCCCTTTCTTAGGACACCTCTTCCCAGACTCAGCTTTGAGCCCCAGGGAGAGGCCTCCCCTGGTTGCCAGGGCAACGGCTCCATTGTTCCCACCGCAGGAGTTTAGCAGCCAGGGGCCCCCTCAGTTTCTGGACCCCGCACTCCCTACCATTCTTGAGCCAGTGGAGCCCGAAGGGCCCCATTCTACTCCTCAGGGCCTCTTTGTCCTCAGAATGCAGAGGAGGGGGAGACAGGCTGACTGGTCACCATGCCAACATCGCATTGCCCACATCCCTGGGGGGAGGGGAGAGGCTGGGGCGGTCAGACATTCAGCAGTCACAGGAGCAGTTGTCTGTCTCTTGGATCACCTGCCCAAGGGCCCCTGCCACTGGCTCAGTCTCCACTTTGAGGGAGGGTTTTGCCAGCTCTCTGCTTTGCCACCCAGTTTGTTCCATTTTTGCTTGGTTAAGCAAAGCTGGAGGCTTAGGCTTTCTCGCACCCATCCTGGGTTTTCAGCCAGCAGGTGGACTCTGTCTATGGGAGAGGAGCCAGGCTGTGTCCGGCCACATAGCCAAAGTGGGGCAATAACCCCTCATCCATCCATCCATCCATCCATCCATTCATCCATCCATCCATTCACCCATTGGATCTCATCATTCAACAACATTCACTGAGGCTGACTCAGGACCATCCTTCAAGTTAGAAATTCTTAAAACCACATTGTGGAAGGAGAAACTCTTACTCAAAAAGCTAAATTGTCCAAGGTTCCCAAAATGTCAAGAATCAGAGGAAAGATTCAATCTCAGTTCTACCTGGCTCCAATGTCACTGCTTCAAGTCAAGGACAGATTACATTCTCCCCACCACAGACAGTATCTGGACTACTCTGTGTACAATAAGCAGATTGATTATTGATGAAAAACAAGCCATTACAAGGAAGTTAAGGGCAGGGTGTCTTGTATATAGTAGCTGCTTAGTAAGTATGCAGTGGATGGATGGATGGATGGATGGATGGATGGATGGATGGATGGATGGATGGATGAAAACTACTCCAAGTACTAAGGGCAATAACCTGGAAGACAACCGTTCATTCACTCATTTATTCCTTCATTGGTACATTTATTCAGTAAATAAGTACTGAGGATTTCTGTATTCCAGGCACCTTGCTGGGCACTGGGGACATAACAAAAACAAGACAGATATATGGTTCCACGTCTGATGAGAGAGGCAGACAGCTAAACTGCCCATCACAGTGCTGGGATGACAGCTCTGATGGGGGAGTCCAGGCGCTGGGAAAGATGGGCTGACCTCGAGATCATTTCTCACGCTCCAAATCACCAAGTCCCAGACCCTCTGAGCTCAAACTGACGCTTCATCCACACTGCACTTCAGCCAGCCACAGATAAAAACCACACCTGGAGCTTAGAAGGATGATTTGGAAAGAGACCATTTGAGACCATGAGGACTCTGGTCTCAAAATTTAGAATGGTGATATTTAGGAGAACCCAGTTCAATATGAAGACCCAGAACCCCATAACTCCATCAGGCTTCTCTCACCAGTAGGAACAACCCCTCCTACCCTACCTAAGGAGACTGGTCCTGCCTTGCTTGAAGACTCTATGACTACCCCTTACCCGATAGCCTCCCATGCACCCCAGAGCCATGGCTAAAGACAATCTCCATGTGCTCAAGGAGCCAATTATAAAGGTGAGTCTAGTAGATGCTTACACACCAGAATGTGCACATTTATATACCAATGAAAACCTGAGGAATATTCATAAGAATAGGTTCCGCCCATTCTAGAGTAGGGAGAAATGAATGTAGTTTCAAACACAGCTGAATCTTTCAGTACAGCTGTGCTTACCAGAGATTCTGAGGCTGGTGTGCTCGTTCAAGAATGTGATAAAAGTTCTAGTGTTACTTCACTTGGCAAACTGAAGCCTGGTTTCAGCAAGAGTTGGATGAAGCTGACATGCCAAAGAACTCCTAGGTATAATGTGGGAGAAATCCAATGACTTAGGGAGCTCGCTATGTTGAAAGGGGTTTACCGGGGCGCCTGGGTGGCACAGCGGTTAAGCGTCTGCCTTCGGCTCAGGGCGTGATCCCGGAGTTCTGGGATCGAGCCCCACATCAGGCTCCTCCGCTATGACCCTGCTTCTTCCTCTCCCACTCCCCCTGCTTGTGTTCCCTCTCTTGCTGGCTGTCTCTATCTCTGTCAAATAAATAAATAATATCTTTAAAAAAAAGAAAAAGAAAGGGGTTTACCAACCCATGACTGGCATATCTACACTTTATATTCCCTGAGAGGGACCGGACTCTCCCTTCACCCAGACAGAGAGAAACATTCGAAACAGTGCTGGGGCTGTTGATGGAAGATACTGCCACTGAAATGTGTTCTTGGGTTTTAATGGGAATCATGAGATCCCAGCATGGGCTATGAAGTGACACTTAGTGACCAGAAGCAAAGTGGACACAGACGGCAGCAGGGCCAGAGGGACAGTCAGAATAGACTGACACACTGGGGTCTTTGGCGGTGGCCAATCAGTCATGGGTACCAAGGGCTAAAACACATGAAGCATTGCATTAACATCCTACTTGATCTGTACAGGTAAAAAACACACAAACTAGAGCTCTGACAGGCAAAATCTCAGGACATCAGCAGGTTATAGGTTTTCACTAAATCCCCGACCTAAGTCAGGCGAATAGAAAAACCTTGTATTCTGTACCATATAACATTGCAAATTTATATTGCCAATATAAATTATTCCATGGTCTTAAGAGAGTGAGTGTGCACTGGGAAAGGAGAAATCCCAGACTTTTCAGGGCTTATTACTGGCTCTGAGCTAACGCTAATTCCAGGTCATGGGTTAAGTGAGAATTAATGGAAGTCAGAAAATAAATGGAGTTTGGGCCCAAATTGTTTCAGAGTGGGTCCAACAGATTCATACCCATTCTGTGGTTGTTTCTTAAGGTCCTAAATGTAGAGCTGGAAAATACATATATACTCAACAATAGGCGAAATCTCCTGCCTGACCTATGGAGTAAGGACTGGCATGATAGGAAGGACCAAGTGAAAACCCTTGCCAGGCCTCTTCTAACAAAATAGTACATCAAAACCACTGTGACATTTCTAGGAGAATCAGAGAGAGCAGTGCCGCCACAGAAGACTTGAAAAATGCAAGGTTGGTGACCCAGTGGCATGCTGGAATCAGCTCGTACATACCCGTGAGACTGTGTTAACATTGTTCTCATTTATTCATAAGAATTGCTATGGTTGTGAACATTACCTCTCAACTTCATCTTCAGTGACGTCACTTTGGGAGCTTAAAATTGGCCATGTTGGGACTATTTAAACCATGGAAACTGGCAAACACTACAAATCAGGCCTTCTTTCCTTTCCTTTCCTTTCCTCTCCTCTCCTCTCCTCTCCTCTCCTCTCCTCTCCTCTCCTCTCCTCTCCTCTCCTCTCCTCTCCTCTCCTCTCCTTTCCTTTCCTTTTCTTAGAGCCACTTTACCAGAAAGCTACTGGTGATTCCCATCTCATCCTCATGGAACTTACCTGTTTGGCTGGAGCAGACGTACCTTGGAGTTGGAGAATGATGGCAGATTATGTAACAGAAATCACACTGTGATTTCAGTCGCAGCTGCTGACCTAGACCTGATCTGTCTACTGTACATACCAGCCCAACTTCTGATGCTTACTATGGTTAGAGGGGTGGTTGGATGAATGGACAGATGCAAGATGAAAGCATATTAATCACAACAGCTCAGATATGGAAACAACCTAAATGTCTGACAAGGGATGAATGGTATTCAGCCATAATAAAAAGGGAAATCCTCCCATCTGTGACACTATGGATGAACCTAGAGGGCATCGTGCTAAGTGAAATAAGGCAGACACAGAAAGACAAATGATTTCAATTACATGTGGAATCTAAAATAGTCAAAATCATAGAGGCAGAGAGTAGAGCAGTGGTTTCCAAGGGCTGGGGGGAGGGAGATATAAAATGTTGGTCAAGGGTACAAAGTTTCAATTATACAGGATAAATAAGTTTTGGAGGTGTAAAGTTCCCCCATGGTAACTGTACTTAACAATATTGTACTGCGTACTGGAAATCCACTAAGAGAGCAGATCTGAAGTATGCTCACAAAAACAGAAAGAAGCAAATTATAGTTGCGTGAGGTGATGGATATGCTAATTAGCTTGATTATGGTGATCATTTTGTAATACATACATATGCCATAACATCAAATTGAACACCTTAAATATATACAATTCTTATTTGTCACCTGTACCTCAATAAAGCTGAAAAAAAGAAAATTATTAACAAGGCTAGGGTGATCGCTTCCAGTCTCTTCTAGACAGATTAGCACACTGTCCAATGGGACTGAACTGACCCATAACCTGTATTGTTCATCACGCAAGTATTATTACTGAATGTAATACACAACCTCTTTCTCTTTGATGGACTGTAAATACATTTGGACACTAGAGTACTTTGAAATTAATATAAATACAATGAAAATTTGTATGACACTGTACCAACTGAGACTTTTACATCAGCTATAAAATGAAAACAGCAGCCCTATGTATGTCCAGGTCACCAAATTATGCAATAATCAAAGGAAGTTGTATATGTGAAAGGACATTGTAAACTTCAGTGCCTTAAAAGATGGACGAGGTAAATAGCTGCTAGGCTGTTTCTATATTCAAGACTAAAATGGAGATTCTTGGCAATTATCTATTATTCAAGGATGAAAGTCTGTGACTATTAATTAGCTTTGTCAATATCTGTAGTTGTATATTAGGCATAAATCTGATTTCAACTAAAAAAAGAAGATGGATGGATGGATAGATGGATGGATGGATGGATGGGTTGTTTATATGAAGGGATGGTTATATTAGGTGGGAGCATGATGCTGTGGCTATTGTTTTATTAAAATTTAAAGTGTGGGAATAAAAGTGTGCATTCCTATACTGCAGGGAATGAAAAAACAAAAACTTCCCAGAATCCCTTGCACTAGTTTAGATGGTGACTTAGGTCCTGCCAATGAGAAACACTTTGTGAATCTTGAATTTGTAATCTTGGTCCTGTACCCTAAGTTGTATCTCAACTTACTGATTCCTTCATCACAGCTGAAGGGCACATTTCTCAATTCAACTGTTGTAGCAATGACTTCCAAACTCCTCAATTTCTTGACTGTGTTAGAGGTGGCAAGTCTTCTGGAAGGTCAGTGATGAGATGCCTTGGATTCATTCCTGGAGTCTCAGATTAGAGTTTGGCCTTCCAGTCCTTCCAACGATTTTATAAGCACCCAATTCATATTATTAAATCTCTTTCTCCTTCAGATAGCTATAATGGATCTTGTTAGTTGCAGCTGAACTCTGGCTGATATTCTCCCCCTTTTTTGATATGCCCCCTTGCAAGTTTTTCTTCCCCTCATCAATTTTTATCTCTACTATCTAACCACTTCCCATCTCATTCCCCAGAGATGAAGCACCTTTTATATTTCAGGGGAAAAAAACATAGACAACATTATTGAGGAATTTCTCTACTTCCTGCCTAACCATCTAAGGTTTCTAGACCCACTACCACCACCTCCAAGATATCTTTTCTACAGGGATAACCCATTCACTTTTGCTCTGGATCCCATCTTTTTCATCTACAAAAATCTCTTTCCCTACTGTATCTTTGACTTCTCCCTCTTGTTACTCTGTGCCCCTCTAGCTAAGGTCTCTTTCCCTTCACTGCCAAGCTTTCTAAGAGAATCATCTACACTATTCATCCCCACTCTTTCCCCTTTTGTTCACTCCTCTGTCCAAGCAACTTAGCCTCTATTGTACTCACTTTACTGAAACTGACCTCAGTGAAGTAACCAATGGCCACCTAATAGCCTAATCCACTGGATCATTTTCATTCTTTTTCTAACCTGATCTCCCAGGGGCATGTGCCAATGTTAACTCTGTCCCCTATGCTATTGTGACAACACATTCCCCGCACCTTTCTCCAGGATCATCTGGTTGGTCTTTCACCATCTCCTTTGGAAGCTCCTTATTCTATGCATATGTGGAATGCTCTTTTCCTCACGTTTTTGTCTGTGAGCCCTATATTTTTTTCCACTCTAAGAGTTCATACTAGGTAACTTCATCCAAGTGCGTGACTTCAACTACTGACAATTCGAATATATCTTGAACACAAACTCTCCCCTGACCTCCAGATTGTATGTACAATAACTTTCTATTCCACATTTCTACCTGATTCTCTCACAGACATCTCAATCTAATCTCCAATAGCCATTCTTCCTCCTAAAGTCCCTGTCCTATGAATGGCACCATAGTCCATTCATGCTCTCAAACCAGATATCTGGGAGTCATCCTAAATTCCCTACTCCCTTGTCCCTCACAATAAGTTGTCACTAACAGATTTTAATTCCACCCCTAGTACTCTATGTGATGGTTTCTCCCCTCTCCATCTCTACTGCCCTGGTCCAGCCCTCTGCAATCTCTTTCTCTTTCTCATTTTTGCTTGCTCTTGCTGTCACTCTCTCATTTCTGCTTCTGTCCATTCACTAGTCTTCCTGACTCCTTCACAACTGCCTCAATCCATTCTTCACATAAAAGCCAAATTTAATCATATCGCTCCCTTCCTTAAATCCCCTAGATGGTGCCCACACACCACACACACACACACACACACACACACCTGGCACAGTTTTCAGGATGAAGTTCACATTCTTTATCCTAGGTCTAAGACCCTTCATTATCTGGTTTCTCTAACCTCATCTCCCTCCACTGACCCTGGAGCATGCTGCATTCACTCACTCTATGAATTTCCCTCTGTGCGGAACTCCCTTCCACTTCCTCCGGGCCATGCCTTTGTCATCCTTGGTGACTCAGCTCATAGTACCTCCTCCAAGAAGCTTTTCCTGACCCCTTGAGCAGAGCTGACCATCCTTTGTATACTTTGCTTTGTATACCCTGCGCTTACCTCTAATTTTACATTAAACTGTATTGTGTATCAGTGTATCACAGAGGTAAATATATTTATCATAGCATTTGCTAACCTGTCTGATATCCTTTTGTATGCCAGTATCCTACTACAAAACCAAGTGTTCCTTTGGGGCTAAAACCTTACTTAGCAGTGTACCTGGTACAGAATAAGCTCCTAAAGCATCTTTGATAGATGAATTAGCTTAAGTTCTGCTTGAATTTTATTGGGTAATTATTATGGATTGAATTATGGCTCCTAAAAACAGATATGTTGGAATCCTAAAACTTACTACTTCTTTTATTTTTTTTTAATTTTTGGGGGGGGTACAAGAGGGGAGGAGAGTCAGAGAGAGAGGGAGAAGCAGACTCTCTGCTGAGTAGGAAGCCCCATGTGGGGCTCCATCCCAGGATCCTGAGATCATGACCTGAGCCAAAGGCAGATGCTTAACCGACTGAGCCACCCAGGTGCCCCAAACTTACTATTTCTGAATGTGACCTTATTTGGAGAGAGCGTCTTTATAGAAATAGGTTGAAAAGAGGTCATCAGGGTGGGCCCTAATCCAATAGGAATGGTATCCTTATAAAAGGGGAAAATTTGGACCCAGAGACAGATGTGAATACGAGACAGTGTGAAGAGACACAGGCAAAAGATGGCCATCCACAAGCCAAGCAGGGAGGCCTGGGACAGATTCTCCCTCACAGCCCTCTGAAGGAACCAACACTGCCGACCCCTTGATTTTGGACTTCCGACCTCCGCAACTCTGAGACGATAAACTTCCGTTGTTTAAGCCACCGGTCTGTGGTACTTCATTATGGCAAGCCCAGCAAACTAATATGATAGTGTTTCCTATACCTCTTAAGACTTTCTTTCTTTGCATCTCTAGCCATAGTCTGTTTTCTTTCTGAAGTCTGTAAGGTTTGCTTTTCTAGCATATCTTTGCCTCTGTCACTGTCTCTTTCTTTGTATCTCTGTTTCTGTCTCTGTCTGTCTCTCTCTCTCTCTCACGCACACACACACACACACACACACACACACACACCATGAAATCACATGTCTCTTTCTCTCAAAAACTTCCCCTGTTCCTCCAGACACTTCCACCTTCCCAACAAGTTCTTCCTTGCAAGTCAAAATTAGGTCCCAAGTGAGAGCTCCCCTCGTTGCCTTCTCATCTTTCTGAAAGAGAAAATAAGGTCAAGAATGTTATCCGCAGCAATGTTTATCACAGAACAAGGCCCCCGATGGTTATGCCCATGAGCTCAGTTGGCCTCTTGCCCCCTTGCTGGATATAGAATTCCCTAGACAAGGAAAGCATCACAACACTGTTAGCCCAATCAGTGCTCAGGACTTCCCACAGCAACATCACTTCATTCTCCTTTCATCCCCACCTGCGCTCCCCACGGAACTGCCACCAAGCTTTTATGACATCAAATCATGCTGTTCTCTTGCTCAAAACTCCCTAAAGCCTCCCCATTGCACTTAAAGCCAATTTCATCTTGCCGTAAAGGGCTTTCCTAGATTTACTGAACATCCGTAAGACTCTTCCAGCCTCAGAATCTTTGAACGTGCTCTTCCTTCTGCTTACACTGCTTTTCTCTTGGCCTGTGCCTGGCGAAGCTTACTGTCACTTCCACAAAGAGGTTACTCCATACTAGCCTCCTATTCAATCCCCTCAAAGAAACTTGAAGTTATCTTGCTAAGGACTTGTCACAGTTTCTATCTATATATTTATATTTGTGGCTATGTGATTAATATCTTTCTCCCCCACTACACTGAAAACACTATGAGAGCTGGACATTTGCCCACCACTGACTCCCCAATTCCTAACGTAATGAATGGCAAACAGGAGCTACTCAACAAAGATTTCTTTAAATAAATGCATGAACTGAGTCCTACTCCTTGGCCCATTGCAACGAGTCCAATTTATTTGAACAAAGGGCATCCTTATCATCATAGAATTCATGTTATAAACTTCATCCAATAGAGTCTTGGTGATGGCTTTGAGCGTATAACAACTTCAGCTTACAATTTCAGCTTGATGGCATTTATTAGATTATTGTATTGGTCAGGGTCCCAGTAGGAAGTGGCTGGCACTCTCCGATGGGGTCACTGAAAGTTTAAGAAAGAGGCTGGTTAAATATTGTGGGCCGAGTTAAGGGAAACCAGCAGAGAATGGAGCTAGCAACAGTGGGTATCTGTTACCGCTCCAAGCTCTGAAAGGGCAAAGGGAGGGGTAGATGCCGGAAACTGAAGAGAGTTGCTGTAACAGATTGCCACCTGACAAGGGCGGTGGTCCTCAGAAAGGGATGCAGCCAGTGCATGGAACCACAGAATAAGTATCTCACCTTGACTGTCCTCCCACCTTCCAGTCTCCTGCTATTGACTCCTTTTTCTCTTAAATTGAAGTACTAAAGTATAATTGACACACTCCTCCTGGTTGACTCGAGGTTCACTGAACCAAACAGAAGCCCACATCTGAAACCACAGAAACATCATTACTTCACTGAGAACTTCTTTGCTTTTCTATTTTTCACTGATGCCAGGCTTGTTCTCCACAATTTCCAGTTTTCACTACACATGGATATTTTCTCTCCCTCTTTCTCTCAAATTTCGGTTTTGAGTTATGTTGATTCGGTGGTGAATCTTCCCACCCGGCACCATGGTCATGATCGTATTCAGATGTGCCCTGTCCTCGGTAGAAAGTCCATTTTCTTTTTTTTTTTTTTTTTAAGATTTTATTTATTTATTTGACAGAGAGAGACAGCCAGCGAGAGAGGGAACACAAGCAGGGGGAGTGGGAGAGGAAGAAGCAGGCTCATAGCGGAGGAGCCTGATGTGGGGCTTGATCCCAGGACTCTGGGATCACGGCTTGAGCCGAAGGCAGACACTTAACGACTGAGCCACACAGGCGCCCCAGAAAGTCCATTTTCATCATGTGAGTCTTGGTTCAGGAAACCCAGTTCTGATTTTTGACAGTCGCTCGCCACTTCCTGTGGCTTGATTCTCTGTGGGCGCTACTACACACAAGAGCAAGAGAGATGCAGATGTTATTTGGTCTTGCCTCTCCAGTCCCCTCCTCACCCCCTTGCAGTTCCTGCAACTTCCCAGGGCTTCCAAGCTACAAGGTTCTGTTGGGAAGTAGCTATTACCCCTTCCCTAGTCATCTCTCTAGGGCCCAAAAGTCTGCAAGCTGACTGGATGCTTCCATCTCAAGCATGTGGGCCAACACAACTCTTGCTCTGGGAAGCAGGTCCCCCCTAGTTAATACCTTCATGCATCCCTTCCAGCTCTGTCTCTTTTTAATAGCTCTGTCTCCTCATTTCTGCCTTAATTTCTAGCTCCAGGGTACCACACCCAGGCCACCTCACCTTTCTCTCACCTGATCTTGGTGCTCAGCACCTTTTGCCTCAGACCAATAGCTCTGACGTGAAGCCTGCTGGCTTCAGAAAATTCTGATCCATATGGCCCTAGACTCAATATGCCCTCCCTACCCAAGTTTTAACATTTACTCCTATTAATGTCTTATAAGCTCCCAGGTCTAAGAAGCTCTAAAGTATCATTGAGCAACCCATGCCACTTCTTCCCTCATTTCTGGAACCTGATCTCCATTTTCTCTTCCCTCATATTCAGGGAGATCGTGCCCTTCTCCCCCATGCCCTTCTCCCCCATGCCCTTCCCCACCGGGTCAGCAGAGGAGGAAGAATACCGATGCCCGACTGAACCCTGGGATCACCTTGCCTCCCAGCCCGGCAGAGGCTGAGACTGTCTGGAACGAGCGCCCATGGGGCGGGGTGGTGGTCCCTGTTAATCACAACCGTGCTCATAGGGAGCCCCTCTGCCCAGGTGGAGGTCTTTGTGGTTCAGTGGAATGCCCTTCCTCTGAACCAGGACTCCCGACGGCCCCTCCCCACCCCCCACCTCCCACCCCGTCCTGCTGGGCTTCCCATCCTTTCACTGGGAAGAATTTTTTTTCTCCTGCTTAATGTTTTAAATATTCAAAAGAGAGAGCCAAATCCCGAAATCCAAACACAATGGAAAGCAAAGACCTGAGGAAAGATAACCTGGGAGAACAGCTCTGGATCCCGAGCCCGCTCCCAGGTCCTCCGGCGCCCGGAGGGGTTAACCCTCTGCTGCCCGGAGGGGTGGAAGGGGCGCGCCTCCGCCCACTTCCAGCCGAGCGAGCGGGGGGCCTCGGGTCCGGCTCTAGGGAGATGCATTTAGTTCCCGATTTTTTGCCAAACCTGCACGAGCTCACCTCCGCCCCTTCCCCCCACCCGCACCCCCGTCCCCACCAAACCTTTTGTCTCGGCGCCTCCCTCCTACACTACAGAGTCTGAGAAACGTCCCTGGTGAAACTGAGCCGCCAGCCAGACGGTTCGGGGGGCCTGAAATGGATGCCTTGCGCGTGCTTCTCACCGGCGCTCGCCTTCTTTCTCACCCAGCCTCTCCCCCTAGCCTGACACGGTCCCGGGCGCCTCGTGCCTCCCGTCACCGAGCCGTTAATGACAGCTTTTGTGGCCGTGTAGGCACGAAGCGGTGGACAAAGGACCCCAGATGATGTCCGCCACACCCCTTCCCTCCTCCGAGAGCCCAAGTCGAGGCTCCTCCGAGGTGGAGGGAGCAGGGAACCCTTTCAGAGCCCTCGTTTTCCAAAGCGAACGCCACGCCGGCTGAGCCTTTACCAAGAGCAGCTTTCCAGCACACCATTAAGATGCCATTTGTCTCTGTTTTTCAACAAAAGGGACTCGGGGTTGAGGTTCCCGAACCCCAGGAGCGCACTGTGGGCTAAGCGGACCTGCATCATGCAGCAGCCGAGAGGTTCCCTGACACAATCTGGCTCAAAGGCGTCCAAATCCCCCCAAGCCGGAGGCACCCCCGGCGGGTCTCACTCACCAGCCGGGAGCCCTTGGTCCCGGAATGGCGGCGGGCGCAGGGGTGCGGTGCGAGGGAAACCCCACACGGGATGGGGGCAAAGACGGACTCCTGGGGCTGTGGCCAGAAGCACTGTGGAAAGCCACCTTTCTCCAGCTGGACGGACCCTGAAGTTGTCATCACTTGGGTCACAGATGGGGACAGGCTTGTTTGTCCAAGTCCCTTGGGTGGGGGAGTGTCTAATAGGGCGATAGGGGGAAAGGAGAAGAGTAAGTGTCCCAGACACCGGGAACTTGTTCTAGAAGCTCTGTTAGAGCGAAAAGCACAAAAATCATTCATTTATTCTTTCCAAACACGTTGACTACATCCTAGTGACTTATCCTGGGGATACATCAGTGATAACAGACACAGCCCTTGTCCTCGGGAATATTAGTCTGGTGGGAAAGACTACACACCAAAGACTGAGCTTCCCGGTCTGGTTTCCAGCCCTGAGCTCCTGCTCAGTTTCTGCATCTGTAAAAGGGAAGTATCAGGGTTTTTTATTGCCTTATGAAACAGTGAGAAGAAAGAGCTGGAAGTTTATTGTTTAATTTGAATTAAAATATAACAGGGCCATACACACCCCCAAAGAATTGAAAGCAGGGACGCCCACAGATACTTGTGCACCAATGTTCACAGCAGCATTATTCACCAGAGCCAAAAGGTGGAAGCCCAAGTGTCCATCCACGGATGAATGCATATGACAAATGTACATAGGTGCAATGAAATATTATTTAGCTATAAGGAGGAATAAGTTTCTGATACAGGCTACAACATGGATGAGCTCTGAAGACATCATGCTAAATGAAATAATCCAACGTGAAAGGACAACTATTGTATGATTCCTCTTACATGAAGTTCCTAGAATAGAAAATTCATAGAAACTGAAAGTGGCATGGAGGTTACCAGGAGCTAAAGGGGAGGGGGAAATGCAGAGTTATTGCTTAATGGATATAGAGTTTGGTATGAAGAAGTTTTGGAAATGGATGGTGGTGATGGTTGCACAACATTGTAAATGTTCTTAATGCCACTGAATTGTACGCTTAAAAATGGTGAAAATGATAAATGTTGTTATTTGTATTTTACCACAAAAATTCAAATATATATGTGATATTGTGATTTATAATAAGAGATCTATATTTGGACTTTTGGCACAGAGCTCCTAAAACCCTTGGAGTTTCCCAAGTGATGAAAAGAATGCATGTAAAAGGTATATTGTTCTTCATAATAGGCCTCTTTCAGCCACACCTGAGCTTGTTAATGACGTGACTGGGGGGGGCGGTGGGAAGCCCCTCTGGTAGAGGGCTCATTGCCAGGGGCACCAACTGTGTATTCTGAGGGTTGGAACTTTCAGCCTCTGACCTGACTTCTGGGGACTTTAGAGGGGCTGGAGTTTGAGTCAATCACCTATGGCCAATGATTTAATCCACCATGCCTGTGTAATGAAGTCACCATTAAAAAATCCCCAAAGTATGGGGTTCCAGCAGCTTCCGGGCTGCTGACCACAAGGAAGGGCTGGGAGGGTAGCACACCCACACACTTTGCCCTATGCATTTCTTCCATCTGGCTGTTCCTACATCCTGTATCCTTTCACAACAAACCAATTATCTAGTAAGGACACTGCTTTCCTGAGCTCTGTGAGACATTCTAGCAAATTATCAAACACGAGGGGAGGGTTGTGGGAACTTCTGATTTTGAGATGGAAGATCAGAAGCACAAGGTGACAATCTGGACTTGCAGCTGGCATCTGAAAGGGCAGGGGGCAGTCTTGTGGGTCCGAGCCCTTCACCCGTGGGATTAGTGCTAACTACGAGCAGAGCAGCGTCAGAATGGAGTTGAATTGTAGGACACTCAGCTGGTGTCTGGGGAGTTGGAGAACTGCTTGCTGTGGAAAACCCCACACACGTGTGGTGTAGGAAGTATTCTTTGAATAGTGAGTAAAGGAAACAAATGTCTTCCTTTCAATATTTAATCTAGGACCCCTTGAAGTCTAGTTTAGTATTGCAGAGCTCCTAGTATGAATCACGGGGCATAGCTAGGAGTACGTGTGCAGGGCCTGTTTAATGAATGGTGTGGTTCTAGGGGTCAGATCTGTGTCCCAGAACACACGTACAGGCTCTCAGAATTAGGAGGGAGTTCAGGTGGGATCAGGTCATCCTAAAGGTGATATCCTTTGATCTAGCCTCCTCCTATGCAAACCTTCTGCCACAGACGTTGTAAACTCAAAATTACATAGCAGCCAAGTGAGCCCCATAAATGAGAGAAGAGGTCCTAGAAGAAGGCATAAGACATACCTATTTGTAAAATGGGCTCTATCTTAAGGGAGTAGCCGCAGCTCAGCCCCATGACTGACATGCAGGATTGTAGACTCAGTGTTGCCAGATCTTCCAACTCTGGAAGAAAAAACAAAACAAAACAAAACAAAACTACATTGTGTAGCAAAAAAATCTCCTAATCTGTTGGCAACTCATTTAACTTTTTAAAAATACACTGTAGCAACAACAATAACAACAACAACAACAACAAATACACTGCAGCCCAAACAAAACACCTTTGCAGTGAGATCCAGTCCAAGGACCAACCATTTGCAGTCTGGTCTTCAAATTCTAGGAGAATTTCATACACCATCCATCTGGATGGGTACTCAGGATTTGCCTGACAGCTTCTGCTGACAGAGGAGCCCATTGCTTAACTAATTTTTTGATAAATTCTAATCGTTAGGAAGACCTTATCTTAAATAAAAATCTATTTTCTGGTAACCTTCTCTTCCTGTGTTCCTGCAACTGCCCATATCCCCTCACCATCTTAGACAAGAAAACAGCTACACCCCAGGGCCCCAGTGTGGTCAGTGCCATTTTCCTCTCTGGAGTCTGGGTTCTTTGAGGGCAACGGCTAAGTTTTACATCTCTGAGTAAAGATAATAATAGACAACACTTATTGAACATGTATGTGCCAGATAATAGTGTAAGCTCCTTACATGTATGAACGCATTTATCCTTTTAGAGAACTTTATTTCTTAGAGAGGTACTATTATAATCACATTTTACTTCTTTTTTTTTTTTAAGATTTTATTTATTTATTCCACAGAGATAGAGACAGCCAGCGAGAGAGGGAACACAAGCAGGGGGAGTGGGAGAGGAAGAAGCAGGCTCCCAGCCGAGGAGCCTGATGTGGGGCTCGATCCCAGAATGCCGGGATCATGCCCTGAGCCGAAGGCAGATGCTTAACCGCTGTGCCACCCAGGCGCCCCTATAATCACATTTTACATACAAGGAGACTGTGGACAAGAGAGGCTAAGTTGTCCAAGGTCACACACCTAGTAAGTAGAAGAACCAGAACTGGAACACAGTCTGGCTCCAAAGGCAACGTTTGGGATACCGCAAGTGCTTATGGGGATGATCTCACTCATTCTGCGATGCTTTGTTGATGTGAAATAAGAGAAAACAACACCAGTTCTTTCTCTGGAACCACAAAACAAACAGGTCTCCATAAAACCAAGATTACAGATGGACTTCACAATATTCAAAGATGTGAAAGATGAGAAAGGAGAAAGGATGGCCTTTAACCATGGAGAATAAAGTTAGATACTAAGCAGAACTTCCTGGTGTTGAGCGCTTTGAGCCCCTGGAATACAGAATATAAAGTTGTGCTTTCTTTCTTAGATAAATGTATATTTTTAAAAGAAAGGATGGGGGAGACTAATATTTCTAGAACCGTTCTTCCACCTGAAGCTGTCCAGAGGCAGAGAGAAGTGTTATAAAGAAATATGGATGCTGAGAAACTTACATTCTTGCAATTTCTATTCCTCATGGTTTCCACCCCATGCCCTGATGGATCCCAAATTGAGGACACAGGAAACAAGGAGATGAAAGATTCACAGATCAAATCCTGTGTCCAAAAATCAACTACGTAGGTCAGAAATTAACATAGGATACCCAAAATCTGAATATTTTAGAATGGGAAAGTGTTCAAGAAAAAATCTCTTTTTATCCAATCTTCCACACAGAGCAAGAATGCCTTCTGCTATATTCCAGACAGGTGGGCACTCACCTGTTGTGGATACACACCAACTATAGCTCTTGAATCAGCCCTCACAGTCTCAAAAACAGGTAAAATGAATCACAGATAGTTGTAGAAAAATCTGGAGGGATCCTGAAGCCTGAGACCAGGCGAAAGGGAAGTTATAGAGGAGGAAAGCACTTGATATGTGGTTTTCTCAGCAGAACCTTTTCATGCATGTTCACATGAACATGGGACGGTAGTGAATAAGGCCATACAGATGGAATTTTGGAAATTTCGAGTAGCCCTAATCCCATTGCTAATCTCTCTTTCTGCAACACTGAGAAAAACTGGTTTGTTTGTTTGTTTTCAGTATATTTCTCTGCCCCACTGGTGTTGGACTCGGCCTGGTGACTTGTTTCGGCCTCAGGAATATGTAGGTGGAGCTAATAGCATGGCAGTTCTGAGTCAGGGTCTAACTATTATACAAGGTTAATTAACAGTTCAGAAACCTACAACAGGATTTTTACTCCTGCTTAACATATTTACTCTTGCTTAACAGCATTTGAGGGGATGTTTGACACCAACACCTAGGCATCTTGGCCAAGAGGTGTCCTCTTTTAACACCTAAAACAGGATAGAAAGTGCTAGACAAAGGTGGGAATGAGACCTTTATTGACCAACCTCACCAGGAGAGAGAGGCTGGGTTGCTGAGATCCAGGTGGCTATCAGAACTATCTAGAGACATCCCCTGAAACTGTGTCCCATGAACACAGGCTGGAATCTTAGAAGACTTGACATCTGTAGTGGTCATTCTGGTAGCTCCCAGCCCCCATATATAAACATCCAGACCCACCATTGTCCAGTCTCTAAGGTGTCAAGAACCACACGACAATCTGCTGATCTTTTTGTCTGTTTTCCAGTATTTATGGACGACAAGAGTCTTTTGGAGGTAATTTGGGTCCATTTTTTTTTTTATGGGAAGACATACAACAATCAATCAGCCCCTTTCTCCAGTAACAATCCTTGAAACAGGGCTGGGGGCAAGCCCCTAAAAAGAGATTCACACAAAGGAAGGGAGGGTAGATGAAGAATACTGCCCTACACTATGCAGCTGTAGGAGGAAAGGTTGCTGAATGGGAGGGGACCCGCTTGTCCTGAATGCACCAGGCAGTTTTATAACTCTAAGACTGTGGCCATGTGGTGGCAGAATATCTTCTCCTACTTTGTCTGCTCACCTGCCCCAGTTCTAATGTGCTTTTGCAATCAGCCTAACGTGATTGGGAGGCTGTGGAGGGTTGTATAATTGGTCAATATATTCACTGCCCCTCCCCATTGGCCTCACCGTGTGGAAAGATTATATTTCTTGCTCCATGTACTGCCAACTTAATCACATGACTTGCTTTGGCCAATGAAGTATGAGTGGGGATATGACACTTTGGAGCAGAAGCCATTACTTGGCTCTGCCATATCTATTTTCCTTCTGCCATTGAGATCAGCCAGTCCCACACAGGGACTGGACCTTTACTTTTGGTTCCAGAATGAAGAACGCATGAAGCAGAACTACAGGAGACCTCTGGTGAACCTTGATTGTTTGAAGCTACTTGCAGTGTTGCAGTCACTGGTTACTGCAGCATAAGTACCTCAAGCTGACTGATACATTCCCCAGGGCAGATTTCAGCAGCTTCTGCCCTAAGTGCATCGCATGAGCAATCCAGTTGTATCAGTGACCTCACTGTGGTATAATCATTCACTGTCTTTCCAGTGGACTCCCCACCATTAGAGCTCATGTCATTTTAACTAGGTTTCCCCAGTGCTTTGCATAAGGCATGTGTATTGGTGAAGGGCATGCTGCCTCAAAATGTGGCACTTTGGCATGCGGATTATTTCCAGCTGAAAACAATAAGGCCTAAAAGACTCAGGAAGAAACTTTGACCTTAGTCCAACTGCCTAAAAGAATTCAGGCAGAGGACCTGCTCTAAGAAGAGAGCTATCACTATAGATAACTATATTATAATATGAACTAGGAATGGTAGACAGGGAAGAACCTAGCAAGGTCTGTTTGATCAAAGTCTTGTCTATTTGTTTCTGAAAGGTCCAGCAACCATTTGCTTACCAAACATTTACTCTTTTTAATTTTCCTGTGAGTTACATTCCTTCCCTTTGAGGTCCCAAACCCCTACCCACTTCTCCTTAGTTCAAGATGACATATACACCCCATTTTGCCTGTCTTTGGAATCTCATGTCTGTGTGGATTCTTTATATGTACAAAATTAAATTTGATCTTCTCCTGTTCATGTCTCATGTCCATTTGATTCTTAGACCAGATAGAAGAAACTTAAAGAGTAAGAGAAAAATTTTTCTTCCCCTACACATAGAACACAGTGAGCCCTCAAAAATCATGAATGAACAAATAAATGGTCAAAGGATCTGAAAGCTGGTCACCGTCATTTCCTCCCTAAGCAGTGAAGCCCTCTCCTGAGGCCCTTTGCACATAAATCCCCACCTTCCAGCAGAGGACAGGTGGTAAAATTAAATCAAAGAATAAGTTGCTCTGCTATCCAGAGTAACAAGAAATCTGAGAATAGGGCCTGGAGTGTTAACCGGTTTCTAAAGGATGGCCTCTAATTTCCAATGTTAAAGGCAATCCGATTCAAACATCCAGTAGCCTATGGCACAGGAGGACCAGAGAAAATCGAGCCATCTGCTTAGACTTCTTTTGGGGCGGCTGTTAGAGCTCCTCTGCAAAGCATTTTAAAAGAGGCTATCCAGGTCAAGCTCTTAGTCACTATCCCTGGAACCTGGAATTCTCAATGCCCAGATCAGAAGCCCAGCCCCGTTGCCTCCCTCAGCCCATGCAACTGCTGCTTGAAAGAAAGTTAAAAATTGAGCTACCCTATGATCCAGCCATTGCACTACTGGGTGTTTACCCCAAAGATACAGACGTAGTGAAGAGAAGGGCCATATGCACCCCAATGTTCATAGCAGCAATGTCCACAATAGCTAAATCGTGGAAGGAGCCGAGATGCCCTTCAACAGATGACTGGATTAAGAAGTTGTGGTCCATATATACAATGGAATATTACTCAGCTATCAGAAAGAATGAGTTCTCAACATTTGCTACAACATGGACGGCACTGGAGGAGATAATGCTAAGTGAAATAAGTCAAGCAGAGAAAGACAACTATCATGATTTCTCTCATCTACGGAACATAAGAACTAGAATGATCAGTAGGGGAAGAAAAGGATAAAGAAAGGGGGGGTAATCAGAAGGGGGAATGAAACATGAGAGACTATGGACTATGAGAAACAAACTGAGGGCTACAGAGGGGAGGGGGGGGGGGAATGGGATAGGCCGGTGATGGGTAGTAAGGAGGGCACATATTGCATGGTGCACTGGGTCTTATACACAACTAATGAATCATCGAGCCTTACATCGAAAACCGGGGATGTACTGTATGGTGACTAACATAATACAATAAAAAATCATTATAAAAAAAAAAAAGAAAAAAAAAGAAAGAGACGATCTCTTTTGTCTCCCAGGGCTGCATCCTGAATCAACCTCTGGCTAGGAGAGGGGCAACATAGTTCTCACACAGTCCTCCCTCCAAAGAGGAGTCCATACCCTCCAGTGCAGGATGCTGCCAACCGGAGGGCACCAACTCTGATTTACTGAGTACGACTTGCTTTTCATAATATTTATTTTCTCACCCTACCCCTCTCTGTGTGTCCAACACACCGCCTTATCTCGGACCCTGCGTCAGTAGCACTGCATCCCAGAAAGACTGCGCCCTGGGCAAGGCCTTGCTGCCCAGTTACCAGGGGCAGCGAGTGCGTCTTCTGGGTGCTGAGCGGAACCAAACCACAATATTTACCCCGGGGGCGGACACACGTGCTCAGTGATCAACACGTGGAAGGTGGAAACGAGCTGGTGTTTTGGTTCCATCTCCTCCTGCAGAGTTCCTGTTTGTTTTTCCACTGCTCTGTTCCAGGGGCATGTACGTCGAAGGGGCTACATGGACAGTCTGTGTGTTGCCCCACTCCCCTTCGCTGCCAGCACCCATGTGGATACCGGAGGTGGGGGTATGGGAGCCCAGAAAAGAGATGGGTGCCTTCTTTGCCCTTGGTGGGGGGCAACCAGGTGCAGGATGGAGACAAAAGACAGTCCTGTAGAGTGGATGGGGACACATGGGCTGGGCCTGGGAATGACCTGATGTGTGAGGCCACCGTCTGTGGGGGTAGGGACAAGTAAGTGGGGGGCTTGGCAGGCCCGTGGGTGGGAATGCTCAAGGGGCAACGCTAGGGGGCACCCCCCGTCCACCGCCCCCGCCCCCAGTGCTCGCTGCGGAATTCTGCCAGCACGAAGCAGAGTCACGAGCGGAGCCAGAGCAGCGGAGCGGACAGGACATCATCAGCGCCGGGAGGGCGCGTGGGTGGATGGGGGGGAAGGGGGGTTCTCGCACCCGACTGCACCCCTCGCCTCCTCCAGCCCGCAGCAGCTCTATCCCGCAGCCCGACTTCCCCTCGCCCCAAATCTACAAGAAACCCGGAGCGTCCGGGAGAGCCTCCGGAGGGAGTAGAGGAGGGGGCTTACTGGGGCGGAGGGCGTCGCACATCCCCGAGCCCGCTCCTCCAGCCTGCACGCCTCCCCCCTTCCTCCTCCTCGCCCGCTCCAGCTCCCCCGGCTCCGCGGCCCGCCCCCGCGCGGGAGCTCTCTGGGCGGAGGCGGCGCGCGCAGCGGCGCGGGGGTGGCGGCGCCGGGCGGGGCGGCGCGGGGAGGGAGCGGGCGCGGGCGGGCTCCGGGCTCCTACGCAAGCAGCCGCGAGAGGGGATCCTGGGCGCAGGCCCCGCCCCCTCACGTGCCCGCGGCGCAGGGCCCCGTGCCTCCCGCGTGACCGGTCGGCCCAGCCAGGCCGCCACCTCCGCCGCCGCCGCGGCTTCCACGCGTGGGAGGGAGGCCGCGGCGGCGGCGGCGGCGGGGGCGGTCGGGCCTGGGATGGCTGCGGGAAAGTCTGCGCTCTGTAGCCACCCCTCGCCGCCCCCCCCCACGCAGCCCCTGAACCCCCGGCCTTGGAACCCCCGCCCCTCACTACCCAGGAGTTGGGGACTGGGGGGTGCGGAGCCTTGTGGTGGCCTGGGTTTGGGGGAGGGAGACGGAACTCGGTGAAAGGAGGTCTCCCTTCCCTACCCACCCTCCTCACCCACCCGAGTTTCAGGGAGGACTCTTCCCCAAGTGAAGAGCCAGCTCTAGATTTAAACCTAAGCTTGGCTTGCTGGGGGAGGCAGGGAGAAAGGGTTTTGAAATGAGGGGATCCCCGCAGACCTCTTTAATTAACATTACTGCGCCAGCGCCATGGCAAACCGTGTGGGTTGGTCTCCACCACCAGACTCTGAGCTCGGTTGGGTCAGGTGCCCTGGCTTATTGGAGCCTGGGCTAGGCACCAAGTTCAACTCATGACCAAGAATCTGACATCTTCATCCTTACTGGGTCAGTGACCTCGCTGACAACCCCGGCCCCCCAACCCCTCTCCGGGAAATGGCAGATGGAGCATCTGGGAAGAGCCAGTGAGCAATGGAGGCCAAGGACAGGCCAAACACCAATTTGAGTGTCCACAGCAACAGAGAAGGAAACCCATCATCTGGGCCTTTGCAGTGTGTCCTTAAGTGACCCGTGTTCCTGCAAGGTGTCAGGTGCTGAGAGAGTTCACACGGCCCTGTTGCTGTCTTGAAACTTGTGTCTCACTGGTTGCTATTTCCATTGGCTGGTGGAATGGGGAAGGGCACTGCCAGGGGATAAACACCGGAGAGGAAGCCCCTGAGGTAAGTAAACCGGCTCCAGGAAAAGCCATCTAAGGTGTGGCACAGAGCCTGAGAGGGAGGAGACAGGACAGCCACCCATCCACCCAGAACTAAGCGCTGGTGGAGGGGCACGGGTGTGAGGTGGAGAGGGGAGGGCTCTAAAGCTGACTCAGGCCCCTCCCCTGTCTTCCTGTGGGAAATCATGGGCATGGGTGGAACATGCCCTATATTCCCTAGAGCAAGGGTAATTCCCCAGGACAGTTGTTCTATGGAAGGCAAGACCTAAGCGTGTCCATATCTTAGTGGGTTCATTTCTGGGGTGGTGAGGAAATGAGAGGATGATTGGAGCAGGGAGATGGGTCCCCTTGGGCTATATGTCTAGATATCAGTGTATATGGACAAGTGCCTTTGTACCCTTGGCTCTTCAGGAGATTCCTTGGCTCTTAACACTCACTTATTAGGTATGAGGGTGGTCAATATATTTAAATAGTTATTGAGTGCCAGACACTGTGGAGAGAACAAAGGGAGTGCCGGGTAAGGTCCTTGACCAAAAGGAATTTATATCTCATAGGAGATGTCCTACATTCCTGAAATACATACTTAAGGAAATGCAAGTGGGTATATGAGGTTAAGAGCCAGCATGAGTGGTGTAGACAAGTGCTTTGGTAGAAGGGAGAGAGCAGTAGAGGCCAAGGAGCCAGAGAAGAACTGGGAGGATTTGAGTAAATGAACAGGAATCAGGGAAGACACTCTAGGTGCTGAGAACTGGATAAACAAAGGGAGAGGCGAAGGGTGGGTTGTGGCCACCCCGCTGATCATGGAGAAGGCTTTTTGGCTGGAATAAAAGGATCAGAGGAGGTCAAAGATCTCCTTAGTAAATCAATCTACCAAGACACAAAGCAGAAGCTTCTAGGTTCCCCAGAAGTCCTCTGGTTGCACAGTATTCTCTAAATTTCAGCTCGGATCATATAAAGCCCTACTTAGGAAGGTGCAGTGACTCTCCATTGCCTAAACTCTGTAATGGCAGCCCAGGCCCTTTATGATTTGTCCCCAACCTACCTGGTCAGCCCTGCCTCCTATTTACGCTTTCATGCCTACATAATCCAGAGTTACTCCTGGTAATCCTGCCTTCTGTTTTCCCTCTTTGGTACCTTCACTCGTAAGCTTTCTCTTTCTTTGGAATGTCCTCTCCTCCTTCACCATTTCTGCCCACTCATCCTTGAAGACACAGCTCAAGTGCCAGCTCATTCGACAGCCAGATGTAATTTTCATCTGAGTTCCCACAACCTCGTGTACTCTATCTTGGCACCTCACGTTCTACGTTGTATTACAGACATGTAGAGGCATCAACTTTGAAAGTAGGTGCCGTTAATCCAGCCACTTCTTGCTGTCTCCATCACCGTCAGCCTCTTCCTAGCTACTGTCCTCTCTTGTCTGGACTGCTGAGTTAGGCCCCTGACCGGTCCCATGGCTTCCCTCTTGCCCTTTCCAGTCAGTTCTGCACATAGCAGCAAGAGTGATCCTTTTAAAACATAGATCAGATTGTGTTACTCTCCTCAAAACCCTACAAAAGGTTTTCCATCACATTCAGATGTAATGCAAGATTTATCTTGACATTTAGGACCCTGTGTCATCTGGCCCCATCTGCCTCTCCCATGCTAAGATCTAGCCACCCTGGCTCCCTTCCTGTTTCTGGAACATTTCATTTCTGCCTCAGAGCCTTTACCCTTGTTGGCTCTCTTAACAGAGTGGGTCTCTCTTAGAAATTACAGGATTCACTCCACACTTCATGTCTCTGGTCACATACGTCCTTAGAGAAGTGTTCCCTGACCGCCTCATCCAGGATTGGTTTTCCTACCAGTCCCTCTCCTATTTCCTTGCTTTTTCTTAAAACCCATTTCCACTATCTGAGCCTTATTGTATTTATGTGGTTATTTATTTGTTCATTGCCTGTCACTGTCATGAGAAGGTAAGCCTCATGAAGTCAGGAATTTCTGCCTTGTTCACTGATGTCGAACAAAGCTTTCTCACATATAGTAAGTGCTCAGCTTGTTAAATGAATTAATCTTAACTCTGTTACTCAACCAGAAGCTCCTTGAGAGCCAGCACCATGTGTTATACATTTGGATCCCCTTCCCTGTCTCCTAGTTTCTTACACATAAGACCATTCAAATGCTCTTTGAGTGAATTTCACATTCCGTACAGAGTATCTCCAACTGATTTTTCCCCATTAATGTGACTACACCTGTTTGGAAGATAGCAGAAAATGGTCTTTATCTATCCTGTCACTTTCAAGGCTGTCTTCATTACACAGATCCCTGGAAGGTCCACTGGATCACTGTTTCCCCCTTAATTGGTTGTGACCTGCACTTTTTTTTTTTTTTTTAATGAAATAGAACAGAGGAAATAGCAAAATGCATTGCAAGTTGTAAGGCCAATGTTGTCTTTCAGTTTGTGTGTGTGCGTGTGTGTGTGTGTGTGTGTGTGTGTGTGTGTGTGTGTTTGTGTCTTCAGGTCATGGTATAAAATGAATATCTTAGTGTTGGCCCTGGTTCAAAAACTTTGAAAGTTCTAGATGCCCCACAGATGACTATTTATAGACTGCGTGCTTATTCTCTTAGTAAATAGCTGACATTTACTGTGTCTTAAACCAGGCACTATATTATACATTTTCACATAGATTATTTCATGCAGTCCTTGTAACAACTCCAAGAGTAGGGTGCTATTTTATTCCCATTTTACAGAGGGGGTAACTGAGGCTTACAGAAATTAGGTATCTTGGCCATGATCACAAAGCTGGTGCACAGCTAACCTGATGGTCCACTTCGGGTTCTCCTTAAACACTACTCTGCAGTATCTCCAGCAGCATCTAGTCTTTAATTTTGTCCAGGTCACTGAAAAAGCTCACCTTGTTTTATGCACATAAACACTACTTACACAGCATTCTGATGGGAAACTGTTTTAGGTAACCAAGTAGGAGCCAGTGAGGCAGGCGGATTTGGGAACTAGTGTGCTGCTGACGAGTTCCAAACGCATAGAGAGTTTGAGAATTGCTGGTCTAGATGCATCTGTGTACACACACACACACACACACACACACACACACACACCTTAGAGCTGTATTTGTAGCTGTGGCTTTTGGTAATGGGACATAGCCACAGACAGCCCATTGTTTGAAAGGGAGGGAGATAAGGGACTAAATACCCTAATACGTTCCCTTCCTGTCCTCAGTTTCCCTGCTAGGGACCCCCATTGGCTGAACCAGAGATCAAGAGTCAGTTAATGTAGTCCATAGAAGTCAACCTCTGGGCAGGGCACAGAACAGAGTGGAGAAGTGCAGAGTAGTTCGGGAGGGGCCTGTGAGCATCCCCAGCTGCCCATTCTTGGTGTGCAGACCAACAGGAATCTCCAAGGCCTGGAAATGCCAAATCTTGGCTCTGGCAGTACTGACAGCTCTCCATAGTGCTTACCTCTCCCCAAAGGACAAGATCTGAACCAGCCAACTGGGGCACTGTGCAGTCTTGGGACACATGGCAAGCCCCTCCCTTGGCCCTCTTTTTATTCTCTGGGCTGCCAAGGGAGGAAAATTGGGCCAGAAAAAGAACTGGCCCCCCTCATCCACCTAGGCATTTGCCATTCTGCCAGCACTTGGGCACCTCGTCCATGATTGAGTCATGGACGAGGTCAGTGGGTCTTCAGACAGGCTGGGGATTCCACCATCTGAATGGCAGAAATTCATTCCTGCCAGGATTTTGCACGCTTCAGAGTTGAACACACACCCCCCCCTCCGGGGAAAGGAGCAGCAAGCAAACTCTGTGTGTGTGTGTGTGTGTGTGTGTGTGTGTGTGTGTGTGTGTGTGTGTAGGAGGGGATGGGTAGAATGCAGCCTTGTAAAGGCGTGTTCTTGCTGTGTATACTTGCCCAGCCTTTGCAGGCAAATGCATGGCTGCAGTTGTGGCTAAAATATGAATGAATGGGGTTGTGTGCAGGTGCATGAATGACTGTATGTATGTTTCTGTGAATGAATGCATTTGAGATGAAGTGTGTATGGGAGCCCTTGCAAGCTGGGGTAGTGGTTTGCAGGTGTTTGATGGTCTGGAAGCATCCACCAATCAGTGTCTAGACCACAGTCTAAGTGCTGGGTTGGGGGAGCAGGGGAGCACTGGATTTGCTCAGAGCACCTCCCTTTTGCTGCGGCTGCTGTGGCAGCATGAACCATAGGCAATTGCCTCGTCTTCCCTGAACCCTCGGGAATGAAAGGCAGGGAAAGACAAGGGGAACCACGTGGTCAGTCTGTTACTAGTTGAAGGTTCCTCCAAACACCAGAAATTGTCCTTAGATAAACTCTAGCCCCACAGCCACCTGACTTGCCCTCAGTGCTCTTCCTTGTGGCTGGGCAAGGGGCAGATGAGTAATAGTTGGGGTATGATTTTCCTCTGACCTTCCCTTCCCTGACCTACTAGCCCAGCATGGTAGAATTATGCATATTCTGTCCTTGTCTGAAAACTTTGAGGTCCACAACATGTTACCCCTTCTCTCTCAACTAGATTTCAGGGGTTGAAAGAAAGGTCCTCATTCTTGTAAGAAATCGTGATAAGCACAGATGACTGGGTAATTATGAAGTGGCAACCTGACATTGTGGGTGTACCAAAAAAAAATTTAAGGCCCACTTAATTTTAAGTCAAATGATTTAAATATATCTTGGGCTCTCCTTCTCCTCCACCCAAGGCCCCCCACATCCCTTGTCATCCAAGTGGCCTCCTAAGAGGGCCCTTGTACACAATGGCGCTAATTAGTCCCCTCATTAACAGTCTCAGCAGAGGCCAAAGACTGAATGGGTCAGAGAAACCAAATTCTTTTATCGTTGGGAGGCCCAAGTGCAGCCCATTGGAGGAGAGTGGGTCAGAGAGAGAGGGTTGGGGAGTAAGAAACGTGGGGAATGAAGGCTCTACAAAACTATGGTAAACCGCCTCCTCTGAGAACAGAAAAATCTAATAGCCACCCTCCCCGCCAGCTTTGAGAGTCGCTCTGTATCACCCACCTCACTTCCGTTGGGGAGGCACCCTTTATATTCACGTATGTAATTCATAGGTATGCATAAAAAGGTATGGTTGTAAAAGAGATGGGTTAAAACTATATCGTTAGCTCAGGGAAGGGTGCTGTTTCTCCCCATAAAAAAGTAGATTTTTAATAAGTGCAGAATTTAATAATACAATCTAATTATCAGATTGCATACTGAAATCCCCCAGATTAAATGTAATCGTGTTTTGGTGGGCTGCTGTGTCTTTTCTGCCAAGCAGCCATGAGAGGAAGGAACATCCCGGAGCCTTTGCTTATGAATGTACTGTCTCTGCTAAGTGTGAATGCGCTGGTGCTTTGTGTTTGTATGAATGGGGGTTGCATGTGCTGGTCAGAGGCCACGTGAGACACGTGGGGTGGGAATTATATTTTAAAAAAGATGAATTGGAAAAAATGAAGCAAGAAAGTGTGAATGGCATAAATCTCTCCCATGGTGCCCCCTCTTCTCTATTACCCACTGCCACCGTAAGGCACACCTGTTTTATTAAAATTAATTCATGGCTTTGCAAATAACAATAGATCGATATCTGTACTTGAGTTCCACCCTTCCCTGGGACCACACTGCTAAAAACAGAGAGCTGCAACACAAAAGATACCGCAGTCAGCTCAAGCAAGGGGTTATTTTTAGATCAGAAAAAAAGAGGGGAAAGAAAAAAAAAAAGCAGTTCTGGGTTTTGCAATCTAATTTGGTCCCTTTTCTTAAGGGAAAAAAATCCCATCAAGGGCATTTTCCATACAATCTGATCTCTATTTGGCTCCTAGAAGAAGAAGAGATCTAGGGCTGAAAATTCTGGAGTTTTATGGCTGATTCCAGCTAGTAGCCTTTCTTCACCAGGCTCCAACTGAATTAATTTGATACTATTTTTGAAAGTCAGTGTTTCTAAGGGAGACCTAATGACGCACTGACGTCAATGCAGGTCAATAGCACACACTGCTGGAACTGGGCGTGCTACACCGAGCCAGAGCTGGAGCCTTTTCAAACAGCCCCAACTCTGCAAATATCCCAGCTTTGCAGGGGGGGAAAGGCCAGGGTTTTATTAGCATTGAGACCCCCACCAATCCCCCCCCAACACTTTCAAAATTGATGCATGTTTTCCTGATGCAAAAAAAGAAAGAAGAAAATCCAAACAGATACAATCAGACGCACTGCAGTGCCAAAAAAAAAAAAAAAAAAAAAAGAAAGAAAGAAAGAAAAAAAAAAAGAAATCATACCTGTCAAAGGAACTGTATGTAATCCGTGCACACACACATTTACGTTCAGAACGCAATGCATATTATTAGGGTCTGTCTATAAATAGATCCCGAGAGTGTGTGCATGGGGACTTAGTCCCCACACCGGGTTTCTGAACGTGGGTGATGAGTTCTTTGCTCTGATCAGTTACTCAGGAGGTGCCTGAATATGTGGGGGTGGGAACGTGGGAGGGGGGCTGCCTCCTCTCTCTCCTTTCCTCTGGCTCCCCCCCTCCTTTCTTCTCTTTTTCTCTCTCCCCCTCCCTCCTCGCTCACCTCCCCTCTCCCTCTATCCCTCTCTCATTTCCTCTCTTCTTCTCTCTCCTTCAGCCTTCCCCACCCTCTTTCTTTCTCTCCCCCTCCCTCTCTTCTCTCCTTTTTTCCCCCTCCCTTTCTCCCCCTCCCTCTCTCTTCTCCCTCTCCCTCCAAGTCTGGCACTGAACGCGAACTGTTTTGCTTTGCTCCGGGAAGAGTGCAGACACATAACGTGAAATCCCGAGCTTTTTGCGTGGTGCATTTAAAATGCTTCCTTATTTATATTACCCTCATTCCCTCACCTCTCCCACCCCCTCACCAGTCCTTCCAAATTTCCCTAGAAATCTCTCTAAAGCGTGCGGAGGGGAAACATTTGCACAAAAAGTGAAGGAGCTCGCCAAGGTAGGTTATACCATGCACTGTCTTGTGTTTGGCTTTTGCAAAGTTTATGATGTCAGTTGGTGGACGTTTGGAGGAGTAGATCTGTGTGACTGGCCATGATTACTGTCTTTTTCACTGAACAATTATATTTGTACAAATTGCCTAGACTTCTTAAGCAGGCTTTCTGTGGTTGTGTGATTTTTGCAGGAGGCATGCGAGTTGGAAGAGGATCCTGTGGTGTTAAACGGGGAGAGGGTGCTGCCTCGCCTCCCCCCACCCTAATGTTTTGTTGGGGGGGGGACGGTGGAGGGGACATCTGTAGCGGGCAGGTGCTTCTTCCACTTTGTCCTATTTTGGATTGATTCTCGTTCACTAAGTGTCTTCATTCTTGTAATCATTTTGCACATGAAAATTTAGTTGCAAAAAGGCTTCATGAAGTCAGAGCAAAGTGAGGGAGTGTGGGGAGATAAAGAGTCAGGGCATGGTGCTGGTGATGGTGGTGGGAACATTTCTTGCATAGAGAATTTAATTTCTCATGACTTGGAGAAAATGCTCTTTAGTGGGTGCAATCAACATAATTTAAAAAAACCCTATTAGTGGGTAAAATGAAATTAAGAAAAAAACAAAACACATTTCCATTGCAAGAGCAAAAACTGCTACAGCTCACAACCACCTGTAGAGGGAAATCTTTATGCATGATTTCTTGGGGCCGGTTGTGTAGAGGAAAACTGCCTGAAAAGGCGCCTGGCAAACTTTGCAGCATGAAGACAAGAGAGGCTGAACTCAGCAGGGTGGAGGGTTCCATGGCGGGGGCGGCAGAGAAGGAGGGAAAGGCTGGCACCCAGCCAGGGTCTCTCAAGCCTGGGAAGCTGCAGCGTTGGCTTCCTTGCTTTGGGAGCCTGGTCCGGAGAGGGGTCCAGCTTGCCGAGGAAAAGCTGCAAGGGGGCGGGGGCTTGCAGGGTGTAGGGGGGGGGGGTGGTGTTCTGTGAGGTCAGAGGCCGTGTGGTGCCTGATGCCATGGGGAGACGGGGAGGTCAGAGGCCAGTTTTTGCAGCGGGGCCCTGGTTTCCCTGCTGCCACACAAAGCAAGGTGGTTATCAACAAGTGTTTCTCCTGAGAAGATTAGTTTTGACAGAGGCTTCAAGGGGTTCTCTAATCTGGGTAAATCCACCAGGGCTTTATTGTGTGTGGCAAAGAGAGTCCTTCTTTGTGAGGAAGGAGCTTGGGGAAGAGAGGTGGAGTGACAGAGAGGGGGGACTTTTGAACATCAGCCATTTGACCTTGGGGGCCAGAGTTCAAATCCTCCAGAGAGCAGAAAAGGCTGAAAAGAAGGTTACCCCTTCTCCTGCCCCCACACCTTTCGTACTGAGCTTTATGTTTAATGGGAAAAATTCAATGCCTGGTGTTGGCCGAACCTCGTCAATGGGAATTCCATGTGTCTGAGAGCAGGGTGTTTTTTTTTTTTTTTTTTTTTTTTTTTTTTAATCTAGGGAAGGAGGCAGCACTCTCAGCGGTAGTACTGTATTTTTTCCCTGCAAATGATCTTCTAGGAAAGCTGAATCACCTCCACTCTGAAGAGCAGCCACTTCTGGGAGGTGGAATACAAGTCTCTGGAGGGGGGGAATACCCCCCCCCCACACACAGTCTTTAAATATAGATGTGGGGGCACCATTTGAATGTGAAGTTAAAATGCACTTGGAAATACGGGGGAGGTAACAGGCAGGGGTTCTTTGAACTGGGCTGGGCTGGCCTGGGAGTAGTGAAGACCACCAGGATGAGGATGTGATTCTCAAGCAGTGAATTTGTAGCTTTTTGATCCTGGGGGTGGGAGGGAGCTGGGTTACCAAATTAACAGGAGGGGGTGGGGGCGAGAGATTTAGGGAAGGTGCTTGGAAATTACAATCTGCAACGCAGGTTGTCACAGCCAGGCATGCCTTCAGAGCTAGAATTACCCAAAGGCATTGAGTACAGACATTGAAAGAGGATCGGAGGTGAAACAGAGTGGACTAAGCCAGCTCTTAGGGCGAAGCATTGCCAGCTAAAGAAAGCAGAGTGGATGGCGACTCCATCCTTAGGGACCTGCTGGTGTGGGGTACAACCAGGCCACCATGCCTGACATCCATGGTCCACATCACTTGAAGTCCTAGTTCAGGGAACTGCCCCCTCATTTTTTTGTCCAGGGGCGGAGGAGGGATCGTCTTTCACAGCCTCGGAGGCCAGTAGGGTCACTTGTGTCGCTCCTCTTAGAAGGAAATTGTTTCTTTTCTTTACCTAAGTCAACAAGTGTCTGTCCCCTTTTGATAATAAAGGGAGAGGAAGGTGGTTACAAGAAAAATCTGGTCTTAGAAATATAGCCATATGTCCTCCATAGTCCCCCAAATTCATGGTTATCACTCCCTACTCTGCTGTGGTCTCCTGAGGACCAAGTTCCAGAAGGACACCATTTTCACCCGAGCCTTAAAGGTGTTTCATGTCTGTCAGCCAGTCCCCAGAGACCCATGTAAAGACCACCTGTCTCAAGTTCTCCCAGGTGCCCAAACACACATCCCGCAGTGTACCTCACACACGTGTGCCAAGACCACAGCAATGCGCAAGTATGTGTGTGTGTGCAGGGTTCTCTCCACACGTGAGCTCACGGGCGACACACACAAGAGTGGACCTTCTTCATCTTCTGTCACATCTGGTTTAGGGGTGGATCTGACGTCCCTGAGTGTATGTGGTGAACCTGAATTTGCCTTGGGTTTCCTCATACTCATTCAGGAGTGTCAGTTCCCCCTTCACTCGACGTTGGAGAGCATTACCACAAGCAGCTGTCTACCCACTCATGAGAAGAATGAAGTCCAGCTTTTCCCTTCATCACTTTGGATGAGCCCTGGTGCTTCACCTTTGTTTCTCAAAAGAAAAATAAGGGCAGGAGCAGGGCCAGCTACACAATTTGTGGGTCCCCATATAGAATGAAAATGTAGAGCTCTTTGTTCAAAAAGCAGGAAAAAAGTGCTGTTAGGGGAACTGACATATAAAACTTTTTTCCTTGAGTGTTTCTCTCAATTAGTCGTGATGTTTTTTATTTGCTGTTGAATGTGCTAAATAAAAATTAAAATTTTAAATTATTAGCATGAATTTTACCATCCATCTTCATATTGTTCAGTGCTATAGGAGAGCATTTAATTTACTTGCAGAATCACCAAAATTACACAATTCCTATTTCCTCGGTCGTACATGCATAGGTACTCTGTTCTTACCTGAGTGATGAAAACATCGAACAAAATGTACTCAACTGGTTTTATTTCACTTCTTAAATGCAAACATTCTACCAGCTCTGACTTCAGCTCTCTGATAAGGAAGGACTGAAAGGAAAAAGAATTATGATCTGTCCTATCCTTCCCTTTCCTCCTATATATCTTTTTCGGCATGGATGGTTGGCAAATACAGGGAAGGAATGTGGATAAGAAACTATATGATAGGGTTCCTTGTTCATTAGTGTTTCAAAGAACCCCATTGCCTTCTTTCTGTATTTGAAGCAAGTTCTGGTTCAAACAGCACTACCTCTCAGTACTGTCAATGCCCCCACTTACAGACTTGCCTTTCACTTGCTTTGAATCTCGCTGAGCTCCCACTGGAATTCTGTACTCTTGAGGGACTGCCAACACTAGGGGGCAACAAGGGATGGTGAGCATGTCCGTGGCGCATATCTTCTCTACTCACACATTCTCCACTGTCCCACAGACTTTACTTACAAAACACAAGTTCAAAGGCAAAATTATTAAGAATTTCAAGACAATGACATTAGACTATTAAACCAAGCACGAGGCCCTGCTGAGCACAGGGCCATGTGTGGCTACACAAGTTGTACATCCAAGAAGCCAGCCTAGGCAGGAAGAGGTGAGAAGGAACCCAGATCCTAGACTGAGACCACGCTTGCTCATGTTCCCTCATCAAGCCAATAATCCCATCTGTAGACAAAAAAAAAAAAAAAAAATCTTCAGCAGCCTCCATTTTTGATCCACTGGGGGGGGGGGTGTTCTCCTCCAACCAAGTCCCACTTTGTGAAAAATCCACCAGTTCATGGTGACCCTGCCACAGCTTTGAAGAGAGTAGTCATCTGCTGATCCCTTCTGGGTCTGCTGAAGCCTTGGGTTAGAGCCCAGGCCTGGAAATGAAGTATCCATTCAAGCCGTACTCAACACTTCTGAGCTTGGCTCCATGACATAGACCCTTTGCCTGATAGGTACTTTGATTTCAGCATCTACAAATGAATAAAATAAAACTTAGCTTGCTTCATGAATGATTGTGCTAGTTATTTAACGGCAGCTTCTCAAAAACGACTTTGGTAGGAGGTTCAACTGATGTTGATATGGAAGAAGTAGGGCTTAAGGAAGATAGTCCTATATTATCCTGATGGACCCCAATGGAAAGGGAATTTTCCCTTCCTTCATCAACTGACTTACCCTCTAAGGAGCAAAGCTAGAAGGCACCTCAGAAATGGGAGGTGGATTAGAATGGAAATCAGATGGCATTAAAAATGCATCCAAACTAGAGAACAAAGACACTATTGGCCCTCCATCATTGGTGCAGGGACTTGGAGAATTGTGTTTTCAGCCTGAATCTAGTTTTTCTCTCCTGTCTGGTCCCCCTTTTGTGAAACATGGAAGTTTAGACTAAGCTACTGAGAGTACCTAGAGGAAAGAGGGAAAGGAATTACTCTTATTCTTTTATGTAACCTTTGTTAGACTTGGAGGCTGCTACAGCAACAGCTCAGTTAGTGGACTGGAAGACCAGTCAATGAATAATTATTTACTGTTTGTGAAAGAGGCTAGCACAGTGCTTGACCCATTGTGGGTGTTTAATAAATGCTAGCTGACTCTGAGTATGTCTCATTATTGTGGCATATGTGGTATATGCTATAGTTGAAAGAGCCATGGATTTGGCCTCAAACCACATGGATTCAAGCAACCAAGGGAATATATGATCTTGGAAAAAATATTTGGCTTCTTTGTGACCTGCTGAGTATTCACATTTATAAGACCTACCGCACTGAGAATGAAATGAGAAATTAGATGACTTATTCAAAAGCACTCTAGAGTATTCTACATATGTGATACATGTGTTGCACCTGTATGTGTGCACGTAGACACATGTTAGAAATTTTTTAAATTGTGCCTTCCTCTCTTTCCCATCTCAATTAGCAATAGAGGTAGACATAGGTCTCTCATAGGCTGGACTCTCACAAGTTTCCTGAATACAGTGTAATGGTGGGTAGTTCAGGGTTTGCAGCCAAACAGACCTGGGTTTAAACCTTGGTTCTGTATTTGGTTGGTTATGTGAGTTACGACAAGTCATTTAAACTCTCTAAGCCTTGGTTTCTTGACACTTAAAATTAGAGTAATAACAGTACCTACCCTAAAAGATTTATGATGATGGTTTCATTGACTTATTTGCAAAGGGCTTGGTACAGTGCCTGGAACATACCAAGTGTTTGATATATTACTGTAATTTTTACTATTATTTTTATTATCAGACCTCTGGTCACTGATAGAGCCAAGGAAACATCAGAAAAGTGGTGGGAGCATCTTCTCATGGCATGTTGTGGGGTGGCATTTCCACTATGTGCCTTTCTTTCCTGGGTAGATTCTTCCTTTTCTGAAGATAGCAGGGCTGTTCTTAGACCTTTCCACATACTCCAGGACTCCTCTTGGGAGATGCTGGGTAAAATCTACTTTCCCCTATCTTACCCTCTGATAGCCAAAGGAACTCCATTGATGTTGCTAAACCAGGGAGAGGCCTGGGAAACTTTCCTGGACCTTTCACTTCAGCTCAGAAACCATAAGTTCTTTTCTCCCAGTAGCCCCCAGTCCTGAAAGAGGAGGCATCCAGGTAAGGAGAAAGGGACTCAGTCTGTGCTTAGCATAGGTCTGGACCTCAAGAGTATACATGTGAGAAGATCATGTGTTTGACTCACTAGAGCCTAGAGGCAAGACTCGAGGCTCTTCCTATCCACTGGGGCAAATTTCCAAGTCCTCCTCAGACACTGTGAGAGTCCCTCAGGAATTTTGTGGAGGCAAGTATGACTATCTACTCTTCATCCAGATCTTGAGTTTCAATGACTTCATTCCTAGTGGAGAACAGAAGAAAGTAATCCCTTATCCAGTCCTCCTGGCCTCATGAAAAATTGGGAACTCAACAAAAATTTATGGAGGGTCCACTAGATAGCGGGTCATATACTAGGCTCTGAAGATAGGTAATTAAGACATGGATCCTGCTTGTCATCATGACACTCATAGTCTAGAAGGTGAAAAGGCCTTTAGCAACTCACATTCTTCCTTTGGTAAGACCCTTACCAACCCTAGGTTCTTAGGAACTTAATAAAGCCCTTGCTTGACCAATAAAACACCACAGGCTTCCTTTCCCTGTTCCAAACTTACCTGTCCTGTGTCCCATTCTGTCAGGAATCCTTTGATCCATGAGTTTATATGAGCATGTTAGTTGGTATGGATATATCATTTGAAAAAGAAGATGTTCCATCCATTAAAATCCAGACTTTTTGTTCTGAGACTTGGTAATATTTGGGGAGGAAGCCAGGCTTTTGTGGCAGTTCATCCTATTGGAAGCTCATGGGATGATTACGTTAGGTCTTATGGGCCTCAGAACAATAGGACTTACCCTAACCACTACATCTTGTATATTAAAGAACCACTGAACCTGGGAAGGTCTGCTTTCCAAGGAGTGGCCTCAACCTAGCCTCGGTCTGGGGCAGGAGTTAGGATCCCAATTCACTACAAGGGTTATTTGCTTCTACTTACTTTTCTATATTGAATTTACACAGATTTGGAAAGCAAATCATTTGGGGAGGGATTTTTTTTAAGGAATAGTAAAATAGCCACTATCCTTCCCTGAAAACTCCTTTGTTAGTCATCTTCACCAAGGGAAGAGAATTTCTCCCACTATATATTAACCTACTATTTATAAACTCAGATTTTTAAAAGCTTTACCATCTACATTGTGTTCAAGGTAGCTGAATATTTGGGAACAGAAATCAATGAGCTCATTCCCTTGGCCTGTGACCTGGGGCAAGAAGACTCTCCCTACAGGTTTTATTTCCCCTACACAGATTAAAGGAACACCTTCCTTTTTTTCCCCCCTAGAAGGTAGGGGCTTCAGTACTAGTAGCCTGACTTATCAGCAACCAATATATTTTCTTTTCTGTCCCCCAGTCTTCAGAGACCCTGATTAGATAAATTGGCTGAACCAGGTGTCAACTGGGTTCTAGCCCAGGATGTGCTGCCCTAACCTAGTGAACTCAGGTGATTCTCTTGACCTCATCTCTAAAACAAAGGTCGGAGTCTATCAGTCCTATAATTTATGTAATATCATGAGTGTTGCTCAAAGCAAGTTGAATAATTCTTGTCCTTAAGGAACTCTTAAGGTGGTTGGAAGAGTGAGCATGCATGAGTTGAATGTACTGTTGTCACTATTCTCAGTCTTCTTTTATAGTCACAGGATGGAGGGGTCTGTGGTTGCTCAGACCTCAGACAACAGGTTTCTCTGGTCCCATTAGTCCCCATGATGTCTATCATTCCACAGACCATTCACAGAAAATACAACACAAGACTGAATATGGATTCTTTTTCATCTGGGATCTATACATGCCCAGCCCCTGTCAGCACTTTGGAGATCTTTCCATTAAGAGGAGAGACTCTAGCATGGGGCTCACAGCACAAGCTGGGGAGCCTGGATGAAAAGCCTGCCTACTTAAGTAGTTCAGAGACCTCAGACAGATTCAGTAACCTCTCTTCATCTACAAGATGGGAATAATAATAATACCCACCTTCTATGGTTACAATGAGTAAATGAATACATATGAAGTGCTTAGACGTTGCCTGGTGTATAAAAAGTGGTCAGTTGGATGCCTGCTGTTGTTATTAGTGTTTCCTCCATTTTTAAGGCATCTCTGTCTTTAATATCCCACCCCTACAGGTCCCTCTTGGGAGACTTCTATGCACTTGAAGATTTCAAGGAAAACATAAATACTGTACGACTAGTTTGGCCCTGGAGGTCTCTAAGCAAGATGCACGTGAAGCAGGTTGCAGCATGATGAAGGCTGGTTCCTGCTGAGGACTTGGTGCATCCATATCAGGGCCTGGAAGTTAACCAGACCATAGATCCCCAATCATAATGCACGAGTTTGAGATCTAATGAAAACATTAATAGTTCTCCTGAGTTACAATCCAGACCAAAGTTGTGTTTTGATTTGCAACTTAACATATCATTTTAAACCAATTAGAACATATATATTTGCTAATACTGGTGGCCCACGGCAGTAAGTTACTCCATGAGTCAAAACATTTGGTGTCAGCCCTAGAGATGAGGGACCAAGAGGACAATACATGGAAAGACTGGGCCTGAGTCCTCTCTTCTTCCTGTGGCCAGTGGTTTTCAGGCTCTTCAAGGCAGTAGCTCCTTCATTTTTTCTCCTCCTTGTCATCAGAAGCCTACCTTCTCACTGGATAGCTTCCTTCTGTTGACTTCAAGAAGGGGATGAGTAGTAGCAACCAAGCTTATGGGGTAAACTGAAGGCAGGGTCTTTGTCATCTATGATTATGAGAAGTACCTCCTGTGATGTTTGCTCTACAACCTGCACTTTCCCTACCTGGTCCCTGCCCCCATGTCAAAGGAGCCAACATTGACCCTTAACCAGAGTTGGGTAAATAGAGCCCACCAAAGTTACAGATCCAGATAGATGGAGTCATGGTTTGAGAGCTGCTAATAGAATTCATAGCTTACTCCTCTTTCCCAGATTATTCTTAATGGCATTTCCCAGAGAATCTTTTCTTTATAGGCATGAGCCCTAAAGAATTCTATACTTGAACTGGGTCCCCAGATGTCAGTCATTCGTTCATCCCAAATTACAAAAGTCCAATGCATTTGCCAAAGATGTAATGAGTCCCTTTTGTTCTCTATGGTTTGGTCCAGCGTTACGCTTGCCCTATGGAAATGAAACAATGGAATGAGAAGGAACATCAGATATTTCCATCGGTCCTGGTTAAGACTTAAGGTGTGCCCCAGTTCTCCTTACTCATGGAAACTTCTAATACTGAAGGGAACTCCACTATTGTCTGTTCTGGAAAACCCAGGTAGGGCTCAAAGAGGGGCTGCTTTGTATCTCAGACCAGCTACTACACTTAACAGCTGTTTGACTTAGGGTAGCTTCTTTAGCCCCTCTATGTCCCAGCTTTTCAACTTTAAAATGGTAACTGTAATAGGAACTGTTTCAGTTGCTGTAAGGATTGAATAGGATGATGCATACCTATTAGCACAGTAGTTGAGATTAGTAAATAATCAATATCGGTTATTGTTAATCTTGGTATCATGCCAGCTGAAGGAAGGAGAGGAGCTCTCATATATTTTTAACCTTCCTGTATGTGAAGTCTTTGCCTTATTCTGGGTTCCTCTTAAGCAATGTATCATCCTGTAAGTAGGTAAGGCACAGAGCCCCTTGGGTACCCTCAAAGAAATGAGGCCACTGCTAATCAAAATCGGGCTGTGAACAAATGTTAATTGTAAGAAAGACTAGAAATATCTCCCACTATCTCTTGGGTCTTCTACTATTACATTGATTAACTGTGAGCCAGAAACTAAGTGTGAGGAAGAAAGGTCTATGCCCTGGTAGTAGGCCACCTGGTTGACCTGAGGAATCTGAGCAGAGAAGGAACTGGAAAAGCTCAGCTCAAATCCTCAGGAGAATCCATCTTGCCACCATTTGGCAGCCATCTTAGGTATTTTATCTGAAAGACATGCCACGTCCATCATTTAGTTTCTTATATACTTGTGTTTAAAGGCTCCTAACAGCAGACAAGGACTATTTCCTTCACTCTGCTGTTAACAGTGGCCAGGCTTCATGACTGCCTTATAACAAATTAATTATAAAGGTCCTTCAGTGGCTATGAATCTAGGTATTTGTGGAGAGAGGGTGACTGGAAAGCTAGAGCACATTCAAAATTCCAAGGGCGAGAGAAGTGTTAGCTTCAAAGTCTCAGCCCCAGATCTCCTTGGATTAGCCCCAATAGGAACTGTCCTTTCTATTCCAAGGGGCAACTGGAGCCCAAGAGTTGAACCCAGCCATGGGACTCAACATATCTCTGAAGCTCAAGAACTCCTGGGTTCTCTGAAAGCAGGGTCTAGGTCCTTTGCTGAGCCCTCCAGTGTTCTCTCAGTGAAAGTCTCTGATAGAGAAAAAGTCTGTGGCCTCTGGGCAGAGATTTGTTTTATGGAGAAATGAAGCAAATATAGACTAGAGAAGAGCAGCTTTACCTGGGAGCTCCCTCTACTGGCTCTTTGGTAGAAATTCCTTAGCAGTCATTCTGCCCTGCCTTGTGGGTATCAATTTGAGGCATTTGAGCTTCTTGGTGCCTTGAACCAAGGAGAAAATAAGGTATCCTGAGGCACCAAGGAAGATGAAGCTGCACTGTTTGGCCTCTTCTGCCTCAATAAGTTCATCTAACATTCATTGAGTGCCAACACAGTGCTAGGCATCTTACTTCTATGATCGCATTTAATACCACAGCTGCATGTGGCAGGGTTTTACAAATAAGGCAGCCACAACCTTGAACATTAAGTAAGTTCCTGGCAACACCAGAGCCTAACAGATTCACCGTTCTTAGGATTCTCCAGAGTGAGAACTCAAGAGAAGCAAGAACCAAGGGACAAATGTGAAATTAGAAGTGGAACTTGTCCTCACCACCCAATATAAATAGGTTACACCTGGCTATGGGATTGTTCCATAAACTTCCTGGGTTCTAGAGCATTTCAACTTTGCTTTTTAAAAAATTCAGCCCAGGAGACAATTAAGTACATGACAGTGCTTTCCCAGTCTGTGCTCTCTCTCTGGTGCCCAGACTGAAGAACTCAGAGTAACGACCACAATGACTAAGAAGAATTTCCATTACAGAGGTGAGGCTTTTTTTAATTTGTGGAACATGTTCACACCTACATCTTTAAAAATAAAATCTTGTGAGGTGGGTAGAGCAGGTAGCAGTACACTCATTTCATAAGTTGGGAATTTAAGATACTGAGTGACGTGTTCCAGATTTTGATTAGGAGCAAATGGCAGAGTCAAGACCAGATCTTCACTGACAGCTTGAGTTCCAACTTTCTGGTTGGCATTGGTTGAAACTGAGGTCCAGATTAGGCTTTTTAACTACAGAAAACAAAGACTGTGAGACCACCTCCTTGATCCTTAGACATAGATCCTGGCCTGAGTCACTCCTTTCCTTCTTTCAGGTTGGTTCTTAACTGAGCTCCCTTGATAGTGAGTCATTTGGGAATTAGAAATTACACAGCCACTTATCTTTTTTAAGACTCGTCTTCACCAATCCCCATTTCAAAGGTATCTAGGTCCCTGAGAGAATCCCAAATATTATTTCCACTCTCCTGTATAATGCAAAGATGTAAGCTTTTGCACTTACTGAAGAATAATCTCAAAGCATTTCCACATTGGTTCTTTCTGGGGAATCACAGGATTCCCATTCTCTTTGGGTGGGTGCTGGTCTCCAATTTCATTGCTGTGTCTCTAAGTCTCCATTATGGGACATCAGCCACCCCAGGTTTATCTAGTTCCTCCATCCCTGCCTCAAGGTTTTCTGCCAGCTGCCCCTTCTCCTATAGGCAGAGTGATGTCATAATGGATCAGAATGGTTATCTGGTGATAATAATGCAATAGATACAAGAGGAGGCTTTCGGCAGCACCTTCTGAGCAAATTGGGCTGTCACTGTCTTAAACGGTGTGATTGGGTTAAAAATATTTGTCCGTGATGTAACTTCCTGGCCCTGAGCTACCAGTGGAGCAGGTCTCTCTGGTTTGACCTGTTAATACCACAAACTCTACTTTGCCAGAAATGTGACTTTTTGATGAATAAGTTGGTCCCAGCCTGCCAATTTGAAGTGAACTCATATTTGGCCATCTGCTGGCAAGGCTGGAGCATCCCTTTATCTAACTGTAGTCTTGAGCATCTGCCCCTCAGGTCCCTGCCACCCCGAGGGAAGACAAAATGATATCACTGAAGGAGGGGAGGGGAGAGCCTGGAACTGCATGCTCACAGAGAACTGTGAGTGATGGAATATAGGTTGCTGACATCATATTCCTTTCATTCTTGCTTGTTGTAGGAGCGCCAACGATCAAGAGGAGACCAGATGAGTTTTCAAAGCAGTCCTCAAACACCCAGGACACACCTCATCCTTTGCCTCATGCTTTCTGCAATGTTGCTGCTTACATTCATCTTCCTATTAACCCTTGCCATAATTACCCCTTCCTGATCACCATTCTTCCACCATTCACTACGCACTCAGCTCTTTCTCCAAGGTGCCCAACTCATGGGCAGTGGCTTTGCTCTCTGTTTGGCAAGTTCCCTTCTGAGTTATGTCCAGACGGCTAATATTAGTTTCCCTCCCTCCTACCCGCTGCTCCATGCTCAACAGCCCAGCATTCAGTCCCTAGGTCAGGAAAATCACAGCACATCCTACCTCTTCCAAAATGAAGTTGCAAGACTCTCTGCCAGACCAGTCACACTCAATGAAGGTACTCAAGGTATCTGAGTGTGATGTAATTAAAACTAGGTGGAAAGACTAGAAATCCCTTAATCCCAGTCAGATATAGTGAAAGAGCTTACTCATGACTGTTTGGACTGAGAATGTGGAGGTAGGAAGAAGAGAAAGAGAAAGATTCTTAGAATTGGACTGCCCCTGAACACAGGATGGAATCATCTAGACTTTTTTTTTTCCTCCAATTAAATTTGCATTTCATTCTACCACATTGTGATGGCTTCACTCTAGACATTTTCATTTGAGACCCAAGGCTTTTCTTCATGGGTTCTGAACCACAGGTTCCTGGATGGTGAGGTAAGTGACATTTGCCAGCACTGTCTAGGGTGATTTGTACTGATCTCGGAAGCCCAGTGCTCATGAGCCACATCCAGCCTCTTAGGCTGTAAGATTTGTCTGCTATCGGTTCCTATTGACCCAAATGCCCTTCAGGGATCCCCAGCCAAGCCACAGATGTTAGTCCAGTCTCACAATGTTAATCTCATCCATAAAACAGACCCCAGGATTGACCAGATCAGAATTTGTTGAGGTCATAGTGCTGTCCTCCTCAAAGACAATCACTACAAAAAGCATGGTTCTTGGAAAACCCACTATACCTAGAAATCATAGCCCCCCCATTTTATTTCTGCTTTTAGTGGTAAGCTAGAATTAATGGAAGATGATGGGTTTTCACATGTGAGCTGCAAGTCTCTCTTCTCATGACAAGATTCAGACCCAATTTGTTATTTAACTCATAGCCTTGCCAATAAGTACAAAAAAACCTGGCCAATCCAGCAGATATGTTAGTCCATTCTTCCTCTGTGCCACAGCCTATAGTTATTGGACTACCAATTAAAGAAATGTGGGGCCCATTTTTTCCTGTTTGCCTGTCAGATATAGTGGTCCAAGCAGCTAGTTTCAAGGCATTTTTAACAGTGAAAAGATAAAAAGGTTAGCTAATTCAGACCCCCATGAACTCATGATTGAGCTCTTCCTGCCCACTGACTTCAGATATGGTAGACTATGTTTACCAACCACAAAATTAAAGGCAAACTCACACAAACATCTTGAAGCATCTCAGATACCCTCAGATAGTTCTTTTTACCCTGTAGTCCATGCTTTTCAAGCTCTGATCCTTCTCTATTTAGCCTCTGCTACACTAAAGCATGCTGGCATCCTGAGCCCTACCCCACCCTATCCCTTTAGCTTCAGCCCCCTATCATGTGCTTGCTCTGGCTTCCTTGTCTTTGCTTAGATCCTCACCATGAAACCTACTCTAGACATTCCTGGTTAACCCTCTGAGTCCCCATTCTCCCAAATGTGCCTTTCATCTGACAAGGCATGGGAAAACCTATCATCTGGTTCTCTGGGGTATCTAGCAGAGTGGCATAGGGAGAGAGGAGGGCATTTGAAAGAGCTTGCTCCTGGATAATGAAGGTGTGCAAAGAAGAGATACTGTCTTAACTGTTCTGAAGTTGAACACTGCAATTGCTGGAAGGGAGATAGTTGACACTTCTGAATGCTGATGGCAACAAAAAAGGGGGGGGGCAGAATTCTAGTCACTTCCTTCCAGTGTGCAAGTGGTCCTTAGAAATATCACCCTCAAACCTCCAAATATGCTGGCTTCTAAGAAGTGTTTCCCAAGACTGAATGTAGCTCTTGATCAGGGTAAGTGATGAAAACATGTATTTAACGGGGGAAGGGGATCGCTGGATAGCTTGTATTATGCGTGCGTGGCTCATCTCCCCCATGGTGCTAATGCGTTAGCTTCTACAGCTTTCAGAATCAGGAATATGATCAGGCATGCTAGTTTCTAAAAGGGTGAAGGAGGACTTGGATGACTAGCCCACCCAAATGGAGATTTGCTGCTGTTCTCACCTTAAGATGGCTTTCTTGGAAGACTGGTCTGGGGAGTTTCTAACTCCTCTCTAGGGCCATCCATCAGTGGAGGTGTAAACGTGGCTGCGTGTAGCAGCCTGAATGGACATAAAGTTTGCCGCATCTCCTCTCTACACTGCCTGGCTTTGGACAAATCCCTTGAGTTTTGGATGAGGCTGAGCCAGCTGGTGCTTTCCTTGGTAGAATTGGAGGGGGTTTCTTTTCACAAGCAGATGGCCTTTTCAGGGGTGATTCTACTGGCAAAGGGGCCTCTTAGAAGGAGTAAATTAGTTTCATTATTCAGGCCACCGCTGAGAAAGTCCCAGACATCTGCAATTCTACATGATGGTGCCCAGAACTGGAGTATAAAAGACCAGATATTGGAATAGAGGCAACATGATGGAGTGGTACAGGCATGAGTCTTGGAGCCAAACAGATATGAATCTGATTGGATACCAAGTTTTACCAACTTCAAACTTTAAGACTTTTGGACAAGTCACTTAAACTATCTGGTCTCCATTTCCTTAGGTTTAAAATGGGAAAAATAAGAACTAATATTTCTGGAGTGATTTCTGTGTTCAACAACCCAACTGGGTAGGTAACATTATAATGATACCTGTACAGTTGCCCTAAGTATTATATAAGATCATTTATTTAAAAGTGCCGACCATGATGTCCGTCACAGAGTTGGTGTTCAAAAACTATTGGCTTCTTTCTCCCCAACACATCCCTTATTTTGGCCCAAATAGGTCTGCTCCCTAATGGAGACGCCTTTAGGCAAAGAGGAATCTCTTTCCTGGACTTTCCTGATACATTCCCTTTAGTTGATTTCCTGGGAGCTGCAGTTTGTTCCTTCTCCAAACCTAGTACTTTACCTACTGGCATTTTTCTTGGTGTTTGGAGAGGAGACAAGAGACAAAAGCGGGACATTTCTGGGCTTCAGTGACCCTGAAAGAAAGGAGACTCAGTTCTTTTCAAGGGCTTGGTGACAGCAGCCTACCCCCACAACCCTCTGGGGGAACATTAGGGGAAACAAGTCCTCTTCATGCTTGGGATGCCCAGGAACGGGTTGGCAGTGCAGAAGGTGGTTTTCATCTTGGACTGGTTCCACATCAGTCTATTAATTCCCTAGGTGCTGAGCTTGAATGCTCGGACAGGAATTGGCCACCACAGCACTTAACAAAGAATGGTGAGACAGCTCAGAAAGCCAAGGACACCAACTCTAGTTCAGGCACGTACCAAAGGATCTGACTGATGTGTGGAGGAAATGGAAACTCTGGCTGGGGAACTAACTTTCTGCAAATGTTTCTGCTGAGCTTCCTAGACACATCCCCGCCTGCAATCTAACCAGTCAGCTTGATTACAGTAGCAAAACAGGGACGCCCCGTTCTGGCAGGGGGAGGAGAGACATTGAACACATTTCTTCTATTTCCAACTTTACCTCATTCGTTAGAGCTAGATTTCAGGGTTTGCTGAAAGATGTCAGGGGACCCCCAAAGTGACCTCAGTGAAACTGCCTTGATCTCCACATAGACACAATAGCATCTAACCACCAGAGAAAGTAGGTCACATTATTTTAAATGGTCTCTTCTCTATATAGTTATGTAGTCTATATTGGAACTATATAGTTTCTGTGAATGTGCTCATATATATGAATTTATGCTTACACATATACCTAGTCTCCTATCTCTAGAAACATACCCACTCTGTGCCTTTAGAAACATCCTTAGCCTGACATTTTCATGATTCCAAGAAGACTGCCTTGAAATGCTGCTGCCACATGATGGGGAATCTTTCCTGCCAGTCTGGCCGCATCTGATGATCCCATGTGATAAGTCATTTTCAGTGTAAAACCCAGGGCTGCCTACCTCCCATTGATATTTCTTCTGACCGCATACCTCCCCACTGCAGCCCCATTCTCACACGCATTCATGGAGCTAAAAATAAGCAGCCACTGATGGGCAGCCAGAGGGTGTCCTCCATGCTGAGCGGCCGTTTAGGAGGCAAAACTTAAGCCACAGACAGGAATTGAGGGTACAAGATGGGCTTAAGCTTAAATCAAAATTTCTGAGGCAAGCTACAAAGCCTAGGAAGGTCTAAAGAGGGAGATGAGAGGGTATTAAAGATCACACTGATGAAAGACCAGCCCATGATCACTTCCAGGCCTCGTGCCCCACATCACAGTGATAACCTCTGGAAAACTGCTTATTGGCATCAAGGAAAACCATTGTTTTTCGGAATGTTAAGAATGAGGGTTAATAAAGGAGCTAAACCAGGCATCAAGCCAGGTCTCTGCTTTCCAGCCCCCCCCCCCCCTTTCTGGGCAGAGGTTATGTGAGCTGGGTCTAGGATACTGAGTAGATTTGGGAAGGGTAATCCCTGTGTGTGTGATTTCGTTCAGATCTTTCAATTTGCAGGAATTCTTCCCACTTCATCACTTCACCAATCAATAAACTTTCTGTCATACTGAGGTGTGGCATGTCTTCTGCTGAAACCCTCAGATTCAGATACAACACTGAGGCATGTGAGCGCGCACACTCATGCACACACACTTTGTCACCCTCATGAAACAAGCCCCATTCAAACTGGTTTAAAAATAGCACTCATCCACTGGGCTCCTTTTTCAGGGATATATTTTAAGAAGAAGAAAAATAAAAGATGTCTTGGCCTTTGAGAGGGAGCAAGGGTAAACCATCACCTAGTCTTAAAAAGTTCTGATAATGTCGCCAGAGACCAAGCATTTGCACTCTTGGTTGAATTTTCCCCTCCCTCACCATTCAACAAAAGTTGTTTATTCGCTAATACCCTACCATCAGAATATTTATAGAGGTGGGTTTCCTTTTTGCGTGGTGAGGAGAGGGAAAAGCTGAAGCAGTGAGCCCTGTCCCTCGCCTTTCGGGCTCCCCCCTCCCCCCAGCAGTGACTCCTTGGCGGCCGGTGGATTTGTGAATCAGCTTCCTCCTTCCCCCATTCAGGGGAGCCCCTAAACGCTGCTGGCCATTTACAAAGGAGTGTGAGTGTGTGTGTGTGTGTGTGTGTGTGTGTGTGTTAAACTGCAGGCTTATTTGTTCCTGCTCTGGGAGTCGGTCTGTCTGTAACTCGGATTATTGCTCTCTGGGAAGCTGTAGCTGGCTGATTCCGTGGGAGACCAAGCAGGATGCGTGGGCAGAGGAAACAGAAGAGGGAAAAAGAGGGAGGGAGAAGAGGGGAGCAGGGGAGACAACGGGAGCCGTAGAATCTGTTATTTGCGTCACTCGAGGAGCCGGGGCTATCTGCCCGACAAACACACAGAATTAATCCGACTCAGAGCCCTAGCTGTCTTTGCTACAGTGGCCAGTTGCGAAAGGGCAAGGAGAGGACGCTCGCGGGAGTCTGTACTGAGCCGACTTTGCACTGGGCGGCGGAGGGTTTTGGGGAGGGGGCTGTCCTGCTGGGCACGCCCTCGGGGCCCCGCAGGCCTAGTGCAGAGGCGGCTGCAGCCTCTGCAGCTGCCCAGCCCAAGCCTGGGGTGGCGCCTGCCTCAGCTGCCTCGCCTGCTCAGTGGCTGCGCCGAACACAAAGCGCTGTCTCTGAGCAGAAGCCTCTTCTCGGCTGAACCAGACCCACCAAAGAGGAGAATCTGCACGTGACGTCAGTAGCTCATGACTGACGCAGGCTGGCAAAGGAGACTCAAGGCGGCTGCTCCGCGCTGCCTTCATGAGTCTATTTTCTCCAACCCTCTCGTAGTGAATTTACTAGAACGCAAACACACACACACACACACACACACACACACACACACACACACACACACACACACACATGCAGCTTTCAAAATATACATTTCCAAAGGCGGTGTGTTGCAAACACAGCGCGATTTTGCAAAGCATGGGTGGGAAACGTGGGAAGGGTATGGAGGCTTTTTTTTTTTTTCCTTCCTCATTTGGGAATCTCCATCGTGGATAGCGTTAGACTCTAGAGCTTTCTTGGGAAGCTCCTCTGGGGAAGGGGCCTAAGGACCCCCTTTCGCTCCCCCGCATGCAGGGAATCTGGTCAATGGAGACAAGCAGCTCTAAAAGAATACAACCACTCCAAAGCCTTCTGCTGGGGAGACTGCGAGGAGCTTGCAACAGGCAGAGGCAGACGGGAGTTAATGGGAGGGTGGGAAAATATAATACTTGGCTATTTTTCTGCTTTGAAAAACATTACCTGCAGTAATGCAAGTGAGTCTGGTGGTGCAGAAAAAAGTGGGGAGGGGGCGCTTAATGCACATTTAATGTTTTGGATGTAACGTTCCAGCGAAATGCCTTTGTGTGTGGAGGTTTTTTCAGTACTTGCTAAAAATAGCATCAGGGTTTGATCGTGTTCCAGAAATAGACCGAGGGCTGTACTGGATAAAAAGCCAGCGCGGGTGGAAGAAAACCTGGACATCACCGCATTGCCCCCCCCAACTATGTCTGGAAATTAATTGTTGGATTTTTCCTCTCCTCTCTTCTATCTCCCTCTCTCTCTCCACTTTCTCTTCCCTCCCCCTATGTTTCTCCTTCTCTCTCTTAAGGAGTTCCCGTTTGGGTAAGTAATATTATGTCATGTGCATGCCGCAGACTGTGAGTACGAGCTGAGGCTTACTTTGTGCATGCTCTGGGATTCTTTTTTTGGCTGCCTTTCTACCCCTTTCTGAAGAAGAGGGTGGGACTGAGTGGAGGGTGAGGGGTATAGCTGTGTGTGTGCATAATGAATTTGGGGCTGCATGCAAAGGGACTGAAAGGGGGAATTCTTGCCGAGCCGGGAATCACCCTGACGAATCTCTGAATCAATAGCTGCTGCAACTCTCTCTCTCTTTGTGGGTCGGCGCTGTTGAGCCCGGTTCTCTCGACTGCCCCCCTCCCCTCCCCGTTTTTTCTGTCTTAAAGGGTGCCCAGATACCACTTAATGGACCATCTCTCTGTGAGATTAATGAGGCGATGTAATAATATAGATTAAAATTGCATGGATGGGGCTGGGCGGTAAAGAGAGGGAAAAATCTCTATTCCTTTGACAAACTTCCCTACTCGCTCGGTTCCTGGAGCCCGAGGACTGAGACCCTGGCCCCCGGCTGGCTCAGGGCGCGGTAGCTGTCCACAGAAGGCAGGTGCTGAAAATTCTTTGGTCCGCCGCGAGTTCAGCTCCAAGCGCCAGGGGGCGGGGTTGGCGCCAGCTGCGAATAGCCCCGCCCTGGATGCAGAAGAGGGGTACGGAAAGGAAGGGGTTAAGGATGTTCAAAGGGGAGAGTCGTGACTTCGGCGAGAGCTTTAGGGAAAAGGAGGGGTGAGTGGGAAGGAAAGGGAAAAAAATTTAAAGGAGGGGGGAGCAAAGTGTTAGATTCGAGGATGAGCCAAGGCCCAGCGCTCCAGGAACCGAAAGCCGGCTAACCGGCTTTCTCCGCAAAGGCCAGTCTCTATCTGGGTCTCCACTCCCAGGCTCCTGAACCTTCCCGCCAGCGGGTTTGAAAGATTTCTCTCCGGTGATGGTGTCTCTCAAAATAAGAGGCTATAGGTTGCTTTATTCGGACCCTCGTCGCCTCCCACTTCATGCCCCCACGCTCCCACATTCTGCAATTCCCGTAAGGTGTGTAAGGATGTTTCTGTGCATTATGGCATTTTTCTTACTATTCCCCTTTCCTTCGCGTCCTAGTCATAGGAGCCCCAAATGAGTTGTGGAATGAATGAATTAGAAGCCAAAGCACAGGAGTTGCTGGTGCGATGCGCAGAGAATCCAGGCTTGGGAAGAACGCGCGGCGCCTTAAAGTCAAAAGCCAAAGGGTTTCTGAAAACCGGCTCCGAGGGAAACTGGGGAATGGGGGTTCTTCTCCAAGTTGTTAAATGTTGTTGGGGAGACCATCCACTCCCTGGGATTATGGGCTCGACCCAGAGTGAGATTCATTGCAATCGGCTCCAGACACTTTGACCAAACCTGTAGCCAGACAGGTGAGGAGGGAGGAAGGTTAACAGAGGCCAGAGGGGGGGATGAATATCACGCGCACAAAAAGACATTCATACTGATTAACTCCTCCGCGAGGAATAATAAAAATGCATCCTCTAACTGGCCCACAAAGGTGGGCTGGGCATGGTAGGGGAAATGAATCTTGCAGATCTGCAATAAGCTTGTGTGCATACTGGGATATTTTCTACACAATTAAAAAAATAAACTCGGGATGGTGAGGTAAGTATCTGAGGGGAATAGCCGTCAGGCGAGAGAGAAGGAGAGCCCAGGTACTCTATGCTACCTCTGCCCCGTATTAATCCAGCAACAGTCTCTGGCTTTAGTGACCTGACCCCCACGCAGAGCACGCAAGGCGCAGCCCTCCGGGCTGCAAATAAAGAGGGTGGGTCGAGTTATTTTTAGTTCAGAAGCAGTCCCTCTCCGAAAGATTCCCTGGCTGAGACAGTATTCGTCAACTCATAATAGTAACAAGGGCTGTTACTGCTGTTGTGGAGAATAACACAAATAACGCTGCAACCCACACTGTGTCTTGACAATTCAGCTCAAACCAAAGCTGCTCGCAGCCTCTCGGCCCACCCCTCGGCCTCCTCGTCATTCACCCGGACCTACTCGTTTCTTTTCCCAAGCCTCGCCCCTCTCAGTCCTGAAAGTTGCGTGGTTGTGTTTACAAATTCTGCCACATTTGCAAAGGAAATAGCTGGGGTAGGGGGAAGCGGCCGGGGCCGGGAGGGGTAGTAGCGTAATAAAACACTTGGCATCACGTGGAGCCGTGGTGGTGGTGGGGGGTGGTCCAAGAGTCATGAAGGGGGAGGGGAGATGCCCCTTGTCCTCATTCCCCCCCCCCCGGTCCCTCGTCCCCCATCCCTTGGCACAATGCACAAGTTTACCCCCGAACTGGATCCTATTAAATAATTCAATGGTAGCGGTGTAATTTTGGTTGGAACCAGCACGGATTCCCAAGTCGTGACTGCAAAAAGTGAGTAATGCGCGCTGGCTGCGTCATGGCTCTAGTCACAGTTCATTCCGAACTGAGAAGGAATCGTGACTTTGCCTGGAGACGTCCCCTACATGGGAGACGGAGTGGGGGGGCAAGCCAGGGGAGACGGGGGTGGGGGGGGGGAAGACCTATCCAATGAAAACCGCTGCCAGGGGGGCATTTGAACTCCGCCGCTCGCTGTCTCGCTCTCCCCACTCGGCCCGGTGCACCTCTCTCCCCCCGCCCGGCCGGCGCGCTCTCTGGCGCGCTCGCTTGTTCTCCCGCTACCCGACGAGTCCTCAACAAGTTGGAGGAAGGCAGGAACGCAGGGGTTAAGCTCGGAAAGCAGCAATTACCAAGATCGTGACCCTCCCACACAGTACAGTAACTTATATACTTACCTGGAAGAGCCTGCTTTGCCGCTGGGCAAACACCCGTGGGGGGCGGGGAGGGGCGGGAGGGGAGCGGGCCGGTTGGAAAGGGACTCCTTCAAGCTGGCTGCAGTGCGGACGGGACCAGCGCGCTCTCGGGGCCCCCGGACCGAGGTAAGGAGGAAGGGGTTGGTACACTGGTCTGTCGGTGGTCTGTAGGCTCACGGGTCGGCTGAGCAGAACTTTTTTTTCCCAGTTGCCCCGCGCCGCAGCGGCGGCGGGCGCAGACTGTGGAGCCCCCTCTGGCGCGGCGGGCGCGCCGACGCTCGGGGGGTGTGTGCGTGCGTCTGTCGGTCGCCTAGCCGAGGGGATGCCGTGGCAGGGTGGGTGGGTCGCAGAGCTGCGGAGGGTGATGGATGGGCGGAGGGGCTGTGTCGACAGGGACTTGGCGACAGTGACTACTTGGTCTAGAAACGTTTATTCCCGGCTTGCTGAGCAAGAGTGTGTGTGCGCCCGCGCCCGCCCGCACGTCGATTCCAGGGTGGCAGAGAACAAATATGGCAACTTTCTTGCATGTTTGCAGCATCCCACCCTGGCTGAGTTTTTCCTCACTGGGGGACTACTGTTGGGGAGGGAGGTGATCTGAACATTCCTTTGCCCACACCCTTCTTGGATACTGGGCGAGGGTTGGGGGACAAGAGCAGATATGGGAAGGGTGGCGCTGCACTGGGAGGAAAGAGGGCAACCCCTCAAAGTTTGGATGGATGGGCTGGCAGAGGGGGCCTAGAGGGAGACAGGGGAGAGCGAAGGAGGGAGAACGAAAAAAAGAGATCACCCTCCTCCTCCCACCTTAGTCTTCCTTCCCCTCCCCTCTCCTTCCTCCTGCAGAGGCTGGAATCTCCCGTCGTTGTGGGAGCCGGCGATCAGTGAGGGGCTCGTCCCTTGTTGTTCCCCTCAACCTTCTGCAGAATGGGGAGGAAGGGGGGCTGCAGCAATGAAAGGGCACCTGAGGCGAGTGGGCTATTAGATACCCAGTATCTAGAAGGGTTTGGGGAAGGGTGCAGAGGGAGGAGCTTCACCATTCTCTTGAGCATTCAGAACTTTTTTTTTTTTGAGGGGTGAGGGGATTGAGACATTCTCATTTTTTCTAGAAATAGGTTGACTAGCGTGGAGTTTGGGTTTATTTTATGTTCATCTTTGCCTGTCGTTTTCTGTCTGAATCTTCTGGCTTGGGTCCCGTTGGGAGAGGTCTGTCTCTCTTGAACCCTCCCTTGCTCAGTATCTTGCACCCCTCCCCTCACTTGGACTGGAATGGGAGTAGGGGTCCTGGACAGCTTTTTTGCAACAACAAGATTTTAACGTGTTCCAGTCTGGGTTTTGTTGAATAATTAGAAATGGAAATATTTTTTTTTCCTCCCTCCCCCTTCTGGAAAAAAAAAAAAAGGGAAATGTGAGCTCTTTCCTGATTGGTGGGTGACGATTTTAGTCCGCACCAATGAGCTGGCGGCCTCGTCTGTATTTATTTAGTGCTCTGGGGGAGTTTTTCTCTTTACGCAGCGCCTGTAGTCACGGCTGGAACCTCGGCTGGGGGACTAGAAGGGACAAGAGCGGGTTCAGGGGAAATCCGAACTGTACCTGTTCAGAGATCCGCGACCTTGCAGCCGGGGCTGGCGGAACCCTGAGAGGGGAATGGGGGTGATAGGCCAGATAGGCGGGGAGGCTCGGGGTGCTGGGTCTACGGAAGAGGGGTGGAGGCTGGGCGCCGGGATCCCTGGTTCCCCTCCGCGCTCCTCTTCTCGCCCTCCACACACCTCGCTCGCGTCTGTGCGGGCTGAGTTGGGGGGTCGCGGACGGTGTGGAGAAACGCAAGGATGGGTCTTGGGGCGCAAGGAGGGGCGGCAGAGGGGCGGGCGGCGCGCGGGGTGGGAAGGCTGAGCCGCGATGGAGCGCGCTGGGGAGACCCAGCGGGCTCGGCTCCGGGGTTCGGAGACATCCTGGGCTGAAGGCGGCGGCGGCGGCGGCGGACTGAAGAAGCCAGCAGACTCTGCCCTTCGCGAATCTTTTTGCGGTCTGGGCTTGCTGTACATAACTCAATAGCCGGAAGCCCTTACCCCAAAAAGCATTCGCGGAGGGCGCGCTCGTCGAGAAGACCGCAGCCAGCAGCGAGAGCCGAAGCCCTCACCTTCCCGAAGCGGCTCGGTCCGAGCCTTTCCCAGTCCTTTCCCCGTTTTCCACGGAAGAAACAATCCTTTCCCTCCCGTCCTTCCCGCGCTCCCTGAGGCATTGGTCACCAGCCTGTCCTCCGCGCGGGTCCCCCGCCCCCAACTTTTAAATCGACTTTGTATCACAGGGGGAATTGGAGCAGGCGGTGTGCGTGTATTTTCGGAGAAGTGGAAAGAAGCTAAAATACAATAAAAGTTTACAGAAGTTGTGTCTTCCCCCACCCCCCGCCCACACCCCGAATAACCCCATTCACCCACTGCAAAAAAAAAAAAAAAAAAGGATCTGATCTTAAGGCCAAGTCAGCACCTGGAATATGAATCAGTTTAGGACATGTTCTGGTCATTTTTGACCCTAAGGATCCAACTCTGCAATATAGGGGTGGGGAAGCCCTTGAGGGAGGGGCGGGAGGCCCCCAGCCTCCTCTGTCCTAGCGTGGGGGGCCAGGAGGTGAGGCAAGCCACGGTGAATTGGGTAGATCCGAAAAAGAGGGAAAACACCCAGGCACCACCCGCTCCCCGGAGTCTCTTCTTCCCCCCCCCCCCACATCTGCTTCCAACCTAATTTGGGGAGTTTTGCAGCCTCAGGTCTCTCCCATCTCATCTTTTTCAAAACTAAGTAGCACGGAAGGGGGTAAAACAGGCGACAACTGGGGAAACCCCCGCAGAGAAGGAGCTTTTTAGAGATGTGGTTGTACCCGACTCAGCAGCTCAGCAGTAACAGCAGCAGCCTTGTCTTGGCCTCTCCAGGCTCCCCGTCCTGGGGAGGGAGGCAAAGCTGCAGGATTGAGGATCGTCTGTGGGTCCCCCTCCTCCCCTTGCAGTCGTTACCATTTCGGTTACAAGTTGCACAAATCAGGCCTTCACCATGCTTTGCGCCCCGTGTCCTTCGTCAGCCAGAAACAGTGCTAGACGCCCTTAGGGACTGGACCAGAAGGACACACAGACACACACAGGCGCCCACAGGGATGGGCACGGTTAGAGGATGAGTCTAGGGATATGAGAGCCTAAGACCCGAGGGCCGTGAAGCTTCCCATTTTCGGGGAGGGCCTGAATTCCCCCCGCACTCCAACCACCGTTCTTCCAGCACACTAAATGCCCACCATCATTCCCCTCTCCGTTAGCCAAGCACCCAGACTCTACCGTCTGCCGGAAAAAGAAAGGGTTACGGAGTCCGAGAGTGCTGGACAGAGTCAATCTTTCATAGCTCAGCCTGCGAGAAGGCACCGAGAAGGCACCGAAGGCGAGGACTCCAACCTCTGAGGCTAAATCAGAGTCCCTCTCCCCAGATAAAGGAGATTTTCCCTCTCTGATTGCGTTTTCTGAGAGAGTAAAAGGGTCCCTAAGATCTGCAAAGGAGATGGAGCAAAAGCAAAAATCCTGGGGGGATTTCCTCCCCGCCTCTCACCTGGGGCCGTCTGTGGAGCGATAGCTCTCGCGGAGCGAGAAGCGTAAGAGCCACGCTAGGCTAAAAATAGCTTCACCCTGTGTCCCTTCGGCTCGTCTTTTGTCTTTTGCTTCTTACAACCCCCACCCGCCCCCAGCCTGAAAGCCCTCCTCGCCCCAAAAGCCTGAACCTCCACCAGATTTGGGAGAGAGGTGATCTAAGAGAAGTGAACTCGCACGGAAGAGGTTGAGCCACCGGAGCTCAGGCTGTGCAGGGTTACTGCGTCCCCAGTCCCCTCACTTCTCCCACAGAGGCTAGGTTTGGGGCAGGGGCTCCAGAGCCCGGGAGCACCGGCCGAAGCCGGCGTCGTGCGCGCCAGAGCGAGTCCTTGGCTCGCCTCGCCTCAGCCAGACAACTGTTGCTGCCTTGAGGCTCCTGCTTCCCGTTGCAGCCCAGCTGCTGGGGCGGCTGCACGCCTGCCCGGGGCTGCTCACTTTTCATCCGGACCGGGCTTAGGGGGCTTGTGGAAAGGGGTGTCTCCGTATGGGTGGGAGCAGAGGAAAGGACCCCCTCCCCTTTCCCTTCACAATAAGTGAAAAATCTGTGGCTTTTTGTGCCTCTTTCCTTCCTCCTCAAAGCAGTTGCGTCAGCCCGAGGCCAGTGGGAGCTGATCTCCCCCTTTCTCCCCACTTTGCCTTTGCTGAGGAAGGAGGGCAAAGGGGGGGGGTAATCTCTTAGAACCTTCAAACTGCTAATGCACACCCGTCTTGAAAAAAGCCACGTCACCTAGTAAGCCAGGGGCCTGATGGAAACTTCCAGGCACTTGCATCTGGTGCCAACCTCTGGAGTCCCTATAGAGAAGGGGGTGGGTTGACAGCTGGAGACCCTTCCTCACCCAGTCTGCTTCTCCCTGGGGAGTGGGAAGTGTCCGAGAAGCCCTTGGGGAAACTTGGCTCCTCGTGCTCAGTCAACTAGCTTAGTCTTTGTGTTAGAAAATCAAGACGAGAGGTTGTCTCTGGAGCTAAGGAAGGGGTGAAGGCACCTCGGAGATTCACCCCCCTCACCCGGGCCATCTGCCCCCTTGTGGCTGAGCCAGTCTAGGGGGTTCTGCCTGCAGCCACCCTCAGGCCCCCTTTTGGTTGCTCTGCACCTGCACCTCTCCCCCTCTGCCTCTCCTCCCCACCCATGGCTAGAACCAGCTTCTCTCCCTTTGACCCCTTTGCCCCTTCTATCCTCTTTTCAAGAACTGGGGTTTCTTTGAGTCTTTCTGCCTTATCTACCTTAGGTTGGAGGCAAAGGAAGGGATTGAGACTGAGTCAAAAGTACTGGGCACACTTGCTGTAATCCCAGACCAGGCCCTCTTCTTTGTCCCAGAGACTTCCCAAACTGGGGGGGAGGGGGAGGACTTTGTGGGCATCTCTGAAAAGCTCTCCTATGGCATCAGCATCCCTGCTTTGTAGCTCTTGGCCTCTGACGTGCCCCTCTGCCCTTCCTTCAACCAACCCACTCCTTGATTTCCTATGAAATGTTCCTGCCCCGAGTCTCTCCCATTCTCCTCTCAAGCCAGCAGAGTAAACTTACCCATCTTTTTGCCTTTTCAGGTAGTCAGACCTGTTCTGACAGCCGGAGGTCTACGTGAGGGGTGGCCACTGAAGAAGGGGGTCTCGGAGGCCACAGGAACTGAAGAGTCTGAACACATGAGCTCCGGAGTTCCAGGTGAGTGGAAAGATACCTCAACCCACGGCCCATTGGCCTGGGCAGAACCAACGCGACTCCACGTATGCTCCGCTCCGCACTTGGTGATGCGGCACAGGGAAGCCAGGGACCCAGTGCTTGGGGACCGTCCTCAATGTCTTGACCTTTGGCACGAAAGGCACCCAGCATAGAGGTCATTAGGAAAGACACGGTGTCCCCCGAGGCAGGCGCCCTTTTTGTTTTGTCCCCTAGCAGGGCTTGAGCCTGGGTGTGCGGAGGCCCCCAGGACTGAGGGCTGCAGGCCTTTCTCAGTGGGGTGCAGGGTTCTCTCTTCACTCCCCACTTCCTGGGCTATTTCAGGCCTCTGGAGGAGGGGGCGCCCAGGGAGGTGTAGAGTGGAAATGTTATTTGCTGAGCTCAGTTTCTCTGAGGAAATGGAAATGTTGAGTTATTTCTCCTTAACTTAAGTTCAGCACAGGACAGGTAAGAGAAGTTTTAGGTTATTGATTTTTTTTTAAGGGGTAAGGCATTAAACTCTAAATACATTTACTTTTCCTATTATCCAGCAAAATCCTCCACTATAGAGCTTTTGTTTAGCTGCCTTTCTGAGCTTCAGAGGCATACTGTGAATTCTTATTGGGGAATTCAGTTCAGAGCTTGGCAGAGAATTTTGAAAGCCCAGGGCCGTTAGATTTGTTAGGAAGGCAGAATGCAAACTACCTGGCTTGGATGTTATGTGAGCAAAATGGAGGAAACTGCCAGAAATCTTAGAGGGAAACTTGAGGCTCATGGCAGAACAGAAACACATTACATGGAAGAACTTTGGATCTTTATGCGATGGACCTATTTGCTGTATGAATTAAATGACTGCTACATGAGTTTTTTGAAATGTTTACATTTTGAAAGTGGAACTCAAAGAAGAAATAAATGGACTGGAATCCTGCATAATCCTACCCTGTAAAGTGAGGGCATCAAATCTTTCGCTGACCCTAACTTCCTTTAAATTCCCCTTTTAGAAATAAGGACCCGAAGTTTACAGCAGGTGTCTTTGCTCAATAGGGTTGTTGTTAACTCCAAGAGGTTAATATCTCCCTTTCCCCCCCCTGTAACTGATATTTCAGTTGCATTGCAGAGAAATCTAAGAAAATAATACAGGGGTGGGATTTTCTTGCCTGAAGGATAACTTCGTCTAACCATGTTTGAAAAGATCTGTCAATAAGTTAAACCTTAAACTTAGATATAATCTATAGCATGCAAAAGTTAGAAAGAGCTATAGTGGATATACGGACCAGTTCCTTCATTTTATAAATCAAGAAACAGAGGTTCAGAGAGGTTAAGTGATTTTATCAAGGTCACACAGCTGGGGCTCAAACTCAGATTGTTTATTGTCTGCTCTGGGTTCTTTCTTTTTACTAAATATTTCCTACCATTGCCAAATAATAAGATAATCAATAAACACAGTCTAGGACATTGTAACGGATTCCTTTCCAAAATGACTTGCATTTAGGATGCCAGGGTTCAAAGAAGAGTTTACTGAAAGTTTCTTCTGTTGGCCATTAGCATTCTAGAGGCATCCCTACATTAGGCACGGCTCTCTTCTCCCTCTCTCTTCTGCCATGGCCTGGACTTCAGAGCCTCCATGTTGGCCTCCGTCTGCTGAGAAAGTCATCAGCACGAGAAATTTGCTGTGTCATAGAATTCAAGTTACTGGTCTCTTTCAAAAACTGTCCCAGCACGAAGCAGCTCCATGAGGCCTCGACCCCTCTCCCTTATTTCTCTTTTCTGAGTGGCATTTGAATCTCTTCCTTCTTGTCTGCTGGCCTTGATTTTGAGCTGTTAGGAGGGTAGTAAGGTCCAGTAGATTTCTCCCAGGATCTCCTAATCACATAAGTAAGGAAGACCCTCAAAAGAAACTTTCAAACCAAGCAGGGATCCTTTGATCCCTGCTCCTCAGAGATCTTCTAGAATGCTGCAGATCATCTGCTTGCAGGAGAGCTGCTTAGCCTGGCCAGTTTTAAGCTTAAGATTTCCTCCCAGCCCCTAGATCTAATGCCACTCTTTCAGCTTTGCGTATTTCCATCAATGACAGTGATTTTGATGCCATAGTAGCGATCATGTCCCTAGCACGTAGGAATAATAGCCATGGTGTGAGTGCCATCACAAATACATCATTCTGGTGGCCTTTTTCATAGACTCACCCCACTGTTTGCCCCCCACCCCATCTCCCTCTTTGGGACAGGCTCTTGTTTGCAGCTTCTAACTAGGAAATGAGATGCATTTCTTTGCTTAAAAAGCAATGGTTTGGGAGGAAGAAAAATGAAACGCAGTGAAAGATACAACTAGGTTAAAAAGCAAAACAACAGGACTGTCTAGCAGCGGAAAGAGTTGAAAGAGCTCATTCTGTCTGGTCCTGACTACTTAGGTTCATGACCTTACAGAAAAACAATTATATCCTTTCTAGGCCTTAATTTCTCCATCTATAATATTAGGTGCTTTAGAGCTCAGACCCCTCATCCATTCATTTATTCAACAAATGTTTGCTGAATTCCTACTATGTATAAGGATTTTTTCTAGGCATGCGAGATATAAATAAGCGATTCTGCCTTTGATAACCCGATGAAGCTAGGAACTTCCCAGAAAAACAAAATAAGGGGGCGCCTGGGTGGCACAGCGGTTAAGCGTCTGCCTTCGGCTCAGGGCGTGATCCCGGCGTTATGGGATCGAGCCCCACATCGGGCTCCTCCACTGTGAGCCTGCTTCTTCCTCTCCCACTCTCCCTGCTGTGTTCCCTCTCTCGCTGGCTGTCTCTATCTCTGTTAAATAAATAAATAAAATCTTTAAAAAAAAAAAAAAAAGAAAAACAAAATAAGAAGAGAAAAGGAAAACAAAAATAACACAGATATTTTACAAATAATTTCAGGGGGTTCATGACCTCCCTAAGCTACATGAACCCCAAATTACAATTTGTTTGTCGAGGTAATCTCTGAGGCCCACATTTTAAAATACGAAAATTTGAGCCCTAGATTGTATCATCAAAGCCTGATTTTTAGGAGCTCCTTATTTTTTTTTTTTCCTAGTGGCACTCTGTCGTATTTTTGTCATGATTTTTGGCCCCCCCTTTGTTTGATAACAAATATCTCAAACTTACTTAATACTGCAAACAGCTGGATAAATGTTGACTAGAAAAATGAGAAACCAAAAGGCAAGGCAGACATGGAGCCGAGGGACAGAAGCAGATGAGAAGTTTCATGACCCACCCTAGCCTGGACCTGTAGAATCTCCAAGGGACAACCCGTCTTTTCAGCTAAGTCTTCTTGGCAGAGTCTGGCGAGCTGGTGGAGGGAAGAGAGGTTTGCATTGGAACTGGACAGTGTAAGCTCCGAATGTCAAAGGTGGATTTCTTCTGGTGCTTTTGACTACCGGGGGACATCACGGCTAGACAGCACAGGGATGGCTCGGGAAGGAAAGGGACGGTCTGTTGTAGGTTGGTAGACTGGTTTCCACATAGCATAGCAAGGGCATTTAACGCGGGCAGTTCTACCGAGGTCTTGGGTGAAGGAGAAATTAGGAGTCTCTAAGGTTCAAATGGACATGGAGAGGTCAACGTGCAAAGATTTTATCCTAGTGCCGTGTGTCAGAGCCTCTCCCTTGCTGTCCTCAGGGCCCTCAGAATTCCTCCTCTCCATAAGGAAGGCCTTGGTTTTTTTCATTTAGGGCAAAGGCTGTTTACTGGCTGTAGTTCTGATCAGAAGCTGATGTAAACCTTAGTTTCAGGGAGACATAGATGGTCTTAGCATGCCTGAGGTTCAGGGCCAGGGCAAGCCACTGCCTGGGTTCGGATCTGACCTTGTAAAGACTTTGAGGTAGACTGTGGGAGGACAGGGTAAAGTGTGTGAATTTCTGCTCGAGCAAGAGAGCAGCAGGTCGCTTTGCCTGAGGCTAATGTATAGAAAAATCCATCTACATGCAAACCAGTCCCTTTTCAATTTTTCAATTTCCTCATCTGTAAAATGGGGATAATAATAGCAACCCTAAAGTTCTGGTGAAGAGGAAAGGAGATTATGCATGGAAAGTGCTCTTTGTATCTGCTCAGTACTCAGTAAATGTTAGCTGTTCTCACTGTTGCTCTTGTTTCATTATTATTATTAATATTATTATTATAGGGTTTTTTTTTTTTTTCTGCTTGACACATATAGCAATGGCATATAAGGCTTAGGTCCTAGAATCAGCCGTCATAGAGACAGAGCTATTCCCTGAGTGACAGATAAAAGATAATCTTTTCTGGAAGCATCTGTCCATTTGCCCCACAGCCTGCCAGTGCCCAGGATTACCCGGCTGGGAGCAAATCAGAAGGGCTGATAGGAAAATCTTTTTCTCTACTTTATGCATCCCTACACAAAGATTATCTCTTTGTGGTTTCATTCCCCTTTAATTCCATGCTTTCAAGTTCTTTAAAAAAAAATCTATTGAATTTAATAACAATTATTTTTGCAGATCATTCTCTTTATACTTCTTTGTCTTTTTTTTTTTTTTTAACCTTCTGATCAGGGAGAATAAGCTATTCAACTAGGACATTTGCCATTCACCTTTTACTTTCCCCTTCTATCCAGCCCTAAATTTTCAGGGCTTAGGTGATTCCCACCATGGAAATAGTAAAGGAGAAATAGAAGGGCAGGACTGGATGAAACCACTTGCTGTCATTAATCGTTTTCCCTTTCCTTTTCACACATATTTTATCTTCGTTCTTTTCTTCTTCCAGCTTCACTTTTCACGGTCTTAGAAATCTTTTTGTCTCTTCTTACCCCCTGAAAAAAAAAAAAGAGATCTTTGCTCTCCTTCCTGGGATCCACTTATCGTCCCATCAGGCATTTCTTTTAAGTCTTGGCTGCGAACTGCAGGGGTGATTATAGGAAGAATGTGATGTAGTCTCTACATTTCTGGATAACACTAGAAAAAACACGCAAAGGCTCCCCCCAGACCTGTGGAGCGCATCTGAGGCCATCCCAATGAGAAAGGAAAAGATGTTTTTGTTTTTTATTTTTTATTGATTTTATTTAATTTTCATAGAAACCGGAGCCCACGCAGACTCTCCATTTCAACTCAGAGCCTATCCGCTGCTTCTACTCCGTGAACTTTTCTTCTCTTTCTTTAAAAAAAAAAATCATAATTAAAAGCTCAGGTATATGTCCATTGCGGTCCACACATTTCTTCTTGAAGCCTTTTAAGGGAAGATAAAGGCAGCATAGTTGAGGAAGCAGTAAAACTAGTGGTTGAAAGTCACGGGCCTTGATGCTCGTGAGACCTAGCTTTATTACCCAACTCCGCTGTTTGCGGTTGCGTGCCCTTGAACAACTTGTGTCTCCAAGTCAGCTTCATCATCTGTAAAATGGGGATATTAAAGTACCTATTTCATAACGACACTGTTGGAGAGGTGAGATGAGATGTCAGGAAACACTCAGTCGAATACTTTAGGCATGTAACATATACTCCCCCGATATTCGCTGTTATTGCTGACACAGATCCCTGCAGGCCCAGGACTAGGTCCAGTCCCGCCTTCATCCGAAAAGTTGAAATATGAATAAGGATGCAGAAATGTAAAGTGACTAATTGTCGTGAGGTAAGAGATGAGTCTCGAGTCAAAGAGTGTCCCATTATACCAGGATTTTTTAAAGGTTGCTGAACAAATAGTGATAGCACGAAGGGACCTTGCTGTGGACTTCCCAGCCTCTAAAGAGCTGGTCATTCAAACTGCAATGACCCTTTAATACAGCCACAGGCAAATAACTTAGGTAGAGCCTGTAAAAGAGTTATGATCCCAGGTCAGCTCATCTTTCAGGCCCAGATCTTAGGTTAGTAGAAAAAAACATTTAAGGAAAGAAGTAGTTTCACTATTTGTTTCCAAGTAGAGTGAGTGACTTTTTTTTTTTTTTTTTTTTTTTTTAATGAAGGGGTCTTCTTCACCCTTTGAATTTGTGGCAAGAATGCTGGGTTAGGGAAAAGAAAAACCTATTTGCTAGAGGTAGAGGTTTGATGAACCACAATGAAATTGTCTGGAAAATTCTATAATTCTCAGCTGATTACGGTACAGAAAGTAAATTGGCAGTCTATAAATTAATTTTTAAAGGAAAGAGTGAATTAGATACAGCCCTCCAAATTCTATCCTTTAGACCCCCACCACCTCTGAACCTTAACATCACATTTAATGAAATAATATTTAAATGAAAGGGGGAAATAGTTCCCCTCTAATGAATTTCCTTATGCCTAACTTTTTTTTTTAAACATATGTAAGTAATGGGGCACAGAGGCAGTCATTTATAATAAAATTTTTAAAGGAAAGAAGAAATTTTTATTGATAGGCAGCTTCCTGGATTAAAATGTGTTCATTAAAATGTTAAAGAATTAAAATTAGGATGTTAAGGGAACATATTAAGCTGTAGTACTCATCTGGTATTTTTATGTATTTGCAGGCTTATAAAATCCTCCAATTCATAGAGATTTCCCCCTTGACATTACCTTTTAGGAAGTTTGTCTAGAAAAAAAGCTGTGTTGGGTAGCTTTACACAAGAAATATTTACGTTTAAATATGAAGTGGTCATGAAAACAATTGCTATCCCTTCAAATAACAAGTGATATTTTAGACAATACAAATACAAGTTTACTGCTTTTTTGAGGATTGGTTATTAGCTTCTTAAAATGTTTTAATGATGCTTTAGAATTCTGAGAGAAAGGGAAATCTTTTTAAAAGAAGGGGGACTTTTAAAAATAAACTGTACCATTTTTTTTTCATTTCATGATTGAAAATCTTGTTTCTCAGTGAGCTACCTCTCAGCTAATCTAAGATTTCATGTGACATTTTTTGTTTCTTTTTTGTTTTCTGTATAGTCAACTTGTATAACACTAAAGACAATTTACCCCAGCGCAGATCATCATTTAACCAAAGCTCAAATATCTAAGATATTTTATTTATGAACATAAAACATCAATTTTTCCTGTGGCACAAAGGAAATATAACTTTCCAGAGAGATATGTGATGATTCATTAATATGCTTATTTCTGGGAGGGGTGCCACCTCCTTCTACTATTCATAAATTCATTCCTTACTTTGAAAATAAGATCTCTTTGGAGTTAACTTTTTAGTTAAAAATATAATTGTTAGCAAAATATTTTTCCAGATACAATTTTGAACTGAGAGCATTTTTTTTTTACTAACACAAATTGTAAGAGTTCATATTTTATCACTAGGATGATTTCATCTCTATTTTTCCTTTCTGTATATGTTCATAGATTATAAAATTTATAGATATTAATATAACACATCAAAATAGGTTCTTTTATTTGTGATATTTATACTTACAAAAGGATTATACATGACACTAAACAGAGACTGTTATTTACTGCTTTGCTTTCTGGCAAAAATATTTTTCTTGTGGTTTTTATTTTTACAAGTAGGAGAGCCTTATAAGAAGTCAAAGTAGTAGATTCTGACAGTTGCTTGAGGAGTCATATTATAGAATTAAATCAAATTTATGGAAATTTCCAGAAAGGAGTATAAAAAATCATAAATCCAAAGAATCATATATCCAAAAAAATGTATAAAACCCGGGTCACAGAATTGCTCCAAATTAAATTTTTTTTCCAAAGATTTCACGAATCTTTCATTGTTTCTCATACCTTGCATTGTGCCTACCAACCTGTTGCATTTAGAGATGCTGTGTCTGCTGCAGAAAAGAGAGGAGACCTCAAGTGATTAAAATACATTTCTTGAGCAGTTGCTCACCTCATTCTCACTGCATTTTCCTGGGCAGACAGGCACAGCCCAGGGCAATCTTTCCATATCTATGAGGTTTTTTTTCTACTCTTCCTGTTGCCTGTTAATATGCACCCGTTTGGGAAAAAATATGGCTAGTATAGCTTGCTTTTCTTTTTCTTTCTTTCTTTCTTTCTTTCTTTCTTTCTTTCTTTCTTTCTTTCTTTCTTTCTTTCTTCTTTCTTTCTTTCTTTTTCTTTCTTTTCTTCTTTCTTATGGAGGTTTTATGGCAGTCAGGAAGAGAAGCTGATGCCTATTAATTCTTTCTCTTCAAGGGGGTGAGAACTATATTTTTGATGCCATCCACTCTTGGAGGCTAATATACATTTACTGAAGGTAGGAAAGGGACGCCACGATCTTAAAGATCCTCAAAGAATGAGGGAGAAATGTCACCAGCTAATAAGTGACGTGGAGAGTCTGGGGTAAGGAGAGATATGGGGATCTTATTCCAACATCTTAGCTCAGTGATGTCATCAAAACCCTGAAATTGTACACTCAGCATCCGTCCACATGTTAATTTCATTATGGTATTTTTGTCTGTACATGTGGGTATGCGTGCACGCACACACACGCTATCACAAGCAGAGACACTCGCTCATCTTTCTCACTTAAAAGGTAGAACTTAACCATTTGTAGCTAAAGGTACCCTAATGTTCAAACATAGTCTCATGCTGGCTTAAGCTGTCTAGGATCCCAGAAGATATAAATTCTTCTAAGTTTCATTTAAAATTAAAGTGAGGTCTAGCACGTAAATGAGCTAAATATTGGCATTATTTTTGACATAGGATAGTCTTTTTTTCAAAAGTAAGTTACCCTCCACTCTGCATTAAACCTTAGAACCCTTTTTGCCTCCTTAAAAAAACTGATCATGGAGCTGTGCAGCTGTTAGCATCTGACAATGCTGAGTCAAAACATCTTTAAATAAATAAAAATTTAATACCCAACCGTGAATATGAGGAAGTCCCAACAATGATGTGGGAAAGGCACTATCTAAAATGGTTTAGCCTCAGTATCAGGAAAAAAAAAATTCACAATTGTCAAATTTCTAAGTCCTGTGAAAAGAGAAAGAATAGTGATTTTATTTTCTCTTAGTAAACCACCTTGAGATTCTTGGAAGGAAAGTGATGGGTAATATAATTATAACCTTCTGTGTTGTAACCACCATTATTTACTGATTTTATTATTAAAAATACTGCCAATGAGTAAAAAGGAAGATAATAGCAGTATAAGGAAAGAAAAAGTAAAATATTTTAAAAAGGAAAGAAAAAATCTGATGATAGGAAATTAAATTTGGAGAACTATTGGCAGTAGGTTTAAACATGCAATATAAATATCAGATGAAATTCTTCTTTATACTACTGTCTTCTTGCAGGAGCACACGTTCTTAGATACAAAATTTATAGACTACAAGTATTTTTTAGTTGAATTCAAGCTTATTTAAAATTTCACTGCTGTTAAATTTGCCCATCATATTTTGGTAAATTTAGGTATCAGTATTCTCTAAAAAAGATTTCTTTTTTCCAAACTGGAAACAGGGATCGTGAGGGGAAAAGGTCAATTCATCCTTCACCCTGATAATTGGATTAAGGGCCTTCTGAGTCATAACGATGGTTAACTTTTTAAAATCTTAATTACTCCATAATGACACAATCCTTGAAAAAGTAGTGATCGTTTTTAAATACCTGAAATTTTAAAAAAATACAACTTTGAGGAAGAACTCTTCTTTCAGGAAAAAAAATGGTAGCAATTTCTACGAAAACAAAAAGATCGAACCTATTTTATTAATATATTGAAACCAGATTTAGAGGAAATGTTCTTTTTGGGAAAATTTTTAGTAAATAAAACACATATTTAATTTTAGAAGGCATTCAATAGAGTAAAAAGATACTAAAATATATGAGGAAGTTGAGTCTTAAAAATATTGTATTGTATTTTTTGCTCAAAATTTTATTAACCAATTTGGTTTTCCTTTTTGATTTTTTTTTAAATATTTTTATTTATTTTTATTTAATTGACAGAGAGAGAAACAGCCAGAGAGAGAGGGAACACAAGCAGGGGGAGTGGGAGTGGAAGAAGCAGGCTCCCAGTGGAGGAGCCTGAAGTGGGGCTCGATCCCATAACGCCAGGATCACGCCCTGAGCCAAAGGCAGACGCTTAACGACTGAGCCACCCAGGCGCCCCGACTGTTTTTTTTTTTTTTAAGGAATTTTTATACTCCCTGTTTTTTTTTTTTTTAAATCGTATTGTTAGAACTACATTGACCTAAAAACTGTGCCCCTTCTTGTAGCCTGGCTTGGTCTGGCCTTCATAGGGCTGGTGAATTGATGAATGAATTCATAGCTAGAAGTCTTCTGTATTAGAAAAGTCCTCTGCTCCTCATATGTTTGCATTAAGAATATGTTTTACCTGATAGGGTACAGTAGTCACTTATTTTTCTTTTTTCTTCTCTCTTTGCTTTCTGGATATTTCCTTTTTCTTCAGAATCTCCTATCATGCTGCCCCAGCCCCACCCAAAATTAGCCAATCAAAAAAATTCTTGTCTCTTTTTTTTTCTTTTTCTTATTTTTTTTTTAAGATTTTATTTATTTATTCAACAGAGTGAGAGACAGCCAGCGAGAGAGGGAACACAAGCAGGGGGAGTGGGAGAGGAAGAAGCAGGCTCCCAGCCGAGGAGCCTGATGTGGGGATTGATCTCAGACCGATGGGATCACGCCCTGAGCCAAAGGCAGACGCTTAACGACTGAGCCACCCAGGCGCCCCATCTTTTTCTTATTTTTTAAGATTTTTTTTTTTCCACAGGGCAAATACCTTTTACTTAAAGCAAATTAATAGTCCTTATATAGTCAGAGCCTTTTTATCGGGACCACTGTGGTACTTGTACATTTGAGACCCATTATTATGCAGCTTTAGGTCGAACAGTCTTGGTGAAACCTCTGAATTATCCCAAGTGAACATTTGATATAAACAAAGGTGTGAGTCCCACCCCGATCCCAGCTGTGCTGACGTCCGCTGTTTATTCTGGGTTGTCTCTGACGACAGAGGGGCAAAGGACTTCGTGTGTCCTCAGGGAGGCCGAGATGTGTGGTGGCCTCCACCAAAATCAGGGTGAAGGTTCTCAGGTTCCTGTTGCTGTGTGTATATGGGCACACCTTGTTTATGAACTGCGTCTTCTCCCCCAAACTGTCTGAGGGGACTTTTGGTCCAGTCTAATTTATGGTTTTACAAAGAATAGTTGAATCCAGATCAACTGGCTATTAAGCAGTGAGTGATATGTTTTCATTGATTATCCGACTAAAATCAATTGTTACATCCTCTCTCTCCCTATGCAGAAGTTGATGCAACATTGTCGATTTATTCATTCATTTGTTCAACGGAAGATCCTTCTGGATGATTAGTCAGATGTTAGATGTAAATGAGAACTTACTTGTTAATGTCGATCATTGAGTTCTATAGGTCTGTGCATTTTTAAAGTGATCCTCAATTGTCAGATTAATGTATTTAAATTTTTAAATATAATTAATCCTTATTAGTTGCCTATTAACAACAGCAACAAAAATGGTAAAACCTTCTTGGGGAGTAACCAAGCGATGTTTTTGCTATTCATATATTCATTGAATAGATTTTAAAATTGCTTGAAAATGTACTTTCATGAACTAACAGATTTCCACCTTTCACCCACAAGGCACACACACAGAAAACATTCACAAAGCACGCACATACACAGAGAAATCTATCGCCCTGTTTATGTAATCTTCCATATTTTGGTGTTTGTAGGTTGGCCCTAAGAATGAGCCTATTCCCAAGCCATTTTGTATATGCTCATTCAACACAGAATCTTTGGATTTTATGGAACTGATAGGGACCCTTGAGATCTTCCAGCCCAAACTGTCCATTCTACACAAGGATAAACTGAGGCAGAGGGAGAGACACTGTCTTGCCTAAGTCCACAGAGAAATAGTGACAGGTCTAGGGCTAGAACCAGCAAGCCTAATGAGGTCTGGCTCTGGGCAGAATAGAGACGTGATGCTGAGCTCCTGGGTGGGGCAAGGAAAAGCAAGTGGAAAAAAGGGCCTTTTTTTGGAGACTGAATTATCAAAGACTAAGTATTTCACCCGTCTCTGTGTCATCTCATAGAGTTGATCAGGATAGCTCTTCTCTTTTTTTTTTTTATTACGTCCCCGAAAGGAGAGTAATTTAGTGACCTCCCTTTTCAAGCTCAGAAATCAAACCATTCCCTTCCTCTTCGTAGAATAATACAACAAACACTTATGAACACCCGACATGTGTGAGCGTGTGAGCGCATTGCCACATATTAGCAATGGAAGGATAAATCAGACGATGTCTATGAAAGCACCTAGCATCCACAGTAGATGTTCGATACATTTACTTACTACCTGTAAGGACAGGTTTGACTCGAGACAGATTTAAACAGCACCTAATATAAGGCAACATATATTAAGTTTAACTAGAGGTCAAAACAAATGGCCATGGCACTGAAAGAAAGGAATTCTTAATTCTGATGGGGGTTCAGGGGTTCAGCACATGTGAGCTGTGCCTTGTAAGTCGAGTAGGATTTTTTTTGGTTTTGTTTTTAAGATTTTATTTATTTATTTGACAGAGAGAGAGAGAGAGAGTACAAGCAGGGGGGAGCAGCAGTGGGAGAGGGAGAAGCAGACTCCCCACTGAGCAGGGAGCCCGATGTGGGCTCAATCCCAGGTCCCTGAGATCATGACCTGAGCTAAAGATAGACGTTTAACTGACTGAGCCACCGAGTCCCCCCGGGATTTTGATAGATAATGAATAAAGGCATGTCTGGCTGTGGGAACCCTACCAGAAAGGTCTGCCATGGTGGGTGCATGGTGTATTCCAGAAATGTTGGGTAACATGCTGTGATGGGAGCACTGGGTTACTGGGAATAATAAGGAGAAAAAGGACATTACAGAGATAGTTAAGGCCTGGATGTAGAGGAAGTTGAATGCTGAGCAAAGGACTTTGTGCTAAATTTCCAAGGCATTACAGAAGCCACTGAAGCCTTTGGATTAGGGAGTTGACCTCTGGTGGTGATATTAGAGGGTGGTTTGCAGGAGCAAGATAATGGAAGCAGGTGGCTCACATTAGTTTGGCTCATTAAGATAGACCTGCCTTTCTTATATTGCTTTAAGGAAAGTCAAGACGTTGCGGCGGCGTCTGATAGAAACTCAAGTAGGGTGCTACCATTCATGCCATCGCAGAGCCTGGTGGTCTGAGAAGCCGTGTGGGCCTTGGTTGAGCTTCCCTGTAGACTCAGGGTACCCAGTACCAGTCAGCGTGTGCCAAGAAGCAGCCAAATCACCGGGGATGCTGCTGTTGTGTGTGTGAAAAGATGGCCTCCAAATGCCCAATGTCTTCACGCAGAGTTATGTCATGTGTCTCACGTGTCTGGTCTCCTGGGTCACTTACGCTCCTTTTAAACTGCCTCGTCAAACAATGGAGCACCTCCTCCCCCAGGATGAGGAAGCAGAACCTGTCAGGTGTCCGTGCACCATCTTGCTCCAGGTGTCTTAGATGTAAACCTCTCTGATAAGGTTTTTTCATCTCGATTTTGACCATCTGTTTACTGATGGATCTGTTTCCTGAGCCGGGGTCTTTCTTCCCTCCACACTTGATCTCCGTGAAGGTGACTCGCTTCTCTTATTCATACTGCTCTGGGCCAGTAGGAAAGTGTCATTCCGTGGGTCTAAGGGTGGGAACCAGGCCCTTCTTTTACTTCACAGCCCCCCCTCCACAACCGCCCCCACAGCTCTTTTCCCTTCTTGCTGTTTCCTGGCACTCTGTGCTGCCTGTTTCTGCCCCTGCTCCTTTGTACTCACGTCATTGTCCCTCAGCCCTCTGCTTCTCTTAGTCCTCTTGGCTTCCACTGCCCTTCCCCTCAAAACTCACGCATGCCTCTCGGCTCTCTGCTCTGATGTCTCTGTATCTGCCTTTGTGTCAAAGTGGGGTGTGCACATCAGGCAAGGGAAGTCCCTTCTGCAGGTGTAGCGAGACTCAGCCAGACCTCAGGTTGATGTAGGTCATCAGGGAGGAGGCTATATGTATGTGTGTGGAGGTGGGGCCTTGAGGTCCCATCTACATATCTGCCTAACGCGTGTGCATCTATGGAAGCAAGTGTACCGCGGGGCAGAGACCCTAAACTGAATGGTGAAAGATGGCAGTCCGATTTCTTACATCGCTTTGGATAATATCATGGTTTAGGAATTAAACGGAATCTTTTTGTTAGTAAATAGCACATACAATCTCATTTCATTTTTATAATATTCTTCCTATCTGCTCAACTATCTATCCATCTATCCACTAATTCTTATATCTGGATATCTGGATAAAATCTGCTGGAATGATATTCACCTAATGGTAATGATGGTAATTTCCAGATGGTAGGACTTGGTGTGCTTTTTTTAAAAAATTTCCTTTTTGATGCTTCTCTGCATCACTTAAATTCCTAATAGGAAATCAGAATACCAGAATGGAATGAACATCAGCTCTGATCGCAACAACCCCTATGTGTCCCTTACTACTTAACCTCTTTCTGTTTGTTTTTTTCACTGTATAAAAAAGGAGATTTAAAAGCCCCATCCAGCTCCCCAAATCTATTATCATAACTTTCTTTCTTTATATCAAAATCATTTAATTGTTTTTGCTTTTTAAATAAAGGTTATGCTTTTAAAAAGTAGTTTGTGGTTTTGAGGGGCCTGGCTGGCTCAGTCAGTTAAGTGTCCGACTCTTTGATTTTGGCTCAGGTCATGATCTCGGGGTTGTGAGATTGAGCCCCACATTGGGCTCTGTGCTGAGAGTGGAGCCTGCTTAAGATTCTCTCTCTCCCTCTTCCTCTGCTTTTCCTCCCCCCAAATTTTAAAATAAATAAAAAATAAAAAATAGTTTGTGGTTTTAAAGATTTTCTAGGCACATATAAATAGAACAATAGATGTATGTGTGGATGGATGAATGTGTGGGTGGATGAATGAATGGATGGGGATAGACACTCAAGATACTATGACTTTCATACAAAACAAGATTGTATGACTGTTTTAAACAGAATTGCTCCATTTAATTTTACTTAGATTAAAAGAAAAAAGGAAATCAAAGAAATTACTAAACTTCAAATGAACGTTGCTTTATCACGAGAATTATCATTTCTTAAAATATCCTTTCTAAGGCCAAGAAGAAATTATGAAGTACCTTCACATGTTGCCACCATTACTTTTGACCCCACGTGGTTCCATTATTGACTTACATCCTGCCACGCAAGCACGTTTTCTCCCCCCCACCTCCTTTTCCTTCATTTTGATTTTTACCGTTTTATCATTTACATTATGGGTCATTGTTATTTATTTATATTATTATTGTTTGTACATCATCAAGTTTTGTATCATTCTATAGCTATGATTCATATCTATTGTCTAGTGTTTGCTTCTTTTGTTATATTCCGTTACCATCCTTGAGTTCTTTATTTGGATTTATTGTTTAATTGGCCAGATTTCCACTGTAAACATTTTTATTTCTTTCCAAATAACTCATTGGTCCTGTTTCATTGAGTTCTTTTATATATGTTGCCTTTGTACTTGACTACACATTCTATTCTTAGGTTACACCTTATTTGTAAAGAACGACTTAGTTATTTCTCTGTTATGTTTCTGGCATTGAGTATTATTGTGGAGATTGTGGTCAGTGGGATTATTTCTCCTTGTAAGTAATTTACACTTTCTGACTGAATGTCTGAGAAGTGCTTTCTTTATCCTTGATGTCATATTTTGTTGTTTTGAGTTTTACATTCAGTATTTCTAGAACCCAGCAGAAACTTTTTAATAGACAGATTCAGTTCTGCCTGGCTTTATATTATTAGCTGTAAAACCTTAGCAAGTTGCCTAATCTCTTTATGCCTCTGTTTTTTCATCTATAAAATAGAAATAATTAAAATACCTACCTCATAGAATCATCAGGAAGATTTGAGTTAATGTATATCAAGTGCATAGAATAGTGTCTGGCACATAATAAGCACTATTATCAAGGTTACAATTTTTTTAAAGAAATTTTCTTGTGTTAGGTCTTTTAATACTTTTTCCCACTGTATTTATTGAGTTTGCTGCTTTAAAGATACCAATTATTATTATTATTATTGATCATTTTTATCCTCCATGCCTATTGGCTTCTCCTTGACTTGTTTTAATTTATCTTTTCCATACTTTTCCATATCCATACACTATAATTATCTCAGTGCTTTATTCTATAACTGTCCTTTATTTCCAGCTGTGTCTATGCTGTCCTTTGGTATTTTTATTTATTAATTTTTAATGGTATGTTTTGGCATCCATTTGTTTCCTTAGATCTGATCTTTTTCATCTCATTCTGTTTTATTATGTTATAAACTCGTGTTCTTATTAGGTTATTCTTTAGTTAAATGCACATGTGAAGAATTTTTCTTCTTTCTTGAGTTACATTTTCTGGGCCGGTTATTTGTGTGTCTTTTGCCTGCTGCGTTAGTGTGTGTGTACGGGCATGCGTGCGTGTGTGTACTTTGCACACACTTGCATCGGTGCCCTTCTATTTCTTTTTCTCTTGATCATGCTCCGGCACTTCTATGCATATCATACCTTCTCGCTATTTAGTCTTAGAGTGTTAGTGATGTCTTGACTACTATCTCACAGTAACGATGGTTTTTTCCTTAGGGTCTACCCTGGAAGAGCTATCTAGTTTTTCCTATAGCCTGAGAGCAAGGGAGCAGAGAGGACTCACCTAAGGCAGGCTTTGTTAGACAGCATGGGTTCTGCTCTCCCTTTGGAGATTTTATGAGTTTTCCTCCACCAGAGTTCACAGCATCTGATTTGGGGGGGGGGGCGTGGGTCTCCTTCTGATGGATAGATGATGTCTGGCTTCAGATCGATGCCCCACTCAGGACAGAGCCCTGTGGTCTCCGTTTCTGCCAGAAGCAGCCTCCTTGTCCTCTGTTTCTCTCAAGCAGCTGCTTGCATCTGTTTCTACTACTTCCCTGTGAAGAAGAAAAATACTAGTGTATCCTCAATTTGCTTCTCACTAGGTTTGGAATTTTAAGTGAGAATTCTCATGATTGGCTCGACTTATCACCAGAGTTTTTGAGAAGTCGGGATATAGTTAGGAGCCTTGCCATTTTGCTGCCCGACTCTGCCCCAGAATTGATTTCTTTCCCAGCTTCCACTTTTAGAGCCTTATAGTATTGGCTATGCCCTCTCCTTGTAGAGTTGTTACTAGGGAACTTTGTTGTTATTTCATTAGGTATTGGAGAAGGAATTTCTGTGAGGCGATTCTCTCTTTTCTTAACTCATGGTCTTTCTCTGGACCTCATTCACTTCCATCTGTCCTGTTTCAGTCTCTTAGGAATACTGAAGGGCTGATAGTAAAATTTAAAAAATATGGAATTATATTTAGCTACAAAATGAATACATGCTCATTTCAACCAGTTAAAGAATACAAGGATGCATCATTACAAAGTTCATATTTTCCTCCCAGCAAGTGCCCCATTTCCATTTCTGTGAGATAACAGCTTGAGTGTGGGAGGTTATGTCTTTAAAAACACAAGCACCCTTTAGAATCAAGGTACAGTGTGAATCTATTATACCAATAATGTACACACACACATTTGGGGTTTTGTGTACAACTAGTTAATTTGGTGCGATGTTCCCAGTGTGGCCTCGGGAGACAATAACTTGAGGAAGAAGGTAAGCTCCATGAGAACAAGGATTTGGACTCCTTCTCCCCCTACCCCCAATACACACTGCTGTGTCCTCAGTGCCTACAGCGGCCCCCAGCCTATAGCAGCACTCAGTGCAATTATGTTCAATAAATGAATAATAGGACTCAGGCGTTTTTATTCTGAAAGGCATTTACACCATCTGTCTTAGTCAGCTTTGGCTGCTGTAACAAAATACCATACACTGGTGGCTTAAGTAGCAGACATTCATTCCTCACTGTTCCGGAGGCTAGAAGGCCAAGGTCAAGGGCTTGGCTTATTCTGTTCCTGGTGGGAGCCAGCTTCCTGGCTGGTAGACAGCCTCCTTCTCACTGTGTGCTCACAAGACCTTTCCTCAGTGCATATGCATTGAGGGAGTGAGATCTGGTCTCTTCGTATAAGGACACTAATCCCACTATGGAGCCCCGCCCTCGTTACCTCATCTACACCTAATTACGTCCCGAAAGCCCCACCTCCCCATACCATCACATTAGGGTTTGGGGCTCCAACATATGAATTTGGGGAGAACATAAATATTCAACCCATAACCATTTGAGGGCAGTAGGTAAAAGACTGGGATATGTGAATATCTCTAGGCTATTTGAGTTAATGGATGTCCTCCAGCTCTGTCATCTTGATTGTTGTCATTGTGGGCTTGTGCACCAAGAGGTGAATGAGAAGAAGCACAGGAATGTGGATCTAGAAAGAGATTTGAGTCTGGGTCTGGGTTTTTCCTCTCTGGCCTAGTCTTTAGGTTCATTGTGTGCCAATATTCTTGTGAAAGGTCAAGATTACAGGTGCAACCCCAGATAGACTTTCATCATCAAAGCCTTCTGGAAGCTGTTTTGCAGATACATTGAGGCTGGATGTGAGATTGTGGAAGGGTTAGTGCCCACTCAGCTCCACTACTGGAAAACTGACGTAGAAAAGTTCTGTGCATCAAGACTGGCAGAATCCTAGTTTGGTCAATGTAAGGAGATGCCGCTACAATTGACTCCACTTAATATTGTCTCCTGAGGATTTTTTAAAAAAAATTTCTTGGTAATATTGGAAGTATACGTTTGCTATTAATCAGATTCCATATTTCCTCTGCAGGGATAAATACACATCAGTAATGAATGAAGCAAATCTTATTTTGGTGAACTTTGAAATCTTGAGTGAAAAATGCAATAAAATGTGATTTTATTTTTATTACCCTTAGTACTAAAAAAACCCCCAAAAAACGTAGATTGTAATTTTATTGTTTTGTATGTGGCTTCCAAGCATCTTGTTCTGTTAGGGTGCCATGTCTTTTGTTGTCTTTCTAAAAACATAAAGGAATTATGTTAATTTGGGGAAAATTTCATTGCCAGTAGAAGAATGCATGCAGAAGGAGATACGTGAAATTTGCTGGTATTCTGAAAACACACGTTTGTTGGCCAGCTTGAAGAAAGATAGTGTAAGTGATGGGTTACAGAAACTAATTTGGAAAATTATTATTGATATTCCAAAATTTCGTGGCTTACTCTTAAAAACTAAAAGCGTATTTTGTTATTATTTTGTTTCTGGTGTTTGGTGATTGAGTTTTTGGGTTTTGGATCACATAAAATCTATGCCCTAATTATGCCATATTAAGTTTACATAAAACTTTATTTTAATATGTTATTTCTAATTAAAAAAAATCCTTTAACGAATCAGACCAATATTTTTCCGTGTTTATTTTTAGCTCAGTGTTAAAGTTATATAAGAATTTAATCCAAATTTGCCTCTGAAAATGTAGACATAATCTGTGAATACAGAGTGGGACATAGAACTGATACTCTAACCTGATAATTTGGTGGCCAACAATTAAAAACTGTGATGCTGTTGGAGAAATATTTGAAATAAATGAAATAACATGAAGCTTTTGTGTTTAAAACTCAGTATTATGTAACATAGGTTTATTTTGAATTGTAATATTGCAACTACATGTTTCATTCTCCTTATTAATTCTGAGATATATCTTAACTTATAATATGCACTGTACAGGAAAAAATTAATATGTATTATTTTTAAATAAACCGTAATTCTGAATGTTGAATAATTTCTTATTTCCTTCTTTCAAACTACTGAGAATTTATTATCCATAGTTAGATATTTATTTTGGCCTAGACTAGCTGAATTTTGTGATGTTCAAAATTTTCTGGACAAATAATCTTCAATTAAAGTAGATATCCTTTATTCTGCAAAGGAGAGTAATGTTAAAATAGCATTAATGGGTTTATATGGGTAAAGGTCCACTTTATTTAGTGTTACTTTTGTTGGAATTTTGCTATTTTGCCAATATAGACCTGCCTGAAAATTGTGTACTTAAGCTTGTTTTTGTGATTTTTAACGTGCTTTTATTTTTTTTAAGGGCCACAAAAGTCATTTGAAAGTGGCTACTGTTGTTAATAAAATGATGGAGTAAAAAAATTGAAACACAAAATGGGAAAAATAGTTAAAGCTAAGGTTTCCATCACCATCCATTACCCGCACCAAATACAGGACCCGTCTTGTCATGATTCCACACAGCCCCTGATCTAGGGAGTTCACCGACTCACACGGCAAGAAGAATTTCAACTTATTATGTTGAATTGAGTTCTGTGATCTTCCTTCTACCTCTTCGATGTGATTTGAAAATATCTTCAAGTTGGGAAGTTTTCAGTAACGTCTTAGAACTTCCGAAGTGGTGTTGTATTTTGTATCTATTACGAGTCAGATCCCAACGGCCCTCCTGCGGCCCAAGCAGGCTGTTAGTTCTGTGGGTGTTCAGGCAGGATGGAAGCTTGGTCTTCCTCAAGTCAGGTGCTCCGTGTAGGGGTGAACTTTGCAAGAAGTTTCTGGATTTGCTATTGGGAGCTGCCATGTATGGAAGATCCCCAGGTAGGGCAACCGTAATTCTTGGCCAGGTTTTCTGTGGTCAGAATGGGCAGAATGCCTTGTGACAGAAAGGAACATAGAGTTCCCTGGGATTTGGGGGACTGGAAGGTGAAATAGCCGTATGAACATTGGTCTGGAATCCCCTGCCCCTTCTTATCCTGTTTCTGTCTTAGGTGGTTCATAGAATGAAAATGGATTTTTTTTTCTGTGAGTGGTAGAAAACCCTCTGGATCCGAGGGTCTTTTCAGTTACTCACTGGCTGTGTCATCTCAGGCAGCTTGTTAAACCTCTTTCTGTCCATTTTGTCTTTTGTAAAATATGGACCATAATAATTGCCTATCTGTATTATAATAGTGGCTTTGAAATCTAACAAAATAGAAGATACTGGAGGGTATAAAGCACTATGTAAATACAAGGTATTCAGTATCATCAGTAGTAATTACAGACTTTTCTGGAGAAATTGAGTGCTGCATTCTGTTTGAGAGTGCCTTGCATTCTGAGGTATATAAAAGTGCACACGTGTTCTTTGGAGACTGTGTGTGCCTGAAACTACACCAAAGAAATTAGACGGCCTTGACGAGCTGTCTGTGGTATTGTGAATACAGCTGATCTGGTGCACGAGGAACCCCGTACGCCTGAGTGAGGATGACTGGCGACACTGAGCAAAGGACTGAATGGGGAACTTCGTGGCAGGACAGAAGTGGGAAAGAGGAAGAGGCCATTTCATCCACGTCTCTGCCCGGTCTCAAGTCAATTCCTAAAACCTTCAAGGTAGAAGGACCCACTCTGTTTTTAAACATCCCTTCATAGGGGATAACTTAATCTCCTTAGTGACGTTCTTACTGATGTCTGACTGTACACAGTTTTATTGCTACAATTCAAGCACATTTCTGCAGCCTGGGTGCTTTGAAGATAGGAAGGACAATTTATCTGCGTCCTGGTGGAATCTCTCTCTGGGCATGTCACTCCCAAAGCGGCCCAACTCAGATGTCCTCTGAGTGGCATGGATGGCTACGGCTGCTGCTTGTGGAAGTGGAGTCAGGCGTCCCTGTACCATTCTAACTGAAGATTAAGAGGAGGACTCCCCCCCCCCAATAAACAATAATCCTACCTCCTGTCTATATGGCTAAATGGGTTTATAAGACACTTTCTCAAACATTAGTGCTTTGGTCCTCACAAACAACTCAGCTGTCACTGTCTCCACTTTGGGTCTAAGGAAACTGCTGCTTGAGCAGTTTAAAGCAAATCACTGTATTCACCCAGCAACAAAGGATCAGAAGGCAGGACTGAAACACTGGACTTTTGCTTCCAAGTGCAGAGCACTAAGTAGGGTTCCCTGGAGAAGCTTTCTCCTGTCTCCTGTCTCCTGTCTCCAGTGATTCCTCAACCAAATTAGGATAGCCAAGCGCTTTAGGCAAAAGAGAGGGGAAGTAAAACTGGGGCTCCCAGAGACTTCTAAGTTGAGACCAAGCAATTAATACTCATTCTTCTGTGGATTACTCCCTTCCAGGAATTACACGCACCCATAAAATAATAGAATGACTTGAGAATACGAGCCTTCCACGCATTGCGTTGGGAGTCAGTGTGGTTAGTGCTGTGTGACCTTGGGCAAGTTACTAAGCTCCAGGCCTTGTTTTCAGTATCTGTAGAGAGGGGATTTCCACAGTCCCTCCTTCAGACGATTGTTCTGGAAGTTAAATGAATTGATATGTAAAGTGCTTAGCTCAGAAAGGAACACACCTGCTCAGTGTGTAGTATTCATTATTATCTTAGTTGTTATTGTATTGAGAAATTTTGCTTCATCATAGAAAAGTGATATCATATCCTCAGTTATATTGCTTCCTTCTGTGAATTTTTTTTGACTGTGAGAGCCCAGGGATCCTAGGAGACAGAGGAGAAGAAGAGTGATGGGTGTGCTGGCACATACGTTGGTGTGTGTGTGTGTGTGTGTGTGTGTGGCCCCACCTGGTATAACAGGCCTGAGAACTACGAAGTAAACCAGAAAAGTTTCCGAGAAGACAAGAATAGACTTAGAGGTTATTCCATAAAGCTCAAGCACTTTCCTCATGTCAAAGCCCTTCAAGCTCTGATTCAGCGCCCTTTGCTTTTATTTTACGCTAATCGCTTTTTTTTTTCTTTAACAAGCATTTACTCTTTACTTAATAAGTGCCAGACATGGGTCTAAGTGTCTTACAAATAATAACTCATTTGATTGTAGGAGGTAGGTGCAGGAATAGACCCACTTCACAGATAAGAAAACTGAGACGCAATAGTAGAAATAGCAATGCATGTGTAAAATAATATAAAAAATGAAATCAGAGCCTACATATTTGCATAGTACTATATACTTGCTTAGTGCAGACTTTCACATGCATTTCTTTTATAAATGATTCTAAATCTTCACGATCTAATTTCCTAGCCCACTTCAGCTTAGGAGCTGTGGGCCAGAAGTTGGGGGGTGGGGATTGTGACATTGATGGTGACAAGCCAGAAGAGCTGGTTTTGAGGTAATAGAATGACTAAGAAACGCAGTCCCGAGAACTCAAAGAGCACACTGATTCAAGACCGTTCCATGTAGCGGAAACACGCTCCACACGTCTCAGTACATCCCGAGTGTGTAGCTCGTGTCTGGGCAGTTCAGGCTCATGCCGATGGCTGGACCATCAGGAAAGTGAGATGATGTTCCTCTGAAGATGCCAGGAACTATGCTTTTTTTTTTTTTCCCCACTTGTCAACATGTCTTTTTTTTTTTTAATTTTATAATTGACGTATAACATCATATTAGTTTCAGGTGTGCAAGATGATTCCATATATGTATATAGTGTGAAAGGATCACCACAAGAAATCTAGTTAACATTCGTCACCACACATAGTTATAAATTTTTTTTCTTATGATGAGAACTTTTAAGATCTACCCTCTTCGCAACTTCGGAATACACGATACAGCATTGTTAGCGACAGTCACCATGCTGTACATGGCATCCGCAGGACGTACTCATTTTATAATTAGGAGTTTGCACCTTCGAACCACCTTCACCCCTTTGCCTTCCCCCGCATCCCCTACTTCTGTGTGTGTAAGCTGGTTTTCTTTGTTTTGGTTTTGGTTTTTTATGTTCCGCATATAAGTGAGACTGTGGAATATTTGTCCTTCTCACGTACTTCACTTAGCATGTGTCCGTCCATGTTGTCTCGAATGACAAGATTTCCTTTTTTATGGCCAAATAATATCCCATTGTGTGTACACCTAAATGTGTATATATGTATACATCATATTTTTTAATGCATTCGTCCATCAGTGGACACTTAGTTTGTTTCCATGCCTCGGCTATTGTAAATAATGTTATAATGAACATGGAGATGCAGATACCCTTTCAAATTAGTGTTTTTGTTTCCTTCAGATAAATACCCAGAAGTGGAATTGCTGGATTATATGGTGGTCCTATTTTTAATTTTCTGAGGAACCTCCATATTGGTTCCCCACAGTGACTGCACCAATTTACATTCCCACCAACAATGTACAAGTGTTCCCTTGTCTCCATGTCCTCGCCAACACTTACTACTTCTTGTCTTTTGATACTCACCATTCTACCAGGTGTGATGTGATATCTCACTGTGATTTCAATGTGCATTTTCTTGATGATGAGTGATGTTGAGCCCTTTTTCATGTACCTGTTGGCCCTCTATGTGTCTTCTTTGGAAAATAGCTATTCACGTCCTCTGCCCCTTTGTTAATTGGGTTGTTTGTTATTTTGCTATTGGATTGTATGGTGTTTGCATTTTGAAAAAACAAATAAAATTTTCTTAAAGAGCAATGTACTTTCTTTGGAAAAAATGTAGAAAGTACACTTAACTGAAAAGAAGACAAAAGACCCATAATCCTGCTACTCAGAGATGGCATCTGAGAGTGTGCATCTGTGTAGAGCTTTATTTGCTTTGTAAAAACAGGCTCATTACCCAACCCGTTATTGTTGGAAAATTTTTCAACTTAAAAAAAATTTTTTTTGGCCATTACAGGTAATTCAGCAATGAAAATATTTGTAGCTAAATTTTTGTGAACATCCCTAATTATTTCTTTGCATAACTATTACCAAATTACTTTTCAGAAATGTTGTTCTAAATAGTAAAGCACTTTGGAAGGCCTCCCATTAGAAGCACTTGACATGAGAGATAAAGCAAGGGGAGTAAGGAGAGTAAGGGGAGCTGCAGAAATGGGGTCTGCTTCAGTTACCTGGGAAGTCCTTCCATGGAGGAAAATCTCATTTCCAAATGAAGCCAGATGTGTAAGGTCCTGCTGTTTCCAAGGCCTCAAAGAGCAGGTTTGGTGTAGGGTTCCCTTTCTCTGCCTGTCCCAAACTCAATGTGTAGGAATTATGAGTAGTGAATTGGAGTTAAAATCCCAGATTGATGCTCTGTCTCTCCGCTGCATGCTGTGGGATACTGGGAATTTGTGGCTCTTCCGAGTCAGACTTTCCTCATCAGTAAAATGGGAATAATAGTCTCTGCCTCGTAGGGGCCCTCGGAGTGTTAGAATCTCAAAATAGGGATAATGTATGTGTGTTCCCTTTTTAGAACAATGAAAACCTTTTCACATGTAAGTTATGATGAATCTAATTCAATATGTATTGAATCTCCTGCAGACCCTGCACCCATGGTCAAGGAAGAAGATCCCCAACCTGGCAAGGAGGCAAGGGGTCTAATCCCAGAACTGCCAGAACCTAGCCCTGAGGGTTTAAGAAAATCCCTTTTGTAAAATGAACTGTTTCCCCGTTTGTAAAATGAGGGGTGGTACCACTTGGCTGCCATCAGCAAGATTTTGATACAATCCTTATGGGCAACTTTGAGATAGGCTCAGAATAGAACTCATTAGTCCCATAAAGAAAACAAGATCCAGCAAAATTAAATCCATTACCTATGGTTGTATAGCTCAGGTTTTCATCTGCTTCTTTCTGCAATGCTGGTAGCAAGGGATAAAACGAGGGTTCATGATTCCTAATAGTTACTAGAAAAAACGACTTCGAATATGGTTTTCCCACCTCTTTCCCATAACAGATTCATTTTCAATGTATTTTCCTCTTTTAGCCACTTGGATTGCTCAATTATACTTGGCTACGTTGATTCAGATATAAAGGGATTTTAAAAAAATACATATGGTGTCACAGGCACCCAGCATAAAACAGAATTCCTTACTATATGAGGAAATCTTTGAGACCAGGGATATCTTATGCATTTTCCTATCCCCAGCATCTGACATAACGTTTGGCACATAATTGATGATTAATGACTATTGTTATTAAAGGCAGAGTAGTGAGCAAACAGGGATGCAGACAGAGTGCAAGGTATCTGACGTCTAGTGAAGTCTTGGTTTCAGACGACTGGTTCAGTAGGAGTCTTAAGAAGTAGTTAGAAGGTACAAGGAACTTAGGAGGAAGCCTGGTGGAAGCAGAAGATGTGGGTTAAAACTCTGGCTCTGACACTTATTAGTGGGGGGGCCTGAACCTCAGTTTCCTCAATTGGAAAATGGAAATGATAATGCCTACCTTGTTGCCATGGTTACACAGAGTACTAGTATATGGTAGGGGCTCATCACAGGGGAGTTCCTCATAAAGAAAGAGCACATTAAAAGATGCTTTGTGGAGGACGATGAACAGCAGGGGAGATCTGGAAAATTTTGTTTTGAGGCATCTTTAAATTAGTGTCGCCAAAAAGTGGTATTTTTTCCTCTTTGCCATGCAATGGAATGCGTACACAGAGCTGCATGAATACACTGACATGTGTTCCCATCCCCAGTCTCCCATGGATAAAATGATACCTGGGAATATACAAGGTCTTCTAGAGGAACATGGTGTTTTTCCTCCTGTGGGCACACTTTCAGCACTTCCGAGATTGCCACTTGGCAGACAATGAGCACATTTTCTTGGAAATTCATTAAGAAAGTCCCGTGTTCCAAGGGTTTGAAATTTGGTCCGTCCTAAAGCCCACTATATTTGATGTTCTGTTATCTGCATGCTGACTGCCTATTTGATTGGTGGCATGTCTGTATATGGGTCCAGTCTATTTTCTTCTTCTTTTTTTTTAAGATTTTTATGTATTTATTTATTTCAGACAGAGAGCGCGCGCACACAGGGGATAGGGGCAGAGGGAGAAGCAGACTCCCCACTGAGCAGGGAGTCCGGTGGGGGGCTCCGTCCCAGGACCCTGGGATCATGACCTGAGCTGAAGGCAGACGCTTAACTGTCCAGTCTGTCTTCTTTCTGACCCCTACAATAACTCCCCCGAACCCTTTTGATACCTCTAATTGAGTTGCTCAGGGAACGCAAGTTACTTTAATATCATTTTTTTAAAGGAGCAAGAGCAGCAAAGAAAACAGTGCCAGAAAAGATAAACCTACTTTAAAAATATGTAGATGAGATCCCAAATATTTTGTGTTATCCTCTGCTTTCAAATTATTCATCCCAGAGGAGTAATCTCATTACCCCATAGGCAAATTTTACCCATCCTTCCAGGTCCAGATCAGATGACACTCTTTTTATGAAGCCCTCCCTTCCCCAATTCCAGATCGGTGGATGAGTTCTTGCTTAGGGCCAGTTTTGTGGCAGCTCAGTGGCATTAATTTGCTTAATAAGTGGATAAAATATCACAATTAAGAATGTACTGTATAAAATTTATGTTTTAGAGTTGCTAGTGGTTTTATGGTTATTATTTTTTAATCCTTCAGAACTTCAGACTCCCAGGTTGGGTACGGAGCCTCCCTGACTCTGGTCTAGCGCAGATACACGTCTCCCAGGGATCAAACAGCTCTGGTCCGGAGCGAGTAACAGCTGGGCTGTGGCAACCACTTGCCTTTGTTGCCAACAGACTTTCTCTAAAATATCTGATTTGGGGTAACTATTTTTTTTTTAAGTTTTTATTTTAATCACCTGGTGCTCATCAGGACAAGTTCACTCCTTAATCCCTATCACCTGTTTCACCTGTCCCCCCCACACTCCTCCCCTCTGGTAGCCATCAGTTTGTTCTCTATAGTTAAGTTTGTTTCCTGGTTTGTCTCTCTCTCTCTTTTTCCCCTTTGCTCGTTTGTTTTGTTTCTTGAATTCCACCTATGAGTGAAATCACATGGCATTTGTCTTTCTCTGAGTGACTTATTTCGGTTAGCATAATACTCCCTAGTTCCATCCATGTTATTGCAAATGGCAAGATGTCACTCCTTTTTACAGCTGGAGAACACTCCATTGTACACATACACCACATCTTTATCCATTCATCTATCTATGGACACTTGGGCTGCTTCCATATCTTGGCTATTGTAAATAATGCTGCTATAAACATGGGGTGCATGTATCCCTTTGAATTAGTGTTTTTGTATTCTTTGGGTCAATACCCAGTAGTGAGATTGGTGGATCATAGGGTAGTTCTATTTTTAACTTTTTGAGGAACCTCTATACTGTTTTCCACAGTAGCTGCACCAGTTTGCATTCCTACGAGTAGTGTACAAGTGGTCTTTTTTCTCCACGTCCTCCCTAACCCTGCTGTTTCTTGTGGTGTTGATTTGAGCCATTCTGAGAGGGGTGAGGCAATATGTCATTGTGGTTTTGATTTGCATTTCCCTGATGATAAGAGATGATGAGCATCTTTTTGTGTGTCTGTTGGCCATCTGATGTCTTCTTTAGAGAAATGTCTGTTCGTGTTTTCTGCCCAGTTTTTAATTGCATTATTTGTTTTTTGGGTGTTAAGTTGTATAAGTTCTTTATATATTTTGAATACTAACCCTTTATCAGATACGTCATTTGCAGATATCTTCCCCCATTCCTAGGTTGCCTTTTACTTTTGTTGATTGTTTCCGTCACTGCAGAAGATTTTTATTTTGATGTAGTCCCAATAGTTCATTTTTGCTTTTGTTTCCCTTGCCTCAGGGGATATTTCTAGAAAAAAAGCTGCTCTGGCCAATGTCAGAGAAATTATTGCCTCTGTTCTCTTCTAGGATTTTTATGGTTTCAGGTCTCACATGTAGGTCTTTAATCCATTTTGAATTTATTTCTGTGTGTGGTGTAAGAAAGTGGTCCAATTTCATTCTTTTGCATGTTGCTGTCCAGTTCTCCCAAAACCATTTTTTGAAGACTGTCTTTTCCCCCTTGTATATTCTTTCCTTCTTTGTCGAAGATTAACTGACCATACCATTGAGGGTTTATTTCTGGGTTTTCTGTCCTATTCCATTGATCTGTGTGTCTGTTTTTGTGCCAGTACCATACTGTTTTGATTCCTACAGCTTTGTGATATAACTTGAAGTCCAGAATCATGATGCCGTCAGCTTTTCTTTCCTTTTTCAAGATTGCTGTGGCTATTTGGGGATCTTTTGTGGTTCCCTATAAATTTTAGGATTGTTTATTCTAGTTCTGTGAAAAATGCTGTTGGTATTTTGATAGGGATTGCATTACACCTGTAGATTGCTTTGGGTAGGATAAACATTTAAACAGCATTTGTTGATCCAGTCCATGAGCGTGGAATGTCTTTCCATTTTGTTGTGTGTCATCTTCAATTTCTTTCATCAGTATTTCATAGTTTTCAGAGTACAGGTCTTTCACCTCTTTGGTTCGGTTTATTCCTAGGTATCTTATTATTTTTGGTGCAATTGTAATGGGATTTTTTTTTCAATTTCTCTTTCTGCTGCTTCATTATTGGTATATAGAAACATTCCAGATTTCTGTAGATTGATTCTGTATCCTGCAGCTTTACTGAATTCATTCATCAGTTCTTGCAGTTTTTTTGGTCAAGTCTTTAGGCTTTTCTATAGATGGTATCATGTCACCTGCAGATAGTGAAAGTTACTTCTTCCTTACCGATCTGGATGCCTTTTATTTCTTTGCGTTGTCTGATTGCTGAGGCTAGGACTTCCAGTACTATGTTGAATAAAAGTGGTGAGAGCAGACATCCTTGTCTTGTTCCTGACGTTAGGGGAGAAGCTCTCAGTTTTTCCCCATTGAGGATGACGTAAGCTGTGGCTTTTTCCATATATGGCCTTTATGAAGTTGAGTATGTTCCCTATAAACCTACTTTGTTGAGGGTTTTTATCATGAATAGATGTGTACTTTGTCAAATGCTCTTTCTGTGTCTACTGAAATGATCATATGGTTTTTATCTTCTGTTTTATTGACATGGCGTATTACATTGATTGATTTGCAAATATTGGACCACCCTTGTAACTCAGGAATAAATCTGATTTGGGGTGATTATTAAAAATAACACTAATATTTTCAGTCTCTCCCATATACCAACTACCCATTGTATACAATTTCAAATCCTGGTAATAACCATGCAAGTTTTCACTGTTTTAGGAAAGAGAAACTGAGTTTTAAAGTGGCTGGGTTGTCCTCCGAGATCACCCATTATATACTGACTCTGCATTAATTGTATGATATAACTTAGTGAGGCTTGGGCTCATAGTAAGTTTGTAGTAAATAGTGCTTATTGTTATTGTCATTATTATATTTTAAAGTGATGAACATAGGTCTCTGAGGGAATTCCAAGCCCCATATTCTTTTGCCACGTAGGGTACACCTATCATCTTTCCTTTGTTTGAGTCCTTTCTGGTTGAAAGCAATGACAGAAAAAGATGGCCACTCTCTTGGTATCAAATGATATAATTCATAAGAAAGTGCTTTGAACACTGGAAAATATTCATAACATTTGAGGTATTTTATTAGTCAAATTATTATTAGAAAATAATAATTATTATAATGTTCTGATTCTGATTATTATTATCGGCCTGTCTTCATCATTAGATTGTGAGGCTTGCTGGCTAGGAATCCTGTCATATTCTCGACACCCACAGAACAAGTACTTCGGTGGTGCTCTATACATATATTGTGCGTAATACAAATCGCACTGGCTTTCTTTGAAAGGTAGACTGGGAAGGGTCTGGGTTGGTCTGGGCTGACCCAGAAGCAGGCTGGTTCAGCGGCAACTCAAGCAGGACATAGAGTTCATTCATTCACTCCTTCAAAAAGGTATATTGAGCATCTAATATAGAAACCACTCTAGATAAAGGGAAACAGCCGTGAACATGAGCAATGAAGTCTAGCTAAGAAGCAGATATTACCAAGTCGGTAGTAAAATTACCGACTGTACTGACCAGCGAAGAAACGAAAACAGCTGAAGCGAAAGAGAATGAAGAAGTAGGGCAGCGAGGTAACCACGTGAGCAGGGTGGGTGAGAGAGGCCCCCATGGCCTGGGGAGAGGAGTCAGCCCTGTCCCGACTAAGAAGGAGAGTCTCTCCGTAAATACCGGGGCCGTGCAGCAGGAACAGGACTGGCACCCAGGAAGAGGGACGGTTAGGTCCGTGCAGCTGCAGTGCAGTGAGCAAGATGAGGCGAGGCTAAGAGGGGAGGTCGGAGAAGTAGTCAGGAGCCACATCTTTTAGGCCTTATTAGCCCGTCAAGAATTGGGGTTTAATTCCATGATCAATGAGCAAGCCATCGGAGGGTTTTAAGCAGAAGAATGATATGCTGAGTTATTCTTAAAAATATCTCTTTGGCTGCTGGTGGAGGGTGGATTGAAGAAAGGCAAAATGTCAACAGGGGCACCAATTAAGCGCTTATTGTGGGTAAGAGATGAGAGGGGAGGATGGTGAGAAGCAGATTTATCTCTGGCATGTTTTTGTGATACAGCTCCTGGAGTCCAGGTTGTCTGTTCTCTCAGGAACCTAGAATGATGGAGCATTGCTCTGGCTTCCCTAATTTTGTCTAGGGCTGGAAGCTGCATGAACAAATATTTGCCTATTCAGGGTTGGAGATGATTAACTTTCCCATTTTACAGATGAAGATAGAGTGGCAAAGATGAAGTAAAGTAACCGATCCAAGTCCTACAGTTTCTTACCAGCATATCCAGCAATAGGGCACTTCTAGCCCAGGGTTCTTTCCATTGCAGAAAACAGCCCTTCCCCAGTAATGTTCTTTGTCCTTGTTTTGGCCTAAATCCTGAAAGGTCGAGCCCAGAATATTAGGGGGATTTCCTGACAGTTGTCTACATGGTTGTGTGGTTTGGTGATCGGTGGCATGGCCAGTAATATGACGGGGACTGATCCTTAGTTTCTAGGACAAATGTCATCCATAAATAAAAACAGTTTTGCTTCTTTTCTCCCCCTAAACTTTATGGCTTTCGTTTCCTTTTTTTTTTTCTCCACCTTTGTTGCCCTGGCTAAGCTGTTGAGGACGATGTTGTGAAATGGTGAAAACAGACATTCTTATCTTGTTCCTGAACTTAGTGAGGTGGGGGAGCTCAGTGATAGGTTATTCATAAATGCCCTTTACAGTCATGTATGTTTCCTTCATTCCTAGTTTACTAAAACTGTTGGTTGTTTTTTTTCCATGAATGGTTGTTGAATTTTAAGTTCTCTTAGACATATATTGGAATGATCGTGTCCTTGTTCTCCTTTATTTTGTAAATATGGTGAATTACATTGATTTTCAGATATTAAACCCATATTGCACCCTGGAATATATTCTACTTGGTCACAATATGGTAACATTTTTATATATTGTTGGATTTGATTTGCTAATATTTTGTTAAATATTTCCGTCTATATTCATGAGAGATACTAGTTATAATTTTCTTTTTCTGTAATGTCCTTGGCTATTATCAGGGTTATGCTAGCCTCAGAAAGTAAATAGGGAAATATTCCCTCTTTCTCTATTTTCTGAAAGAATATATATAAGTAGTTATTATTTCTTTTGGGTAGCATTCACCAGGGAGACCATCTCTGGAGTTTTCTTTGGGGAAAGTTTCTAATTCTTCTCCCATAGGTAAAGGATGTACAATTATTTGGATTTTCTGTTTTGTTTTAGATCAGTGTCTAGGACACAAATTCTATTTCAAGTAAATTGTCAAATTTGTTGTCATAAAGTTATTCATAATAATTTTGTATTGCCCTTTTAATGTTTGAAGATGTGTAGTGATGCCCCTTTTTTATTCTTTATATTGTTAATTTGTATTTTCTCTCTTTTTTCCTTGATCAGACTAGGAATACATTAAGTTTATTGATCTTCTCGAAGAACCAGTATTTTATTTTCTTGGTTTTATGTTTTTCTATCTTATTGATTTCTGTTCTTATCTTTTTTTTTTTTTTAAAGATTTTATTTATTTATCTGTCAGAGAGAGAGAGAGAGAGAGAGCACAGGCAGGGGGAGCGGCAGACAGAGGGAGAAGCAGGCTCCCCACTGAGCAAGGAGCCTGATGCAGGGCTCGATCCCAGAACTCTGGGATCATGACTTGAGCCGAAGGCAGACACTTAACCGACTGAGCCACCCAGGCACCCCTGTTCTTATCTTTATTATTATTATTGTTGTTGTTGTTGTTTATCCCTACATATTGGCTTTATTTCCTCTTCTTTTTCTATCTTTTTGTTTATTTATTCATGTATTTATTTATTTTAAAGATTATTCTAGAGAGAAAGAGAGAGAAGAAGGGAGAGTGTGGCGGGGGGAGGGGAAGAGGGAGAGGGAGAGAGCACTTCCAGCAGACTCACCGCTGAGCACAGAGCCTGACGTGGGGCTCTATCTCATGAACTCAAGAGAGCTGAAATCAAGAGTTGGATGCTTAACTTACTGAACGACCCCGGCACCCTGCATGGTTTATTTCAAATCTTTCCCTTAGCTGCATCCCACAACTTTTCAGATATGATTTTTTAAAATTATTATTCATTTAAAGTTCACTAGGGTGCTATTTTAGATCTTTTGCTGATGATTTACAATTTCTTTTGCGGTCAGGTCACATACCATATATGATTATTAACCTTTGAAAATTATTTAAATTTGTTCTGTGGCCCCATATATGCTCTATTTCAGCGGGCATTCTCTGCGCACTTGATAAAAGAATATATTCTGCAGTTGTTAAGTATAGTGTTCAACGAGTGCTAATTAGATTAAGTTGGTCGATAGAATTGTTCAAATCTCATATTCTCACTAATTTTTTGTCTACTTGTTCTATCAATTTCTGAGACAGGAGAGTTAACATGTGACAGTAATGATGGGTTTGTCTATTTTTCCCTTTAATTCTGTCTGTTTTGGCTGCATGGATTTTGCAGCACTGTTAACAGGGGCATACTCATTGAGGATTATTATTTCTTCTTAATAAAGTGACTCTTACCATTGTGAAATATTCTTTTTTTTATCTCTGTTAATATCATCTGATTTAATATCACACTCCAGTCTTCTTATGATTACTGTCTATATATTATATATGTATTATGTCTTTTCTCATTCTCTTTTTAAACTCATCTGTTTGTTAATGTTTAGAGCAAAAATCTTTAGCACATAGTTATATCTTGCTTTCTTATCCAGTCTGACAACAGCAGCTTTTTTTTTTTTAAGATTTTTTATTTATTCATTTGAGACAGAGAGATAGAGAGAGAGCATGAGCAGGGAAGAGAGGCAGAGGGAGAGGGAGAAGCAGATTCCCTGCTGAGCCAGGAGCCTGACATGGGGCTGGATCCCAGGACCCTGAGATCATGACCTGAGCTGAAGGCAGACACTTAACCATCTAAGCCACCTAGGAGCCCCAAAAGCAGCCTTTAATTGGAGTGTTTAATAAATTTCCACTTAATGTAATATCTAATAGAGTTGGGTTTAATTCTACCATCTTGTTATTTGGTTTTGATTTGTCCTATCAGACTTTGCTCCTTTTCTCCTCCTTCTTTTATAATAACTAGTATTCTGTAGTACTGTCTTAACTCTTCTATTAGCTTTTAACAAAACTACTTGCTTTTAATTTTTTCTGTTTGGTCTAGGAATTATTATTTGCATTCTTATAATTTTCTATGAATTAATATGATGCCATTTCATGTATATTATAAGAATCTTATAATGTGGTATTTTCATATATTTTACTTCTGCATATATTATAAACCACATTTTTACACAACTACTTTTAAGGGAATTATAAAATTAGGAAATAAAAATTTATCTATATGTGTGTGTGTGTATGTGTGTGTGTGAGTGTGTGTGTGTGTGTGTGTGTGTGTGGTATATACATATGATGCTCTTTGCTCCTTTGTATATGCAATTTCCCTTCAGCCCAAAGGACTTCCTTTAACATTTCTTACACTGCAAGCCTGCTAGTGATTAATTATCTTACCTTTGTTTATCTAAACAAAGGATTTATTTTGCCATCACTTTTTGAAGTAGATAGAATTCTCATTTGGCAAGTTGTTTTTTTTTTTTCTTTCTCAGTATTTTAAAGAAGTCATTCCATTGTCTTCTGGCTTTCATTGTTTCTGATGAGAAGTCAGCAATATTTTAAATTTTTGTTCCTCTGTATGTGATTTCCTGGCTATTTTAAAGATTTTCCAGAGTGCCTGGCTGGCTCAGTTGAAAGAACATGTGACTCTTGATCTCAGGGTGGTGAGTTTGAACCCCACGTTGGGTGTAGAGATAACTAAAATAAATAAGTAAGTAAATAAATAAATAAATAACTTAAAACCTTTTTTCTATTTATGTTTGGCTTCAGCAATATGACTACAATATGTCTGGGTACAATTTTGCTTCTACTTTGCTTCTTGAGATTTGTGGATTTCCTGGGATCTGTGGGTTGATATTTTTCATCAAGTGTCAGGGAAAAAGTTGGTCATTGAGTCTTCAAATACTTTTTCTGATTCAATCTCTCTTTTCTCTCCTTCTAGACTCCAGTTATACCTGTATTACACCATTTCATATTGTCCCTCAGGTGCGCGGGATCTATTCATTGTTTCAGGTTTTTTTTTTTAACTTTCTGTGCTTCAAGTTTTCTGATCTCTTCTTCTGCAGTGTGCAAACTATTAAGCCAATTCAGTAAATTTTCATTTCAGATACCATAATTTTAGAGTTGTCATTTGGTACTTTTTACAGTTTCCATGTCTGTACTGAGATTCTTCATCTGTTCACCTATTATGTCTAGTTTCTCCTTAAAGTTCTTAGTATGTTTTGAAGTCGTTGTCTACCAATTCCAGTATCAGTGTTATTTCTGCATCTGTTTGTTTTGACTCTTTTTTACCTTGGTTATATTTTTCTGTTTCTTTGAATAGCTAGTGATTTTTTTCTATGATATACTGGACATTGTGGGTTTTACATTGTTGCAAGTGGACTTATTTTTCTCCCTTTAAAGAGTGTTGACTTTTGTTCTATTAGATGGTTAATTTACTCACAGATTAGCTTGATTATTTGAGATTTATTTTTAAAGCTTTGGGGGGAGTAGAGAGTAACTCTTATTCTAGAACTAGAATAGCCCTACTTCTAAGACCTTTCCCTTCTGAGATCCCAACTGAATGCCCAGTGTGTGCAGTGAGGTCTCTCTGTTCTGCCTTGTCAGATCAAGAATGTTCAGCTCACAGTTTCTTGGTAATTCTTTGCCATGGCTCACAGACTTTTTTCTATGCAGGTGACAATTTAGTGTTCAGTGAAAGAGTCAAGGACATTTTTATGCATATTTCTGGAGCTCTTTCTCTTTTTCTCTATAACCTCTTTCTCTCTGGTACCTGATGCACAAATTTCAGCCACCTAAGGAATCCCAAACTCCAGTCTTTACCCCATCAGCTCGGTGAGATCATTGTGCTTTGCCTAAGCTACCCCTTCCTGCACCACAGTGCAGAAGGTGTTTCTAGGTAGAAAGCTGCAGGTGATTATGAAGCTGACATCCCATGTTTTCCTTTTCTTTTTTTTTTTAAGATTTTATTTATTTATTCGACAGAGATAGAGACAGCCAGCGAGAGAGGGAACACAAGCAGGGGGAGTGGGAGAGGAAGAAGCAGGCTCACAGTGGAGGAGCCTGACATGGGGCTCGATCCCGTAACGCCGGGATCTCGCCCTGAGCCGAACGCAGACGCTTAACCGCTGTGCCACCCAGGCGCCCCACCGTGTTTTCCTTTTCTTAACAATCACATTCCTTCTCTGATTCTTGTCCAAAGGGTGAGAACTTCTGCTTCAGTTTTATATTTGTTTACAGCAGGAGGACTAGTCTGCTACTAATTACTCCATCATGGCTGAAGGTGGAAGTCTGTAGCACAATAGAATGATTCATATCCAGTTGTTCATTCCCCTCCACCTTAGATGGCTGTAGTGTTACCTTTGAGAAATGAGATATCTCCAGAAAGGCACGTGAATGTATACAAATATATAAAAATTTAAAAAATATATTTTTAATAAACAAATAACATGACCAACGTGACATGTGAAATTCAAGGTGTTGTTGACAAACTCTGGTTTAATGCTTTTCCTGTAAGTGCGACTGTGCTGTTTTGTGTATTTGTGTGTAAGGGAGTAAGAGTGAGAGAAAATGAATATTTAAAGGGGAAAAACAGATCAAGTTAATAAAAAAGAAGGGAAGACATGCTGGAAGGGCCAAATCTTTATTCTTTAAAAAATTATACTCAGCATTAAAGTAATTTAAAACTTAAAAAATTTTAACTCTTCTTGTAATATTAGCTACATTTTTTATGCTTTTCATGTGTCAGGCATTGTTTTAAGTGCTTCAAATATTTTAATTTATTTAATCTTCACAACAACCCTTTGTCGGGGGAGCCTGTATTGTCCTCATTTTACAGATTAGGAAACTGAAATGCAGAAAGATGGTATAACTTGCCTAAGGTTATAAGGTTAATAGGTAGAAGTTGGGGGTTTGATTCCAGGTGGTCTACATCCCAAACTCTACATTTTTAACCTCTACATTGCTTTCATATCAGAGAAGGATTTTGTCTCTCCCCTACACCCTCCCTCACTCCCCTGTCCCCAGACTGAAAAACAATTCCATGTTAAGTTTTGGTGCGCTATAAACACCTCACTGGGATTTTGTGCTGGTGAGAGATGCTTGACAATGGAAGAGACAGGCATTTTTCCACACTGGCCTCATAGCTTCGTTCGTTTCATCAGTTCCAGTCATCAGTATCGCTTTTGATATTCACTTGACCTTCAAGTATGGGCAAAAGTTAATGAGTGACTCATGGAGATTTTCAGTGCCTATCTTCTTAATCTGGACTGCTCAAGAAACCAGGTGACGATTGCGATGACCCATCTTTCCTGAGCTATAGGAAGTCGTTGCAAAAAAATCACTTCCCTAGATCGTTAGTAATTCACATCAGGAGACTTTCGGACTAGTTCTGTTTCTGACAAGGGGGTGGTGACACTGGGAGGGTGGGTAGGGATCCTGATCCAGACCAGAGGCACCAGAGACGGGTCTCTCTCTAAGATTTTTGTTTCCACTTCTCTACCTGAGAGTTGAGATCTCCCTGGACTGAGTTCTTCCTGTGGTCTTTGAGATTTTTAGGAAGGAAGGAGATAGCAGATTGCAGCTATTATTATGGCAAGATCATTTCTCTTTGGCCACCAAACAGTTGTTCCCTGAGTCATGAACCACTCTGTTCAGTGGCTGTCAAACTAAACTGCCTTTGAAATTCAGAGGAGAAAGCCTGCGTGTGCCAAAACCAAGCCCCTGAGTCACCCAGCGCCCAGCAGGAAGACAGCAATGAATAGGGCTGGAAGTAGTGCCAGGATCCATGCCAAGCAGCTAGTGTGGACCTTCAAGTGCCCATTCCACTGACATCTTTCCAGGTCATAAAATCTCATGTCCTCGCAGATAGGAGGGACCATTGTCTATGCTCTCTGCTGTCTGCGAGGTTCCTGATTAGTGAATCATCTCCCTAAGTATCCTTTTACATGGATCGAGCCATGTACTAGGGAGATCATATTTTATTTGTAATATCTAAGGAAACTGCATTAGACATTACAGTTTATAAAACAAAATAGGTGGAGTTTGTATTTGAAAAGATAATATCGTATTTACTAGGAAGACCTGAATTTGGAGAGATCTACCTGGGTCCATTTTAACAACTGGAAAACTAGTATATCCTTTTTTTCTTGTCAACCACAGTTCTGCCAATTATTCTATATAATTGTTATTTTTCTTTTCTTTTTGGAAGGAGTCTCCCGCTGAAGGAAGAATCTAAAGAGATGCCTAAGTTCCAGGGAATTTTCCTCTAAGACAAATAACATCAAGATAGTTTTGATTTTATTTATGTTCATTATTTTTCCCCATTAAAATCTGTGTCATCTTCAGAGATCCGGGGTTAGAATTTTTTAAAAAAATTTTCCCTGCACTGATTGAAGAAAAATCTCAAACCTTGATGCTGTTTTTTGTTTATTTCCTGAAGAATTTAAGATGGTGCTTGACAACTTATGCCTCCTATAAAACCAAAAAAATATTTTTTACACTGTGTATATTAAGATATCTTCCCACCGACATTTTACCAAACAAACAAACAAACAAAACTGGGCCGCCTGGCATCATACATTTTTGGTTAAATATTTGAGAGCTATTGTTTTGAAAGTCACCCATAATACTAATAACCAACTCAAAAAAAATGTCGTACTGAAGGGTCAGGTAAATTTTGGCTCTTTCTACACTTATACCCCATCTCTTTCTCTCTTAGTTCTTCCAGAAACAAAACAGAGTATCCCTCCTCTGGCAAATCGCTTGCAAAGCTCCATGTAAGAAAATGCTGAACTTGAAATCATGAAACATCCCCATCAGTTTCTGAGGATTCCAGGATCAGAACTCAACCAGAATCTTTAGGATTTAGGGCTCAAGAGCCTAGAACATTAACTTCTGAGATGGAATGCTATTGGCTCCAAGGTTAAAAATAGAGGACCAAGGCTTTATTGCTTGTGATTATGACATAGTCCCCACGAACATCAGGAAGGCTCAAACGTGCATTGAAGGCAGCCGAAGGGTAAATAAATTAAACTGAAGGGACTCAGAAAGCACATTGAGAGGAGAGGTGCAGCAGTAACAAGGGATTTTGTTCTTGGGAATGGCCCCATTCAGAAGTCAAGGGAGAGAGCCTCATTAGAAAACTCAAAGAAGCACAGTACCAAAATGAGCTTCATTTATAAGCTTTCTCAACATAGAAAAGAATATATATATATATATATATATATATATATATATATATATATATATGTACTAAGAATGGCTGTTATAAAAGATAGACTAAAATACATTGATGTAAAGACCTCAAGACTTGCCTCAGTCTCACTTACTGGCTTGCTTCTTCCTAGCGCCCCTTCCTGCTCGGGCAATGAGCTACTACTGAAGCTCATCTTTGTAGAATATTTTTTCCCAGTGATTTGCCTTCATGACTTAACCTTGCTGCAGTTTCCTGTACCAGGACAAGGCCCAGTTGTCCATTAACTTTCACGAAGGCATCTATGGAAGGTTTTGAAGTCCACTGGTTAAGAGGAAAAAGTGCTTTTGCGTTTGATCAGAATGTAGGCGGAAGGTAGTAAGGAACATTGCTGAGTCACACTTTAAAACAGCTGCACTGCAAACAAAGCAAGAGGGCTTCATCACTGGCTTTGAAGTCAGCAAACCTGGGTCCTGGCCTTATCCATTTCAAGGGCACGCCTCTCAATGTCTGTAAACTTTGTTCACCTTCTCTATAAATAGCAGCGTTTACTGAGCACTTACTATGTGCCAACCACTATACTCAGAACTTTGATTCCTTGAAACCTCACCACAATCCTATGGAGTAAATATTATCATCCCCACTTTACAGATAAGTAAACTGAGGCTCAGAAAGGCCATGAAGCTTGCTCAAGTTTACACAGCTAGAAAAGTAAGAGGACCAAGATACTCATATGTACTCATCAGTCTCAATTCAGGGTCTGAACTTTGAGTCACCCTGCAGGGGCTGCTCACAATACCGAGATTAGCATCGTGAGGCTCAAGAAATCATGTTTGTAAAAGCACCGAAGTCATATACACTTGGTATAACTGTTAGAAAGAGATCATTGAAGAAAACAGAAAACTAAGAAACAGTTACATGAAAGGTCATGAAAAAGTGTTTTCAAATGCCTATAAACCAGAGCTTACTTGTTCTATGTAAAACAACTCAGAATTTCCTGAATACGTAATTTTACTTAACAATGCCCCATCAAAATATTAAGTATGATATGTTCCATAAAGAGGATCTGGTGTATGACTAGTCTGTTTCAGTTTTTAGAAGGCTGGGCAATCCATAGGACAAGGAGCAGCGGCTCTGGTCTGTTACCTCTGAGCCAGGCTGCACTGGTCTGCTTATTAAGTTATGAAGACATTTGCACAAAAATTCACCTCAAACACCCCAGGAACAATAATGTAGGTTAACAATAATCGAGAAAGTGTTATTTGTCTGCTTGTAGGACATAAGAGGATCAGAGCCTATGAAATGGAGACATAATGTTCCTTAAATCACCACCACAATAAAATATTCACAATACAGAGTTGTTTTTTTTTTTTTTACTTATACACTGAAATTTAAATGGACACTTATGAACAGTAAATTTAGAAACACAGTGATCAAGGGGCGCCTGGGGGGCTCAGTCAGTTAGGCACCTTCCTTCAGCTCAGGTCATGATCCCAGCATCCTGGGATGGAGCCCCCATCGAGTTGTGCTCCCCGATCAGCAGGGAGTCTGGTTCTCCTTCTTCTTCTGCCCCTCCCCCTCTGCTCATGCTGTCTCTCGCTTTCTCTCTCTCTCAAATCAGTAAATAAAATTAAAAAAAAAAAGAAAAGAAAAAAGAAACAGTGATCAAAATGCTTTGGAGATTTACAGCTAGAAACGGCTCAAACGAACAATGAAAAACAAAACAAAAACCAAGGATTTTTCAAAAGATTTTTTTCAAGTTTCCTATGGTCCTTCTCAGAAATGTATAAAACCCAACTGTTTGGGCCACAAAGCCAAAACATACTTTCCCCCTCTACCGGGTCTGTAGTTCGTCAGAAGGGCAAAACCTTCTGTGAGCACGCTGCTTTTGCTGTATGGACCCATGTTCCGTAGTCGGAGCTCTGTTGACAGGTTGGTGTGTGAGAAGAGAAGGCTGCGGTCCTTCCCTTCTTTCTGTTGGCTGTATCAACAAGAACCCTTCCTTCGGTCATCAGCAGGAAGGCCGTGGCTACATGGGCCAACGAGGTGGAGTCTCTTGTGCATACAGCTTGCCTTGTTCTAGTTCCCATAGTACCGAAGCAACTGATTGAACTGAGTCAGATATGAATACAGAACGATAAGTAGATCGAGAGTCAAGAGACTGTAGTCAAGAGTGGGTCTCAAAATGAAAACATAAGTCCATACCCTGGTTCCCAGATTTTGTACCCTTCGGGGAGCCTGCGGATTGAAGACTTAGCATTCATGGTTTTATCCCTTATAAAGAAGTATTTTGCAAATTCTTGTTGGTGACAATAATTCCCCAACTAGAAATGGGGATATTTTATCTGACGAATACCTTTTTCCCCCTGAATTATGAGTGTTGAGAGAAAAAGTCTTTTGGAATTATAAATTTGCATCACATTTAGTGCAGGTTTCATACTTTTATATTGAAAAGAATAACGTTTTCTGAAATTGGGGCTGCACTAGAAAATCCCCAGTGAATGGTACGCACACTTAGGGGTTATCTCAGCGGATCTCCACCTGCTGAGTTGTAAAGGGTTCCCTTCTGAAAACCAAAGCTGCCTCCGGCTGAAGGTTTAGTTGAGTCATAGACCCAGTTATGTAGCTCGTGCTCCGGTCTTTTCCCTTTCGTCCCAAAATAGGAAAGGGTTTGCACTCTAAACAATTCAGAGTGGTTTTATGAAGCTGTATGGGCCCTGTCCTTGGAAAGGGTGAAACTGAGATGGATTGTTCTGGGAAGGGAGATGCAGGATGAGGTAGCTGAATGCACAGCCCAACATTTGGGGGATTGGGGTTTTACTCTTTTACTGTTTTAATCCCTAATAAACCCTGATGACTTCTCAGAGCCCCATGGCCCCCGACTACTGAGTAATAGCTTTTATTATCTGAAAGTTGGATGATCACTTTCATGTATCAGGCAGATCATTGAGAATTGCTTTTCGAATAAATAGAATAGGATATGTGATAAAGAGAGTGACTGGATTTTATAAAGAAATGAACAGCACGGGGCGCCTGGGTGGCTCAGTCGTTAAGCGTCTGCCTTCGGCTCAGGGCGTGATCCCAGGGTCCTGGGATCAAGCCCCGCATCGGGCTCCCTGCTCTGCTGGGAGCCTGCTTCTTCCTCTCCCACTCCCCCTGCTTGTGTTCCCTCTCTCACTGGCTGTCTCTCTCTCTGTCAAATAAATAAATAGGGGCGCCTGGGTGGCTCAGTCGTTGAGCGTCTGCCTTCGGCTCAGGGCATCCCAGCATTCTGGGATTGAGCCCCACATCGGGCTCCTCCGCTGGGAGCCTGCTTCTTCCTCTCCCATTCCCCCTCCCTGTGTTCCCTCTCTCACTGGCTGTGTGTGTCTCTCTCTCTGTCAAATAAATAAATAAAATCTTTAAAAAAAAATAAAATCTTAAAAAAAAAAAAAAAAGAAATGAACTGCAACTAACTGATGGAATTTGCCAGGTTTTTGAAATGTGATATTGTAGCCTTCCTAGCCCAGCCTCCTTTCTCCTTCATGGTACCAGTTTTTTTGTTTTTTTTTTTTAAAGATTTTATTTACTTATTTGTCAGAGAGAAAGAGAGAGAGAACAAGCAGGGGGAGCGGCAGGCAGAGGGAGAAGCAGGCTCCCCTGCTGAGCAAGGATCCTGATGCAGAGACTTGATTCCAGGACCCTGGAATCATGCCCTGAGCCGAAGGCAGACACTTAACCGACTGAGCCACCCAGGTGCCCCAATTGTACTAGTTTTGCACCTTGAAAAATAAAGAGAGCATGAATAAGGAATCATCCTATGAGAAATGAAGAAGTTAATCCCCTTGGGGAAAATTTTTTATGGGGGAAAGCCTGTTGAGAATTTATTTAGGTGCCCCAAACCAGAATGCCTCAAGATATGACCATTTTCAGAAGGCAGTCTCATGAATTTTAACGTCAGGATGTGGTCTAACAGTTCCACAACATTTATGATCAATACCTTTTTGGTTTTGAGTATTTTTTTTGGTCTTTTGATTAGCTTAACTTGATTAATTGTGAACAGGTCCTATTTGTGAGGCCAAAAAGTATTTCCCAGAAGCCATTTTGTGGGTCTCAGCAATAAAAACAAGGAAAAATAATGTTGCTTGAGTAACGTTTAAGCTCAATTAATTAATAAAATTCAGAGAGGTGTATGGTTTTTGGATTTGTGGCTAAAGCTTTTCTTTCCAGATTTTAATCTGGAGGGACAGTAATTTATTTAAAATGTCTGAAAATGAAGAATCCCATGCATGGTCTTGCTTTATCAATATAGCAACAGCAATTGCTAGAGGAGTAAGCTAGCATGTATTAGAGCTTCTGATTCGATTGTATTTTTCTTTTATTTTCTTTTTATTTTCAGTTTTATTGAGATACAATTGACATCCAGCACCATATAAGTTTAAGGGGTACAGCATAATGATTTGCCATGTACATTTGTAAAATGATTATCACAATAAGTTAGTTAACATCCATCACTTTGTGTAGTTTCCCCCAAAATATTTATTTTCCTTATGATGGAAACTTCTGGGATTTATTTTCTTAGTAACTTTCCAATATAAGATACAGCAGTGTTACCTATAGTCATCACGTTGTGCATTACATCCCCTGTGATTATTTATCTTACAACTGGAAATTTGGACCTTTTGACCCTCTTTATTCAATCACATTTTTAACTCTTTCCAGTCTGCCATTAGCCATTTGAAACAATGATGAATAAAGCTGTAGAATTTTTTTTGCATATTCCTCCAAAAACATGATTTTTTTTGAGCAGCCTTTTTCTGTCTTGTGAAGTGATCAATAACTTTTTAAAAAAGGATTTCAGCAAAATGTCACTGAACAAATGTTACGTTTCACAAATGAAATCATTCAGTTCTTTTCTAAAAAGAGTTACCTTTAAGTAGTCAGTCAGCAATGTGTTTCAAAAAACACAAATAAAGACGTTTTTCTTTTTGTATAAAGAGGTAAATATTTGTACTTGTTCATGAAAACTGGGTGGGGCTGGGAGAAAATGTGTATTTTCCTGTGTAGAAGTGACAGATTAAGTGCCTGTGGTAGGCTTTTAAAAGAGGAAAAGTAAAGCAGACCCTGGTAAGTTTTAAAGCATGTATATGTACATATATTTCTGGATCACGACTGCTTAAAACATGTCATAAGATTTCTGGAAGGCTTCAGATGCAAGCAGCCGGTGAGATGACATGTGGAAGATAGTAAGAATTACAATTCAAAATGCAGTTTCAAAAAAAAAAAAAAAAACAGTTTCAAAAATCATAGTCCTTCCAAGCCTTATTCAGTCTAGTTTCCTGTCTAGACATGCAAATTGAACTGAAGAGTTGGACCAATTATTCAGATAATTTAAAGGAAAAAAAAAAAATCCCCTCACTGAAAACAGAAGATTCGAGGAGACTGAACTATGTGGATTGTTTGTCCTCACTGATCAATTCACCAGATAATTGCTCTTTACCCTGAGATTTTGAAGAGGATCATAGGATACAAGTCAGGAAGAAATTTCATGAACGTTTCTTTTCTTTCTTTTTTTTTTTCTGTGCATTCAACCTCAATGGAATGTGTATAATTTAAAGGAAAAGAAAGTAAGACTCTTAAAGAATCCTCTTTCAAGAAAATCTAAAATTATTTTTATGAGGGATAGACAAATGTTGCATCAAGTAATATTCCCCTCTCTCCCCTAGAAAAGTTTTCTCAAGACTAAACCTCCAAGTACTTTTCCTTTTCTGATGAGATGACAAGATTTAACAGAAGGTAAAAGAAACTCGTTAAGCTATTTGTCAGATGGAAGTGGTACCCTATGGCTTTGTTCACATGGTATTTGTATATTCTTGTGAATTACACAATGTAAATCAAGAAAGGAATTATTACCTGTGTGTCTAGTGCACATGGGGGTAGTTATTGATAAATGTTAAAGTAGCAGCAAAGCTATAAAATTATAAAGGTTCAGAAATTCAAAAGTAATTACATTGCTCTAGTCAGCTAAAGACAGATGATCTTTTAAAAATATTTTTTAAACCCAGTATGAATATCCTAAAAAAATTTTTTTAAAATAAATATTCACAGAAAACTAAACTGGACTGCAAATTTCAAGGTAAAAATCAGGTAGATTAATAGTCCCTGAAATAGATCAGATATTTAAATTAAAACAAAGTTTGAAACTCATTCATGCCAGAAATGAGTACTGTCAAGGCCTGTCATACGTCCTATTAGAAAATTAGAAGCATAATATTTAAAACAGAAACAGTTAAATGAATATAAAAAGAAAGCTTATTATTTACCTCACTTGTTTTTCAAATATAGACTTCTGGAATACATTCAATATAATCACATTAATTCTAATACTGTTTTAAGAAAGTTTCAGGCACATGTAAAACCGAAAAGACAGTTCTATGAATAAAAATATTATCAAAACAATGTTTCCAAATATGAGACATAAAATGGCTGTTATCTGGTTACAAAAAGACTAAACTTTGTGAAATTAGATTGACAAAATGTAAAAAGAAAACAAAACCAAAAACTGAAATTTCCCCGAATTTAACTTTTAAAATCTTTCGTTATAGTTTTATACTATTTGAAGATTTTTTTCAAGATGGCTAGTTAAATATTTTCAACTCTCAACATAAGCTTTTATAAAGCCTGTGGCAAAATATTGGCCTTAATCACTAAATGCCAAAACTAATGGTTACTGTTAAAAATGATGTAATTATATATGTTTAACTTGATGTATTTTCAGAATTAAGGTAAAAATAGATCATGCTAAAATAATCTGAAAAACTAAATTTTGATTTTCAACAAATAATCCATTTCTTTGGCAATCAATTTATGGTTCAAAGAAAAAGGAGATATTAATAAACCATATATTTTAGGAATCACATCAATATGTTGTAAGAATGCAAGACAGTTTGTCACATGTTTATGGGAACATTATTTTAAAAGAAACAATTACAGAGAGATGTTACCCTTACAAAGGACGTTGTTTAAATTTTTGCCAAGTAGGAACATTTTGATGAAGGAAAATTGATAACTGTAGAAGTTCATTGTCAATTTAGTCCTGAAATCTGTCTTTAATAATTCAAAAAATCTCAAAAAGACCAAAATAAGCAATTTTGGAGTAATAGTTAACATATGATACTGTTAAAAACCAGTACAGTTCTGTATCTTTCTCCCATAAGGAATCACAGACAATATCCAATTTTTAAAATGAATTATTTCTAATTCATAACTAATTTTACTTAGGAATAAAATTATTGTAAATATTTAAAACTCTTCTTATGTTTTTAAAAACAGCTTAAATTCTTGGTTTTTGAAATGCCAATGTTTGCAATATTAAAAGGAAGCTGAGTTAAGTTTATTAGTTCAAAGTTTTATTTCCATGGAAAGCAAGGAGCTGCTAAGCAAGCATTAATTGCTTAGGATTTTTTTATTTGAATTTTTAAAAAATTGAACTGAAAAACTCTGCATTATATCTATTTATAAAACAATAGAAAAGTATACATTCTGGATAGAAATTCTATTTAAAAACATTTGCTAAAAACTAAAAGCAATCTTAACTATATATAAAATTTTAAAAATTATTTTAATCTCTTTTTAGAATTGTAAAGCAGAATAACAATTTTTAATTTGAATGCCAAACATTTAAGAAAGTTGGTATTCTGCTGCTCAGATTTTTGTCCCCTTTCCTAGGAATATAAACCTTTCCTTGACTTCAATTTATTTGTAAGTTCTAAAGATAGAATATACATTTGAGAACTAGTCACATATTTATTTTTTGGCTCTTAAAATGCAATAAAAATAAGGCATTTTTGTTTTTACATACAAATAAACTAATAGCAAGAAAAAGAAACTGTATGGGAATTTGAACTTTTCTCACATTTTATTTTTTGAAGATTGCTAAAACAATGACTGCAGGAAAAGGATTATTTTTATTTTATCTAAGACCTGGTAGTATCCTAAGTAACGTTTTCAAGAACGTTTGGAAAATAATAGCATTGTTTTTAAACTTTCCATTTGCCTACTCCTAAACTTACATGAAGCAGCTGCAGCAGATCACAGTGTTGATGCAAAATGTAACTCGAAACAGGGATCATAATCCTATCTTAAGAAACTAAGTATTTACATTGATACAGAAATAAACGCCACACATCCTATGGGGTAATAATAATAATAATAATAATAATAATAATAATAATAAAGAATATTACGCAGAACATAAGAACTATCATAGAAAGAATCAGTAAAAAGGGAGAGTCTAATACAGTTTTAGAACCTTCAGATCGATGGCTAACCGGTTACATTTACTTTGCTTTACTATCTTAATGAATTAATCTCACGAGTTTTGAAAGTTGAAGAGGGACAGCTTGGTTTTAGAAGGGGCTAAAAGGTTACATGACTTAGTTCTAGCTACCTGATGTTTACATGCATCCAGTTGTCAGGGATCACCCAGGCAACATCACCCTGTGAAGTTGTTCGATTTTTCAGACAGATGTACTGACATTACAAAAGCACAGTAATTGATTTTATAGCGATTATATGGAATTATACCCACATTAAAAGAAATGTTTGAGATAAGCCCCGGTATCTCCTGAATTTGCTATCTAAATGTTTAAGTGTTAGATCTTGCTTTAAAAAAAAAAACAACAACAATAAAAAACAAAAATAAAAACAAAAAAAACTTGATCACAATGAACTGCATTTAAGAAACAATATAGACGTATATATTTCTGAGTTAAAATAAGATGACATGATTTAACAAAAAATTCATAGCGATATCTTATGAAACAAGAGCCATAGAGGAAAACTAAAATAGCGTTTTACTGTTTTATTACTATTTATTATTATTCATTCACTAGATATTAAAAGACATTTTTAATAGTGATGTTATATCTGTTAGCATGTAATTTTTGATTAACTTTTAAAATTTCATTGTATTATATTCTGGTCCCTTAAAGTAGTTGCCAATGTCAATGAAAGCTTAACACATAAATTCAGTTTATTTCTAAAATGTATTATCTGATATTCTTTTCTTTGGATTTTTATCACAGAATTCTGTTATAATGCTAACCTTTAAAATCTTGATCATGATAAATAAATTTTCAAGAAGTTTTGATTTTGCCTAATAAATTTTTATCTGTATTTAAAAGGTATTAATACAAAACTGAAAGCACTGGCAAAATTTTCTTCTTACCAGTTTTAATGTTAGTAATAATAATGTTTTAAAATTCTCAATATTACTCCAGAAGTTTTTGTCTTCATGACTTTTTTTTTTACAGAATGCCAAATAAGAAGAAATACAAAATTATCTTTTAAAATGTTTGCAACATGCCACATAAAATAAATATCCCAAAGTAATGATTTTTTTAATTACTAGAGAAATTGGACCCCACCTCAGTGAAACTTTCTTTCATCTTATAAATAAATTTTTTTTGTCAGCTTCTTTTTGTCTTGTTTTTATACTGATATCCTATTTTGCTGAATAACTTTGTATTTGAAATGCACCCCAAATAAAAAAGATTTAAGCATTTTCAGCAACATCATTATTGCTTTAAGCCTGGCAACTATCGACTCTCTCTCTGTCACTGGCTGTATATTACCAAAACAATAACAACAACAAACAAAGCTTCTAGACTTGATCCCTTTTCACTGTCACGACTGATTAGAATTTTAAAGGCATTTTTAATTCTCAAGATTTGTTAGGCACTCAGATGAGCACTGACTCACAACTCAACAGATAGGAAAGAAATCAGCTACCCACCCCCCCCAAAAAGATGCTGTGCAAATATAAATGTTAATAAAAATGGACATGAAGACCACGGCACTGTCACAATTTTTCAGGCTCCTTTGACTTAAAAACATTATATCCTAATACAGATTTGTCTGGGTTAAAGCTAGTCTCCAAAGCCGTGTTAACTTTGTAAACTTTTTTTTTTTTTAACCTGTATGATAGCCACGGTTGAAGAAATGAGAAATGAATGAATAAGTCGAAACATACATTTTTATTATTTTGGTTTTATGCATGTATTTTATTCATGGCTCTCACTAAACTGTGATGCTGCATGACGCCATTGGTAGAGCTATCCCACACCTGTCTTAAAAAGCTCTGAGATTCAGCTAAATAATTTTCCAACAAAGATTGTTGACTGTTGCAATGCCACGTGACTGGCTTAATCAAAAGAGTGAGGGGCTACACAATGAGAGCATTTAAGGATGTCACTCATCTTTACTGATAACCCACGCCATTCAGCTCATAACCACATTTCACCCAATGTCTGAGTCTATGTTTGTAATTGATATGAAGCAGTTATTTGGCCAAACATGATCCCACCCCTACCAATTTTTTCACGTTGCTGGATTTGGGAGTTGATTGACCCAGGCGTTTTTTTTCTAGGGAAACATCTATTGGGTGTGGGTGGGGGAAAGGGAAGGGATGAAGAAACATCTTTATTCTTGTCTATCCACAAACTTGAAAAGATCTAGGTAATTGTCAATTCTGACAAAGCCTATTTGCAATCCTTTGCATTGAACAAATTATCCAGAGTACTTGACAAAATATAGTCATTTTTATAATATCACAATTTTCCACTGAGCAGTATCAAGTGATTCTGATGGAGTCCTACCATGTCTTGGCACTCGAATTGTGGTCATGTGTGGTATTTTGTTCGTAACAGGAGTTCAGTCTGGCTCGTTATCTCTTAAATGTACCTTGAGAAAGCTACTCTTATTATATTTTTGTTTGTCCTTGGTATTTGCTCAATTTTCTCAGTTTCTAAGCTTTCATGTAATGGGTGATGCAAACCAACCTAGATTAGGGTGTATTTAGTCTAGAAGAGCTCAATGGCCAGTGGTTGGAACACCTTGGTGGTCCTGTTTGTGGAGTTTATTGAGTCTGCGTGGCGAAGTCTTCCTCCTCAGGTGTCATTTCTTTATAAATCTCCATGGAAGACATACTACCTTGGCCACAGGCTCAATGGGCCTTCGCACCAATTTCATTTGGTGAATTCCTAGTGACTCAGAATACAGCCTCTTTTCTGTATGGAATGATCTCTATGAAATAGGCAAGTCCGCAGGGTTGGACTTCTCAGCCATGGTATAGCTGATCGTAGATCCAGAAGGGAATTTGCAGATCAACACATTCTCCAGAAAAATTTAGTAGGGAGGATGCAGTGCTGGAATTTTAACTGATTGTATTTCGTATGATCTCCAATTCAAATACGATATTTTTGTTTGCTTCTTTTAAAAATTGAAAAAGAGAAATCATAATATACAAAGTACAAAAGTAGACCCTAAATAAACAGAAACTGTTGTTTTCAGATGCCAGTTCAGTGTCGAGAGATCTAATTGTGATTCTGAATCTGGCAGTGCCTTGGTGTAAACTTCTATAGTAATTTGTCTAGAAAGCAGGGATGGCACTCTATCTACCGCAAAGATTTCTTACAGGATTAAATGAGGTGATGGGTGTGGTATGTGGTTAAATGTTTTTGAGAAGGTGAAATTCCAGTGCATAGAAGAGAACTGGGTCGGAGGCAGAAGTTCTGGGTTTTTTAAGCCTGTCGATTGCGTGTCTTTGGGTACTTCCCTTCTCTGGAGCTGTTTCCCTATCTATAAAATGTGAAAAACAGACCACGTCATCTCTAAGTCGGCTTGTAGCTTTGACAAGCTGTCTTTGGGGACGATGATGAACATTAAGGTAGTAGCTATTGAGAAGATAGCAAGGCTCCAAGCTACCCCCACAGTGGGGGGTTTGTAGGGTGCCCTTTGATTTTCTCTGTGTACAGGTTAATGCCCTACATTTTTGTTGCTTCTCTTGCCTTTTTAGGGGCTACGGCCCTGGAGGGTACTCCAAAATGTGACAAGCCCCTGTGCGTCCAGATATCTCTGGCAGTCAGAAGGGTTTTTGTCTTAACGCCCAGCAGTGAGGTGTCTTGCTCTGCGTTAGGCTGTGCAAGATTGGATATTCGGCGACCTCAACTTCTGTGTTTCTAAACGTTCATCTCCCTTTAAGAACCTAACTTCATGATTGAAAAAGATGAAGGCTCAAGATGGTTGACCTTCTTGACCTGCCTTCATTAATGACACCTCTGTCGAAGCTTCCCCATCATTGGCCCTAATGCCTCCTCAACGAAATCCTAATAGTCTACTGGGTTTCTTTTCTTCAAAAAAATAAAAACAAAAAAAACAATGTACCTCTATCTTTCAAAAGTTAGGGCTGTTGGATGCTTGGACACACAATTTAGACTTCAAAAGAGATTTAAATTTGTTGTAGACAGAAAACAGATGGTGGATGGTTTTGCAGGGGTGAAAAAAAAATCTATAAGGTTTTCTTTGACAAATACAGATTGAGTAGGAAGTAAAGGATCTCAGGTGTCTATGAGTATTTAACATGAGCATTCCAAGTCCTCTCACGGCAAGAGGACTTTCTAAGATATATTTTAGAAATACACAATTTATGTGTTAAACTTTCTTTGTTTTTAGCAACTACTTTAAGAGACCAGAATATAGATTTTTAATACTATAAAAAATTGTAAAAGTTAATTTAAAAATACATGCTAACAAATATAACATGACTTAAAAAAAAAAAAAAGACCTTTCAAACGTTTTCCCTCAAAATTCCTAAGGGCAGCTTCTAATTTGCCCGGAGTGTGGTCAGTCCTAATAGGCACCAGCTGAGCTCCTTCTGAGCCATTCTGTTAAAGGAGACCATTAAAGCTAATACCAAAAGACAGGAAGGCCCCATGTCAGGAGACTGAACAACGAAAACATATATACATTTTTTTTTCTCTTTCCCTCCTTTCCTTTTCACTGTAGGAATTGTTCTCTCTGAAACTCTTAGCAGCCCTGGCCTAAAGGTACCCTGTAGCTACCCATTGCGATGAGCTCTGGATTCCCATAGAAGGAGCCCCTTTATCAATATTTGATTTGGAGCTGTCTCTGTAAGGTCATTTTTCTGTGTATTGGCGAGGCTCCGTGTCCCACAGCCAGCGTCCTGTTCTTTCCCTCCTCCCGCGCTCTCATCACCCCACCCCCCACCCCTGGGGCCTGGCGGGAGAGGATCCAGCGGGCAGGTGGTTGACTACTGCTCTGCAGGGCTCGTGGTGAGCAAGTGACGTGAGAAAAGAAGGATGGGGCAAATGGCTAGGCTCCTTTTCGTCTTCTGAAAAGCTGTCCAATAGTCCAGTTCTCAATCTTTTGGTGTTGGTGGGTATTCTCTACCATATCCCTGGCTTTTTATTTGGCAGTTCCTTCTTTTGAGCTGTTTGTCATCTATTGAAGAAGATAATCAGTTCAGAAAGCCGTATGGCCTTGGTAAGTCATTTTACCTCTCTTGGCTTCCTCCGTAGAGGCACTAAATTGAATCAGATGATCTCTGAGGACCCTTCCGATTTTAAAGACCAATGTTTCTATTACCAAGCAGGTAGAGGCAATCGTATTGCTATAAGTATTTGTTAGATGAGTAAGTGATGCTGACATTCTATTCCTTGGACAGTGGAATGCCTGCTTGGGTGGCAGAATAGGAAACTGCTTATACTGTAAACTTCATTTGCAAAGTAACTCTTCAGAGAAAAAAAAAATTCCATTCCTGAGAGGCGTTTAAAGTTTTTTGTAGTGTCTGTGTACGTATGTGTATGTGTTTATTTTGAGGTGGTTTCTTCTAACATCCCACTGAGTGCAGGCGGGAAGGCTTCAGCAGGGTTGATCACGTGGGCAAAGTGTATGTACAGCCTGTCCATCTGTCTGTCCTGTCTGTCCACCTGCATACACACTGGGTGGCTCTGCAGCCCATGTCATTGGTCAGGGATAGATTTCTGAATTTTTATTTCATTATAGATCTTTTACAGCTCTTTTTATTTCTTGCATATTTGCCAGTTTTTCTTGCTTTAAACGCTTTCTTCAGGAGAGTGGTAAGGGGAGGTGGTCAGCAACTACGTTATTTATCGATTTTTCTGGAAAGTTTTTGGTGCCTAAAGGAAAAGATTGAGGACTGTCTTTGGATTCTGGTTTCCGATGCTTCCTTTGGTCCCATTTTGGAAGCAGTTCACTTTGAGTTCCTCTACATAAATTACCATATCAAGTGTAAACATTTCCACATATGTATTTTTGTAAATGGGCACATGGGCATGTTGGCATGTCTTTTAGAATGAGGTTCTTAAGGGGGTGGCATATGGCTGAATGTTGATGGCCAGGCCTTATTCATTTCTGACACTATCAGATTTAAATATTATCTACTTACACATTCGTTGTAGTTCCTTTATTTAAAAAGGGGGAAAAATGAAGAAAAGCATAATATGATATGCTTTAGTTACAATGGAAAGAGGAGATAGCTTTATCTTGTCCCCTATACAGTTTTACCTCAGTGGGGGAAAAAATGTGTGTGTCCTTTACTAGCTCAGTCATATGTAAATCAATTTAAATGATAATTTTGAAAAAATAACATTGAACACATTATTCAGTGGCTTTGTGGATTCAGGGGCAAAGGGGAAGATGCGAAAGGTAGAGGTTAAGACAGTATGTTCCAAGCAGGGTTCTTACCCTTAATACTGTGGAAAAACAGCCCTCAAGATAGCTTCAAGTGTCAGAGCTTGCAAAATCCTTGACTATCCCCTTTTGTTTACATCGGTTTTTGAGAGACTCATATATAGTAGATGATCATTACTAGAAAAACAAGTAGCTTGCAGATGAAATTGAAGCAAAAAGATAATCTTAGCTTACCTATTTCTCCTTCCGATTATTTCCTACAAAAGGACAAGAGAGACCTTTCACCCTGGTCTTTAGGACTGAGCATGACTTAAAATTTATATCAGGTCAATTTCCAGTCTCTCCTCTCCCCACCCCCTAAGAAAATCCTCTTTATTCCTTACTCCTAGAAAACCCAACTAATCCAGTTATCCCCTCCTCTGATGGATTATACTTTTACTCCAGTGAAGGAAAAGTGATTTTTTTTCCCTGTGAGTTTCAGTAAATTTGACTCTACAGAAAATTACCACCTTTGCATCTTGTATAGATTGGGCTATATGGACCTATACTGAATGATTAGACAAAACAAGCCCATTTAAAACTATGTGACTGTATTTAGGATTTTGTGGTCCCTTGCCCCACTCCCTTTGCTCCCCATTGCACACTGATTATGGAGGGAAAATACATACTCGAAATCCCACAGTTTCTTTTATCCAGTGCTCATCGGTGTTTGATTTAGTATGATGTCTCCAACAAGCATACAGGCAAGACTAGATGATGCCTGGTGGTCCATCCGGTAATGAACTTGGAGCAGTTCAGGGAGCACATTGCTACCTTAGCAGAACTTGTTGGAATTAACCACTTTAGAGGTGGTTTTATTTAAAAACACATGTGTGCTGTCATTGGTGACAGAATAGAAACTTAAGGAAATTATCAAGAAAATTAGATTCCATGTAGAAAAATTAGAATATGGCAGGGGCACCTGGGTGGCTCTGTTGGTTAGGTGTCCGACTCTTGATTTTGGCTCAGGTCATGAGATCCAGCCCCACGTCAGGCTCCACGCTAGATGTGGAGACGGCTCAAGATTCTCTCTCTCTGCCCCTCTCCTCACCCCCCAAAATAGAGTATGGCCTCAGTCATAGGGAATTATTGTTAATTTTGTAGGAAAGATGGTGGCATTCTGGTTATGTAGGAAATGTGCACAATGAGGTATTTAGGAGTGAAATGCCATGGTGCCTGTCATTTCCTTTAGAGTACTTGAGCAAAGAAAAAAAGGAGAGATGAAGCAAATGTGACTGTTAACTATTAAATAGAGATCATCTGTGCATGGATGTTTGTTATATCCACTCTACTTTTCTGTGCTTGAAAATTTCCAAAACAGACTGTTAAAAAATAATAATAATAAAAACAAATCATTGAGATCCAACCTTCTAGTGTTAAAAAATACCACACATATCAATAAAATAAAATCTTGTTGAGATAATGATTTGTGCATGCACAAGAGGGGACCATAGATTTGAAATTTCTCTGGACTGATGGACAAATTCACCATTCTCAGTGGGGGCTTTAGTTCTTAAAAGTACGGTCATTAATGCACAAACCAGTACAAAATGAAAATCCTGGGCAAATATACTATATATTTTATTTTTTGAATGCATTCAAAAGTCTAGGATTGAAGCTACTAGGAAAGTATGGTAGACTTTAAAGATGAAGGCATACGCCTTTTTATTTATTTGAGCTAAATGCTGAGAAGTTTGGGGTAATGACCTTACGACAAGGTGGAATGTTCCTTGAAGACCACAGAAGTAAAAGGGTTTGAGAGCCATGACTTCTCAGATAAGAACTTGAGAGGCAATGAGAGATGCCAAGCTGACCCTGAAAGCTAACTGAAAGTCCAAAGATAGTGATATAAATTACGAAAATATAAACTGTACCACGATTATTTTATTTTACTCTTGTTTGGAATTACCAGATTAATGCACTTCTTACAAATTCTTCTTTTGTCTTTTGAATAGTTGTTACGACAGTAACTGTATTCTACCCAAATAATGTAATACTTTTTTGATATGTTAGCATTGCTTTTGTTGATAACAAAATGTGCGTATTTATTTATTGCCATGAAGACACAGAAAAAAAATAATGAAGGGATTGTTTCTATGTAAAATTCTGGAGTGCAGAGCACAGCCTCAACTGTGTCGACTTTAGGTCCTTTGATTCTTTGCTATACACAAATGAATGCTCAAATCTACTATTATCACATTTAATACATCACATTGATGTAAAAATATTAATATTACCCTCACCACCCTTGCAAGCCCCAGTTTTCTTTATACAGGGAAGGAGACCTTTCATCCTGAGCACCTGTATAATTTTCTTTCTTTTTTTTTTTAAGTAAACACTACCTCCCCACGTGGGGCTCAAACTCACGATCCTGAGATCAAGAGTTGCGTGCTTTACTGACTGAGCCAGCCAGGTGCCCCTAGTTTTCTATTAATAAATATAAAATGGACTCATTCTCAAGTATGGGACCTCTGGTGAGAAATGCATTCCACCAAATTATTATCACCATTTGAAAAGACTTTCAACCTATACTCAATATGGAGGTAATTTTTTTTAAAGATTTTATTTATTTGTTTGAGAGAGAGAGACATATCGGGGGGAGAGGGAGAGAGAATTCCAAGCAAACTCCATGCTAAGCATGGAGCCCAACGTGGGGCTCAATTCCATGACCCCAAGATCATGACCTGAGCCAAAATCAAGAGTCCATGCTCAACCAACTGAGTCACCTAGGCACCCCAATAGGGAGATGATTTTTAATAGACAGGAAGCCCTTGGGAAGCTTGCTTTTCCAAAAACTATTAGAGGTTGTTGATTTACAGGCAGCAAAGCCTAACCATGTGTTAGAAGGTGGGGGCAGGCAAATCCAGAATCCTTGATTCCTTGGAATTTGCCCTTTAGCAAGAAGCATATAGTTCAATAGGTAAAGCCCCAGATTAAGAAGCACAAGAAGTACATTATTTTTTAGTCTTACAATTTAAGTATGTCTCTAAAGATAACACTGTGTTCATAAATGGTATTTTTAAAAAGAAGTGAGTGCATTACTTCTGGGCCCCAGTCCTAGTCATTCCACTAACTAACTAGTGACCTCAGTGTCTTCATCTGCAAATTGAGAGATCTCCCACGAAATAATTGCTGACATTTCCTCAAACTATCTACTCTGTGCCAGGCACTGTTCGGAGTGCTTTACATTAAATTTCTTTCATTTTCCCCAAAAACACTATAACGTAGATACTCTGGTTATGCCTAGTTCATCTATTAGGAGACTGAGATAATCAAGCGCTGGGCGATCAGAGAATATTAGAGGTGGGAGCGTTCATGGAAATCATCATATCAAAGGTAGTGCGTGCATCGTGGGGTTAAGGGTGCAAGCCCTGTACGCAAACTGTGTGGTTTTCAGACTTGGATCCTTCACTCGTTAGAAATAAACCCTGAGCAAATGACTTAACCTTTGTTTGCCTCAATTTGCTCATCTGTAAAATGGGGATGATAATAGAATTTGCTTTATCTGGTTGTTAGGATTCAATGTGCAGTGCTTAGAGTAGCGTCTGTCGCCTTGGACACTGTCTGTAAATGTTATAGACGAGGATGAGGACCGTAGGGTCTGGGTAAATAAACACGGTTGTTTTCTTAGAATAATGTGTTACAGTATTATGAAGAGATTCCCCAATTAGGTCAGAAAAAGGTTGCTGGTGGTAGTGATGGTCTTAATGGAAAGAATGGAGTTGGATTATCAGTGATAACCGTTCTGGTTTCTTGGAGAAAGAAAAGTATTAGGTTGAAGAAGCAAAGAGGGGACTATTAGCCTAGAAAGGCAGAAAAACGTCTGTTATGTTGTGATTCAGCAACAAGTGTGCAGACACACAGTGACCGCAGTAGCATGTAGAGAAATGAGGCCCACATTTGCGTGCTCATATGGGTTTTTTCCGGTTTCTCTGGATCATCGGAGACACATATAGAATGCCAGTGCTAAATGGGACCTTGGAGATTGTCCTGTACAGCCCCCTCATTTTACATTTTGCATTTCACAGTTTCTGTGAGGGTAGAGTTTGGTGAAATTTAGCCAGAATCACAGTACAGCGAAACCAGGAAAATCTGTGGTATGTTTAAAGAGGGATTTCGAGTAAGGACAAAGGGAGAGAGGGAGGAAGCTCCTTCCATGTTGAAGTGATACCCGGCTAGGAAAGCAGAGTATAGACGACTGTGAATTCCCCCTAATTAATTAAAAGAGGGCGGAATAGAAGGGGGGAAGAGAGAGAGAACTCTTAATTTTATGCTCAACAGTCTGAGATTGGATTTGTAGTTAATGTTTAAAAGCCCATGATGAGGAACACTCTTCTTTTATTATTTCTAAGAACTTGGTTTCCTAAAATGGAAAGAAAGTTTGGGAGAGAGTGTGGCAGTGTTGAGTGTTCCAGCAAATGAATTAATCCATTTGTAGCTGGTGTTGAAACTGGTAAGTGGTTAACGTTAATCTGTTACTGTTTAGAGTGACTAAATCTTGGCTTTTTAAAAAAAATCACTTTTAACTAAGTTTATACTTAGTGCTTTCTTTTAAACAACGGAGTGTCTCAATAGGAACTAATGAGTCAGATTAATTTGGCGTGGAGTTCTGAGCAGGGGAGGGGGGCAGGAATCCTCTTTCTGAACACGTAACAATGCTTTGCTGAGTTCCCTTTACAATTCTCGAGCCAGGTTGGGTTGGAGGGAGTTTCTCCGAGGGGTTTAAAGGCTCCCCACTGTGCTTGCTCCCCAGTTACAATAGCGTCGGATTACTGAATGAGGACTAGTTTGTCTGTTTACATGGAGGAAAAGAAGCCAACAGCGCTGAGGCTGAGGCAATGATAAGATTTTTATGGCCGTGAACCCACTTGTGTATTATTCTTTATAAAAAGCATTTACCTACCATGTCAGTATTTTAGAAAGAAGCTTTTAGTTTGGCATTTTTTTTATTAAAAAGGAAAAATATTGCTGTTATGTCTGGCCATATTACTGTTTGCACTGTTGTAGGGTTTGGGGATTTTGGAGGCTGTCCATATTGCACCCCTCGATCTTGCCCAATACCACAGCCCACCTCCATTGCTGGGAGAAAGGCTTCAGGAAAATGGGTAGAGCTGAGGTATAAATTGCCTGTTAGTCTCAATCTTTCTTCTTTTTGCCTTTTGATTGGGCTCCCACTTCATGATCTGCTTGTTGCATTGTGTGATGGAATCAAATCGGAGCCCAGGAAACTGAGGTGCGGCGTGATTACAGGGTTATCTTCAATCTCTCAGGCGCATATGACAAGGCAAAATGAGAGGCAGAACTCGAGGTTCTAGTCTGGGTGGAGGCCCAATAGGTCATCCTGCTCTGCCCTAGAAATTGGCTGGACTCGTGAGTGGTCCATTCTCTTTACCCTCAAAAGAAACCTCTGCTTTGCACTTACAAAATTGTACCACAAAGGACGCATTAAAAAAAAAACAAAAAACCAACAGTAGTTTAGGAAATCAAAGGTCGTCACGAGTGATGTAACAGAAAGGAATATTTTAGTGGTCGGGCATATGAGTTTCATAGGTTCTGTATTGCTCTAAAACATTCAGGTTATGAGCAAGATACTTTCAGTGATGTGACTGGTGACGTGTGTGCTTGGCATTTTTTCTTGTGCTTCTAACTCCCCTGTGCTCTCCAACTTTATCCATCCGTATGAGGACTCCAAATGGGATGTCCTGGTGAGGAACAGGAAATTGCCAGGGTCTGGTGCACGAAAGCCCACAAGTCCCTAGTGGTGAGTGAAAACTGTTTGTGTTTGGAGTATGGAGAGGTGGCATTAGCCAGACTGTGACATATGCCTCAAAACACGAAAACAAAATCCGAATGTGCCTGCAAATGTTGGGGAGAGGAATGTCAGATAAATCTTGTTGGTTTGTTAAAAAAAAAAAAAAAAAAAAAGCTAAGTGAAGGTATGGCAGAATCATATAGAGGGAAGGATTAGAAAAGAGCTCTGTGAGGGGCACCCGGGTGGCATAGTGGTTAGGCGTCTGCCTTCGGCTCAGGGCGTGATCCTGGCTTATGGGATCGAGCCCCACATCAGGCTCCTCCGCTATGAGCCTGCTTCTTCCTCTCCCACTCCCCCTGCTTGTGTTCCCTCTCTCGCTGGCTGTCTCTATCTCTGTCAAATAAATAAATAAAATCTTAAAAAAAAAAAACAAAAAGAAAGAAAATAACTCTGTGAAAAAGAAATTTGGGGGAGAAATAGTATAATTCATACTCATTTTCCCCTTCTGGAATCGGAAATAGTAGATCCTTACATGCCATTAAGGGAAAATGTAAAGAATCTGAAATTTTTCTTTTCTTTTTTTTTTTTTTTTTTAAGATTTATTTATTTATTTATGTGACAGAGACAGAGAGAGAGACAGCCAGCGAGAGAGGGAACACAAGCAGGGGGAGTGGGAGAGGAAGAAGCAGGCTCCCAGCGGAGGAGCCCGATGTGGGGCTCAATCCCAGGACCCCGGGATCACGCCCTGAGCTGAAGGCAGACGCTTAACGACTAAGCCACCCAGGCGCCCCTGAAAATTTTCTAAACAGAAATAATTTTTCTTTAGAGAGAAGGAATGTGAGCTAATGCATGTAATCATGTATTAAAATAGAAATAAAATTATGAGCAGAAAGAGGGAGAGGGAGGAGCACGACAATTGTTTTTAAACATTCAGTCTAAGTCTTGCTCTGTCTTAAAGTATTTATTGTTTCTATCTTAGAGTATGTCATGTGTTAAATATCTCTTTTTTGGGGAAATTGATTTGAAGCTAGAAAAGCCTTTGAAAATTACAAAGTTTAGAATTTGGACTTTTTTCTCTCACATGTTTAGAAATTTAGGCTATAGAAACTATATGTAAAACAGGCATTATTATGTATTAGAAAACATCTTAAACAGATTAGGATAGTTAATAACAAATATATCTAAAGACTATTAAAACTATTGAGTCATAAGTAAGACCCACAGGATATGTCAATAACAGAATAAACTGCAGGACAACTAAGTATAAGAAACTATTACCGTGACGGTTCTGTAGTAAAACTTAAAATTTAAATGAGGATGATTTTTTAATTGGCAGCACTGATTTAATTTAATTATATTTAAGCCTTGCTGTCTAAAATTAGGACTCAAAAAATTCATATATCCATCATCCTATTATGATTTTTTAGAGTGATCATAATCATTAACCTGTATCTTTTTTATTTCTATAGGAAAAGGTCAAGTTTTATCTTCTGAAGAACCTTGGAGACTTTTTTAAAGGTGAAACTTTCCATCTTTAGGTAAGGAAGCGTTTTCTATTGTTTATCCATCTGTTGAAAAGAGAGCATTTCAATTAGAGAAAAGAAGTAACATGAACTTAAGCTTTGCTTATGCTAACTGATATAAAACATTATGAAGATAACAGAAAGCTGGGTTTTTAAGTTAAATAAAACAAGTTAGTTGAGAATTTTTCATAAAAAAAATCAATTTGTTGGGGGAAAAAAAGGCCCCTTTTTTGCACTTTCTAATAGACGGACATTATAATAGGATTCCCATCATCATCTTTTCTAAGTATTTAGGACATAACAAAATTAAGATTATATTTCGCAAAATCTAGAGACACCTAGATTATCCTTAAACATAAATATAAATGTATATAATAATAAAAAATAGACTATTTTGATACATTCGAAAGACTGGTCACTGCTTTAAAAGCAGGCCAGTGAAATAAAGTTATTTAAGGTTTGGACAGTAACAAAGAAGCTTAAACTCTGGGATATATTCACAGGCTAGGAAAATATTGCTTTGTAGGGTCATAATGTAAATATAAACAATTTGTTTAATCAGGCAAGAACCTGTCCTTTGTGTGTGACCTCTTTTCAATTTTTATTTGTGTCATACTGGTAACGTACGAAAAGGGAAGACAGGATAACTTTTTGAGCATATTAAAATATTAGCAACTCATTCTATTTTTGGCAGTAATTCTATTAGTGCAGTTTACTTGCATGAACAGTATAAATCACATATATGAAAATCAGATGTTTTAAAGCAGATAAACTAAAAATGCAATTAAAATATCTAAATCATTTAGAGATCCTTTGAAGTATTTTATGAAGCTAAAAGAATGAAAGAAGTAGTTAGAGAAATTATACATAGAATCTGTTATAAAATATGCAAATTTGTACATTCTAGCTTTCTCACCAATACCACATTTGGAAAAAGAAATAAATTGCAATGTTCCTCTTCTATTAACATATATTCTCAAGAATAAATAAGACTTCTCCTAATTTTAAATATATGAAACAGTTACATATAAATATTTTTAAAAATCATAGTATAGATGTTTCGGTCTTTGAGAAATGCACGTAAAAATTCATGTGGTTAAATAAAATCTAAAAACTTTGGGACAAAAGTACTAATTTTTTTACACGAATTTGAAGAATTCATTTCTAGAATATATTTTTCTCCTTATAAAGACATTCATCTTAATAATAAGTATATAGGTTAAGATTTACTTAAATTACTTAATTAGGATATACTAAACTTCTAAGTTATTTTTAAAAGAAGAGTTTTGGTAATCTGTAAAAGATTCTAACATTGTTTCTAATGTACTCTTTAAATAAAGTCCTTTAATATGTCAGTTTTTAAATCTTATATTTTAAAAGATAAAAAAATAGAAAAAACCAACCTTGTAATGGAAAATATAATTTAATAGCACTGAGAAAAGAGTTGTAAGCATGTTATAAATATACGAGGAGATTAGTTTCATTTCTAATTTGTTTTTGAAACTTTCGTATGAATCATACATTTTAACATCGGAAGAATAATATATAAAATATGCATTACATTTTTATGGTCTAGCAGATATTAAAAAATAGAGAGAAAAAAATGCAACTTTGCCTAGCTAAATTCTAACTAAGATGTTAAGTTAAAATTAGAAAAATACAGAACCTAAAATAGTCTAATGAACTAAAATTTAAAAATATATACATGTATATATTTTATGTCTTGGCACATAGCATTTACCTTACATGTTAATGAAACTATATACTGTAACATGAATGAAAAAAAATTAATGCTGCAGAAGTATTTTCTCATTGTAGTTTACTAGATCAAAAAATTTACTGATAAGCTAAATGTAATATTAAGGGTCATGTTTAAAATAAGATTTTGTAGAGTTTTGCTGAAGACATATCTTTCCCAAAGGGCTTTGGGTTTTGTGTGTGTGTGTGAGGATTTCTGAGTTTTGTGATTTGAAATTCATGATACATTTTGAGTGCCCTTTTAAATGGCAAAATGTTTCTGTGGAAAAATCAGACATTATGTACATTTTATTTTATATTTTGGTATGAGAAAAATAGCAGATACTATAGGAGAATTCTAGTTGTTGTTTTAGGGCATGCCTCAAATACCGAACAATTATTTTGTCTGTCAGTCAGTCACACGTCTGAGCAAGTTACAGTTTGTGTAAGTACATCTTACACATTTAATTTATATTGATGATACAGTGATCTCTAAATGTGATTGTCATATGTACTGAAATTATGGGCAATGTATTTAAAAGAAATGCATTTTAAAACTTGTTTTTAATTAAAATGAGAAACTTTAAAGGAGGTCTTTCATTAGCAAAATATGTGATTGTGCAGTTTTCCGAAAGAATGTACTCTTAGTTTTCTTTTCAAATTATATGAAAATGTTTCCTGACTGGTTGTTATTTTTTAAAGTCAGAAAGGGATAAAGAAGTAGTATATGCTATTTCTGATTATCTTTCTATCAAGAGAGAGAAAAAGGGAAAACAAAGTGTGTTGACACAATAGAGTTTTCCCTTAAAAAAAATGAACTTGAAATTGAAAAGATATATTGCCCATATCTAATTTTTCTTATTAGGACTTATTTAGAGTTGTATGAATTTTTTACGGAAGTTTATCTTACAAAACGTAGAGATAGAGACTATTATAGTCAGCTATATAGTCCTTCTCTGTTGTTGGTTCTCAAATTTTAGAAAACAATTTTTAAATTAATAATGTTGAGTACCAAAATATCCGTGTTATAATAATTTAGAAAAATGCCAGAAAATTATAAAGGCGAAGGGGAAGATTAATTGAAGCTAAATGTACCCCTATAAATGACAAAGATTTAGCACTGTGAAGAGTGCTCTGGGGATAACAAATAGTACTCTGTCAGGGATAATTTTCCGGGTAGCTGAGGCGGTTTGAGTGATAAAGGAAGGCAGCAAAATAGCAGAACTGGAACTGTTTGACAGAATTTTCAAAGTTAGTTTGGGATTGTGAGGGTGGAAGTTGGTGCAACAATTGGGTGCTGGGAGGGGGAAGGGAGAAAGGCTCGCCAGCCCCGGCGCCACGACAGGGTTAACGGCGCCGCCGCCCGGTGCACTCTGGGAGTTGTAGGCCGCGGGCATTGTGGGAGTTGTCGTAAAAGTTCGTTCTTTTGGTATGATGGCCGCCGCCAAGGCAGGAGTTGGGGGATTCTGTCGTTCCAGACGGCTTGGGGGGCTCTCTGTGCTGTCAGAAAGCCACCGACAGCCCCCAGGTTACCGAGGGCCTGTTAATTGTGTGCCTGGGAGGTGGGCGAGCGGTTTGCTGGGTTAGGCTTGGGGCCTGCTGTCGCTAGATTGGCCTGGGGGCCGCTGGCGGCTTAGGGCTAGGTAAAGGGCCCCAGCCTGCCAGACCCTAAAGGTCTGGCTTTCAGCGTTCAAAATATCTGGGTGCCCAGCGCCTAAGCATTTTGGGGCATGCTTTGTTTTGCTGTGGTTCGTATCCTGCACCCCTCCCACTTTTCTTACAGTGTTCGACTCTACTTGTAGTCGTTGGTGCTCATGACCCTATTTGGGGTTAGGTTGGACTTGTTTTCTTGGGTCTGGTGGGATTTGTGGAACAGGTGGAATTTTGGAAAGTGTGGACGGCAACATCCTGAGTGTTGTCTGTCTTGTTTGAAATTGCATGAGTGGTGCACGTGCCCCTGAGTGTGTGTTTTACTTTTTCTTGCATGTGATGAACCTTGCCCTTGTTTCCTAATGCTGAGAGGCAGTGTTCGGCAGTTCCTCCTTGTGAAATGACTTCCTGTTAAGTTGGATGTGTTCTTAACCTTTTGCGAGTCTCCGGAAGATTGCTTTGCAGTTGTTCGTAGAATACTGTTGTGTGCAAAAAATGAATTTAAAACAGATACCACATCACAATTACCTTTGGTTTAGGGAGCAAGCCCCTTCTCCTTAGTGGTGCTGTGAAGTTGTTTGGGTGCTTATGGGAATCACATTTGCTTTTAGCAGTGTTACTTTACTCTTGGCCCACAGGGTTCCTCTGCATGTTGGGACACTTTGATCTTACTTGTTTTTTGATAATCTCTCAGCTTGAGTCAAATTGGGACTGTGTACTGACATGTAACTGCACGTCTCAGAATCTCAGGATAACACCAAATTGCCAGGCAGGTCAGTACCTGTCTTAACACCCCTGCACAAAGTCACTATTTCTGCCACCATGCGCTGCTCCGTAACTTCTGCCTTCTTTAGACAATCTGGTTGTTGTTTATGTAACTTGAGGCCTCACTGGCCATGAAAAGCTATTTCTCAGACAATATTATGTAAAAGTTTCCCCCCCTCCAAGTAGGATTGGCATCTCGAACATTTTTTCATTCAAGTTTGGTGAAGTGGGGGATTTAAAATAAGGTACACTGTGGTTTTGGAAATCAGCTATCAATTTTTAGTTTGGGGGGCAGGCCATGTGACAGAAATTATATATAGTGAGGAGAAAAAAATTGTTCTTGGTATTTTAGAGCCTATGAAACCTGTTTCTGTGTCATTTTTTTTGGACTACTTTCATATATCATTAAAAAACCCTTTGATGTTGTGTGATGTACTGGGTTTTCATAATTCCCCTTTCATCTGAGTTTGCTTAGTACCTGAGGTTTTGAAAATATAGTAATGGTACAGAAGGGAGCAAAGTGGATGGTTTTGTATACATACTTCTGTCGAATGTGATTTTGGGTATAGATTGGTAGACTAATACTATTGGCTTGCTAGTCAGGTGTCAGGAAGGTATTTCCTTCACTCTGATTTGACCCCAGTGTATCTTAGAATATTAATTAACTTGCCAATGGAAAAGATTGGGAAACTTTTTTTTTTTGAAGATTATTTATTTATTTATTTGACAGAGAGACAGCCAGCGAGAGAGGGAACACAAGCAGGGGGAGTGGGAGAAGAAGAAGCAGGCTCATAGCGGAGGAGCCCGATGTGGGGCTCGATCCCATAACGCCGGGATCACGCCCTGAGCCAAAGGCAGATGCTTATCCGCTGTGCCACCCGGGAAACTTATTTTTAAATGATCTATATTGTTCATATTTGTTATTGTTTGGTGATGTGGTAAAATACTGGTGAGTTGGTTTTGTATCTTAGGAAAACTTTGTATCTTAGGAATGGCTAGAATTTGTAGATTTGTAGAACCATAAAATCATTCAAAACCAACGACAACCACAATTTGCTTTGAAAGAAGAGACATACAGTTTTTGTTTTGTTTTCTTTAAGATTTTATTTATTTATTTATTTGAGAGAGCATGAGTGGGGTGAGGGGCAGGGGACGAAGCAGGGTCTCCACTGAGCAGGGAGCCCGATGCCGGGTCGAATCCCGGGACTCCGGGATCCTGACCTGAACCGAAGGCAGACGCTTAACCGACTGAGCCACCTAGGTGCCCCAAGATGCGTACATTTTTAATTGCCAAGTTACCTGTGACTCAGGTCCTTAACAAATGGTTCATTTGAAAGTACTTGGAGAATAGGTAGGTACTTGCTTTGATAAGTTTAGAAATAAATGTATCTGTATTTTCAAAGAGCCCTTCTGGACATTTGTGAGTAGACAAATCTCTAAGAAATGGTGAGATTTTACACTCAAGCATTTTAACGTTTAGTCCCTGAGGCCTTTGTTTTGTACTCTGCTTTCTACCTCTGTCATTTCAATTCTTCTGCTCGTGTGAAATGTTTTTTGAAATACAAGAAAGTCACCTATACTTCCAGAAAAAATATGGTAAGATTTACTACCTTTTGGAGAAGATGATTCCTATGGCTGTGTATGTATATTTGATAAATGTGTCAAAAGTGATCATTTTGAAACTTAGGCTTTGTGTGGTTTTGAAGAAACTCCTTTCAGTGAGCTATAGCACCAAAGGGTAACTGGTAACATTCCTTTTTTTTTTTTTTTAATTAAAATTTTTTTTTAATTAGCCTCCACACTCAATGTGGGGCTTGAGCTCATGACCCGAAGATCAAGAGTCACATGCTTTACGTACTGAGCCAGGCAGGCACTCCACTGGTAATATTCTTGATGCAGGTATTATAAATGAAAGCCTTGGTTCTGGTGTTCATTCAAGAATAAACACAAACTTACTTCCAAATAATACAATATGGAGGATAACAAAAAATTGAAGTTTTCATTTTAGATTGTAACCAAAATTTGGAAACACTTGGAGGGAGGGGTTGAGTAGGAATATCTGTTTGAGGTCTTGATGCAAGTCCTTTCTAATTTCGTTTCCCTGTACAATACTGTTCACATTGCTGAAAACACATATTTTTTATTAATGCATTTCTGGATCTGAACAGTGAGTGGTAAAACTGCACATACAAGACAACAAACCACCCATTCAGAATTTGGCCCTTAGTTTTCATTTACACTATTTGAAGTGGAAGAATTGTTGATTGTACTTTGTGTGCTTGTTTGTATATTTTGTTTTCAGATAACAATACTCTTGAACATGGAGTGCATCTCCACCCACTCACTCCACCTTTTGGAGGATAATAAGGTGTCTGAAAGAAAGAGGAAAAGTTTAAAAATTGTTTCACGCCTTTCAGTGAATCTTATTTTCTGCTTCCTACATATATTTCCAGGACAGGATGCATTATCTCTGCTCTGCTGGACCTTATTTCTTGAAGACAGGTTATTAATCAAAGGATTTTTATAGGCAAGACACAACACACCAATAGTACAGCAAAAGGTTGTATCTAGGTTAAAAGGTATTACTTCATTTCCTATTGGAAAGAAAACAAGAGCATATACATATGCTCCAAAACTTAAAGGATTCTATCTACATCTTGTTTTTAAAAATTTTATTTATTTATTTGAGAGAGATAGTATAGTGAGAGAGAAGGAGCAGGGGGAGAGAGAGAAGCAGACTCCCCGCTGAGCAGGGAGCCTGACCTGGGGCTCGATCACGGGACTCTGGATCATGACCTAGCCGAAGGCTAGGTCTTTAAACCTCAGCACCAAGTTCCAGTGTGGCCTGCAAAAAAAAGTCTAGGGTGTATGGCTTTAGTCTCCTTTTCTATTATTAACAGTCTTTAGTTAACAAGAAGATACGTGGGGTGCCTGGGTGGCACAGCGGTTAAGTGTCTGCCTTCAGCTCAGGGCATGATCCTGGCGTTATGGGATCGAGCCCCACATCAGGCTCCTCCGCTATGAGCCTGCTTCTTCCTCTCCCACTCCCCCTGCTTGTGTTCCCTCTCTCGCTGGCTGTCTCTATCTCTGTCGAATAAATAAATAAAATCTTAAAAAAAAAAAAGAAAACAAAAAAGAGATACGCGATTTGTCTTTTTCAGACACGTTTTACTCAAAAACAGTATTATTTCTTGCCTGACACTCATGAAATGCATATTTGTGAAATTTTTATTAAGAGCATATAAGAAGAAATTTTTTAGTTCATGTGAAAGAATAGAAGAAGTTGTGCATGTTTACTAATCTAAAAAATTATTTGTAAACTGCTTTCATTTTTTTTTCAACTCCATGTTTCTGGATTTTAAATTTTTTTAAATTTTTTTTTTAGCAGAGGAGCCTGATGTGGGGCTCGATCCCAGGTCTCTGAGATCATGCCCTGAGCTGAAGGCGGATGCTTAACAACTGAGCCACCCAGGCGCCCCTGGATTTTAAATTGTTTTTAAAGAAGTTTTGTTTTGTTTTGGCTTTTGGATTTTTTTCCAAGGGGATAGAAACTATAAGTGAAGTTGTATTAAGAGTGGCCAACTTGTTCCTTTATATTTTGGTATTAATCAAAGGTATAGAGTAAGTGCAGTTTATAAGAGGGAATGAAAGAGCCCATTGTATTAGTTAAAATGAAGACATTAGTGATTTTAAACTTTTCTGTACTGTTTGTTATAATTATAGAATTTGAGTTTATACTATAATGGAGTTAATTTTAAGATATTTGTGAAATGGCTTATTGATAATATTCTATAATATATCTTTTTTTTTTTGAGATACACAGATTTAAGTAATTCTTTTTTTTTTTTTTTTTTTTTTTTTTTAAAGAGTGCCAGAGCACTTGAGCAGGGTGGGGGAGAGAGAGAGAGAGGGAGAGAGAGAATCTTAAGCAGGCTCCATGCACAGCATGGAGCCCAATGCAGGGCTTAATCTCACAACCCTGAGATCATGACCTGAGCCGGAATCAAGAGTCAGGTGCTTAGCCGACTGAACCAACCAGATGTCGTAAGTTTTTTCATTCTAACACAAGATTTTGAAAAGAAAACTAATGGTGAAGTAAATGAAACTGACTTGTAGTCTTCTACCTGAAGAGGAAAACTTGGAAAGAACACAATATATAGAAATGCAAAAGTTTTAGATACGTAATATAGAGTTTTATCAATCAGAGAAGGTAGAAAGGCTAAGCCATGGTTTGACAGTTCACAAAATAAAAAATAAAAAATGTTGCATAATGTAGCAGCTTGTGTTTTCCAAAGATGACCACAACAGTACCTCCCATGTGACATGCTCTTCTGCAATGTGATGTCACTCTGTCATCAAAAGGTGGCATCTCTGCACTTCCTTAATTTTGGGTAGGCTTTTTGACTGCGTGGACCAAGAGAACATGGTAGAATGGATGATATGCGAGTTCCAGGTGTTGCTCTTACTTGGCCTGACAATTTCTTCATGCCTTTTGGAAGCCAGCACTATTAAGAGATGCAATTACCCTGAAATCACTATCTAAGAAGGCCAAAGTCATTTAACGAGGTCCTAGAGCATAAAACATCTACTGGAGAGGCCAAGGAGCATTAAGGGACCAGACATGTAAGGTGAAGAAACCATTTTGGAAATGGATCTTCCAGGCACATCTGCCATGGCTGTTGCTATGTGAATCAGATGAACCACCCAGGAGAGCCCTTCTCAATTTTTGACCCAGAAAATCATAAGCAAAATAAAATGGTTTGTTTTAAACTTCCAAGGTTTTGGGTGCTTTGTTATGTGTCGGTGGATATCTGTAAAAAAATACTGGGAAAAAAAGATTTCATAATTTTTATAAGAGATGGCAGTATAGGAGAATATATTTACATGTCTAAATCTGTCAAGGAACTAGTATCTACACTACAACAGGGAATGCCTAGATCATCAAACAAAAAACAAGAGCCTCAGTAGAAAAATGCACCAAGGATATGAACAGACTAATGACAAGAAGATATGCTCAAACTCATTAGTAATGAGAGACGTTCAGATTAATGCCACAATAAAATATCTCTCAGTACCCAACAGACTAAGAAAACTTAGAAAGGTGGATAGTGTCAAGTGTTGATGGGGTAGAGGTGAATAGGAACCCTCATACACTGTTGCTTAAAGTGGTGGAGCTGTTCTGGGAGAACAGTATGGCAAACTTTAATATAGACATTATTAAATTGTTTCTGGGTGTATGTCCTCAAGAAGTCTTACACAGGACTTTAAAGGAACAAATATGAGAGTAATAATCACATTGGGATTTTTGGTGTCAAACTTCAAGCCGATGTAGGTTTTTTTTTTTTTTTTTAAGATTTTTATTTATTTGAGAGCGTACGTGAGCGGAGGGGAGGAGCAAGGGTGACAGAGGGAGACAAGCAGACTTCATGCTGAGCACAGAGCCCGACACAGGGCGAGCCAAAATCGAGTGTTGGATGCTGAACTGAGTGAGCCACCCAGGTGCCTTGCCAATCTAGGTTTCTTAATCATTGAGAGGGTAGGTAAAATATGGTGGAGGAACACACATACAGGTATGCATGAGATAGAAGCAAAGGACTACATATATCTACCACATCTGCATATGTTTTAAAAATACAGTTTAGTGAGAGTAATAAACAATGGAGTCTATAACAATATCATTTGTGTACATTTAAAACACATGGACACAAAAATGTAAGAAAATATTCAAAAACCTATGTCAAACACATTGGAATGGTTTCCTAAGAACAAGAAAAAAGTTGCCCATAGAGGGAGGATTGGGGAATGAGGTAAAAGAAATTAAAGGCCAATGATGATGGTGTGCTGTAAACCAATGTGTGTGAGCAAATGTTCTGTCCCTGAGGTCCAACAACAACCTACTCTGCTCAAGAGAAGATTATAATTCTCCAGGAGCCCAAAAAAGTAAATTGAAAGAATAGAACTATTTGTCAAATAGGGGGAAAAAAGTTTAAATGAGAGCAGTACTTACAAAAGTGTGGTCAAGGGGTGTCTGGGTGGTGCAGTTGGTTAAGCCTCAGACTCTTGGTTTCAGCTCAGGTCGTTATCTTGAGGTTGTGAGATAGAGTCCCTCATTGGCTCTGTGCTCAGCATGGAGGCTGCTTGAGATTCTCTCTCCTGCTGCTCCCATCGTGCTCTCTTGCAGACTTTAAAAAAATGTGGTCAAACAGGCAATCTCATATTTTGTTGGATATATAAATTGGTATGACCTTTGTAAATGACAGTATTTACGAAGAGCCTTAAAAATGCTCATGTCCTAGCAAAAAACAATTATAAAATGAAATTTAGAAAACAAAACCATTTAAATAGCTGCAGCAAACAGGAAATACTTAGGGATATGTTTAATAAAGTATGTGTAAGACCTGTATTGTGGAAACTATAAAACACTGCTGAGAGAAACTGAAGGATACCAAAATAATGGGAGAGATACCATGTTCATGGATTGGAAGACTCAATATTGTTAAGATTTCACCTCTCTTTAAATTGATCTATAGATCCAAAAAAATTCCAGTCAAAATACCAGCAGACTTTTAAATTATTTTTATAGAATTTGGCAGGCTAAATTTATATGGATATACAAAGGCTCTAGAGTAGGTAAGACAAAAAAGATGCACTCACTATCTGATTTCAAGACTTTATAGTAATCTAGACAGTGTAATTTTAACATAATGATAGATAAATAAATGGGACAAAACAAAGTAGAGGTGTACACATATATCAAGTGATTTTTCAACAAAAGTGCTAAGGTAAGTCAGTAGGGAAAATTTTTTCAACAAATGATGTAGGAACAGTTGGATATCATTGGCAAAATGATGAGCTTTGTTCCTTGTCTCATACTATATACAAAGATTAACGAGATGGGTCGCTAAACCTAAACACAAGAGATAAAACTTCTAGAAAAAACAGGAAGAAAATCTTTGTGATCTTAGGTAATGCAAAGATTTCTTAGATAAGGCACAGAAAGTAGTAAGCATTCAAAAAAGGTTGATACATAGGGATCTTGTCTGGCTCAGTAGGTAGAACATATGATGCTTAATCTCAGGGTTGAGTTTGAGCCCCAAGTTGGGTGTAGAGACTACTTAAAATCTTTTTTTTTTTAAAGTTAATAAATTGGATTCATTAAAATAAAAATCTTCCTTGTCAAAATACACTGTTAAATAAAAAGACAAGCCGTAGACTGGGGAAAAATATTTGTACACATCTGATGAAGGATTCCTCTTCAGGATATATAAAGAACTCCTAGAACTCAGTAATAAGACAGACAACCTAATTAAAAGAATGAGCGAAACTTTGTTAAATAAATGAGCCAAAGATGGTCTTTGTGTATTGGCTCCAAGTTTATTTCTTTTTTTAAAAAATATTTTACTCCTTTATTTGTCAGAGAAAGAGAGAGCACAAGCAAGGGAAGCTGCAGGCAGAGGGAGAAGCAGGCTCCCCACTGAGCAAGGAGCCTGATGGGTAACTTGATCCTAGGACCCTGCCTTACCTGAGCTGAAGGCAGACCCTTAACCGACTGAGCCACCTGGGCATCCCTCCAAGTTTCTTTCTTTACTACAGTCTGAGAACTTTGCTATAAGAGCCCACCAGTGCCAAACTCAAATTTGTATACATTCCATTATTTACAAAATAGCCCAAACAAGTGGATTTTTAGAACCTGCCTGCTTTGCATACTCCAGGAAACCAAGCTCCACATCTGCTGGCAGTCAGTAGGATAAGCCCTGGGGGTGTCTGGGTGGGTAGGTTGTTTGGGCGGCTGCCTTCAGCTCAGGTCATGATCTCAGGGTCCTGGGATCCAGCCCCATGTTGGGCTCGCTGCTCAGTGGGGAGTCTGCTTCTCCCTCTCCCTCTTTCTCTGCTGCTCCCCCTGCTTGTGTTCTCTTACTCGTGAGCTCTCTCTCAAGTAAATAAATAAAATCTTAAAAAAAAAAAAAAAAGATAAGCTTTGGGCCATAAAGGCCCCAAGCCTTTTGTGCTGCCTTTTGAAGCTCTGACCCAGAGACGCTTTCCCATGCTGCTGGAACACATCACCTAGACATGTAAGCCTCCTGTCTGATTGCCCTCTCCTCCAGGAGTTCCCTTGCCCTCCTCCCTTTTTGGACGGTGACCCCCTCACTGTCAGCCTCCAGACGTCAACCTCCAGACAGTCTCATGCTCTGAGGGACTTCATGAAGCCCTGAAAACTCCTCCAACTCTAAGTACTGCCCAATAAAGCTTGTGTGTTATTGCTTCTTGTGTTCTTATCTTGATCAGTCCCTAAATCCCCAACAAGACTTTAACAGACACATTACAAAAAAGAAAAGACAGTCCAATAAGCACATAAAAAGACGCTCATTATCTTTATTCTTCAGGAAACCACTACTTAAAGCCACATGAGTTATCACTATATACCCACTATATGAAAAAGACTGACACTACCAAGTGGTGGTGAAGACATGACGCAAAATGATACAGCCACTTTGGAAAACAGTTTGTCAATTTCTTATGAAATCAAACATTTACCATGTAGTCTGTAATTCCACTTCCCAGTATTATTTACTCAAGGAAAATAAAAGTATATGTCCATGTAAAGTCTTGTATGTGAACATTCATAGTTGCTTTATTCATATAGTAAAAAATTGGAAAATTGGAAAATCAATGATCGTCAACTAAGAATGGAATACTAACGAATGAGAAGGGATAGACTAGCAATATTTGCACCATGGATTAATCTCAAGGACATTATGCTAATGGAGAAGCCAGACACAAAAGACTATATACTGTAGGATTCCATTTATATGCATTTCTAGAAAAGGCAAAATCAGAGTCATAGTAAACAAAACCATTGGTTACGATGCATGAAGGCTCAGGGAGGGGACTGACTATAAAGCATGAGGAAATGTGTATCCTGATTGTGGGAGTTAAGTAACTCTACACATTGATCAAAAGTCATCAAACACTTAAAATTTACGAATTGGATTTAAATTATCTCTGAATAAGGTGGACTGAGGGAAAAAAAACAAAGTACTCATGCTTTTTAACACAGTAATTGCCTTACTTTTCTTAAAGGTTTTTTTTTTTTTTTAAATTTATTTAAGTAATCTCTACACCCCATGTGGGGCTTGAATTTACAATCCTGAGATCGAGAGTGATGTGCTCTACCAACGGAGCCAGCCAGGCACCCCAGTAACTGCATTTCTAAGAATTTTATATACAGAAATAATCAGAGATATGTTTAAAACATACCAGAGTGTTTATTTCAATATTATTTGTAATAGCTGACTTGAAACAACCTAAATGCCCAGCAATGGAATATCGTTTAGATCTGCGATACATTCATACAGGGAATTTGTCAAGCCATTAAAGACTACATAGAAAACAGGAGTTGGAGAAGTGTGTGCTATTTTAAGTAAAAAGGCAGATTACAATACAATATGTGCTCTAGTTTTTTACTTTTGTTTTTATTTTAAAACTGGCAGTTAATAGAGTAAAACATTTTTCACTATGTCATGGATAAATGAGGGGCAAGTGGGATTTTTGTGATATTATGCAGATAGGATCTGAAAATCTGCTACCTCCACATATATTTTTTTCTTCTAATGGGAAATGGAAGAGAGTAAACATTTAGACCAATGTTCTTTAGCAACAAGATAGGCCAAGTTCATTATTTCTTTTTACAATAAAACAGGGATTATATGCACCCTGAAGGATATTAACTACTATTTACAAATCCTCATGGTGATACCCGCAGCTTTGACTTTATAAAAAAATCTCCCTAAATTAGCTTAAGAGGACACTTACCCATCTGTATTTAAAACCAGAAGAGAGTTAAAATGAGATTAATTAGACACGGATCCACAGTACATTTCCTGGGCTATGTTAAGGATCAGAATATCTCATCCCATCCAAAGCCTGCAGGTAAAATGCCCCATATACTGGTTGAGCAGCCCCAGGGCAGGAGTTCAGAACCACTTGGACTATTAACTACTCCCACCTTGAGCCGGGGAAGGTAGAACAGGTAAGCTCAATGGTGTTTGAAGATACATTCCATAGGGAATAAAGGGCCTGTGACATTCTTTGATTATCAGTCTCTCTCTTGGTGTCCTGAATTTTTCATTTCATGATTGAAAGAAAGAATGCATTAACTCTGAGATCTCCAGTTTTGTATCTCCAATTTTGACAGACCCTAGAACATTAAGGAAATATCTAAAATTGGATATATTTTGGGCTGCCTGGCTGCCTCGGTCGGTAGAGCATGTGACTCTTGATCTCGGCATTGTAAATTCAAGCCCCACACTGGCTGTAGAGATTACTTAAATAAAAATCTTTAAAAAGTAAAATAAAATTGGATATATTTTTCAGTATCCATTCACTTTTTGAACGTAAAGTAGAAAAAGGTTTATGGCAGTATTCAAACTTTTTTTTTTTTTTTTTTTTTTTGAGAGGGAGAGAGAGGAGGTGGGAGGGTGGGAGGGAGAGATAATCTTAAACAAGATTATCCACTGGGCATGAATCCTGAGGCAGGGCTCAATCTCACAACCCTATTTTGACCCGAGCCAAATCAAGAGTTGGATGCTTAACTGGCTGAGCTACCCAGGCATCCCATCCACTAAACAATTTATTTTTAAAATATGTAATTTATTTATTTGTCAAAGGGAGAAAGAGAGTGAGCGCAAGTAGGGGGAGCAGCAGGCAGAGGGAGAAGCAGCTTCCCTGCCGGGCTAGGAGCCTGATGTGGGACTCAACCCCAGGACCCTGGGATCATTACCTGAGCCCAAGGGAGATGCTTAACTGACTGAGCCACCCAGGAGGCCCTCCCCAGGGCAATTTAAATCATGTTTTCTATACACTTGGAAAACTGTAATCAAAAATTATAATCTTGTCCACAAATTGGATTTTTGCTGTTGTTGTTGTTTTATCTGTAAGTTTGCAACTAATTGAATTTCTATAAACAGGGTCTTTTATGTTAAGCCCAGTTCATTAAAAATTATGTGTAAATAAGAAATATTCTTGGTTTTGGAAAGCAAGTGTTTTTTAACATTCCCATTTAAGTGGTTAAAATCCGTCATTCACCAAATGATGAATAAGTAGCTTATTCATGAGGAACTTGTGAAAATATTAAAAGTGGGCCCTTTGGTCTCTCTACAAATCCAGGCCAAAAAGAGACCCATATTAAAGAACTTACAGAAAGATTGTTCATTCATGTATCTTCACTAAACACACATATATACACATATAATAAAATGTGATATAAATGAGGCAATTCTTACGAAGAAATATCTAAGACAAAGTCTGGATTGGTGGGGCGCCTGGGTGGCACAGCGGTTAAGCGTCTGCCTTCGGCTCAGGGCGTGATCCTGGCGCTATGGGATCGAGCCCCACATCAGGCTCCTCCGCTGGGAGTCTGCTTCTTCCTTTCCCACTCCCCCTGCTTGTGTTCCCTCTCTCGCTGGCTGTCTCTCTCTCTCTGTCGAATAAATAAATAAAATATTTAAAAAAAAAAGTCTGGATTGGGAATGGAAAAACAGAGAACCTTGGAACTGCTCGTGTCTTGTATAAAGGTCGTTTCTCCCAAATTAAAACTAGAGTGTCAACGTTTTATTCCCAGATGACTGGTGTCAGGGAGCTATTGTCATTTACACCCAGGCATTTTGTTTCACTCTGAGCTTCGTCTACGGAGGGTAGACCAGAGCCAGGAGCAGCCGTTCACATGGTCCAACTATAAATCAAGACCACAAGCTTTGTGCTCTAAGAAGGAAGCTATTTCACCTTTACTGTAGTCACATATTTTCTCTCTCTCTCTCTCTTTTTTTTTTTTTTTTTTTTTTGCCTTTGGTATTCAGAAAGTGGACTGCTGTTTCCTAAGTAGACCATTTGTCCATGTTTCTGGTGATTATTTGTGGTGAGTCTAGTTACTGATTTTACATGTTTTTAGCAACTCACTTTCAGTGGTTCTTTGTGTCGCTAACCTAACTGCCCATTTTTTTGCACTTTACTTAAACACATGTTTTTTTTCATTAATCCCATTTTCTTGCTAGCTTTTCCTGTCCATCCTCACGTTCTAACTTGATGACTCTTCCACGTGCGTCAACTTTAAAAATAAAATGGCTAGGTATTTTATTAGCAAAAGGAATTTATTTGGGAATAGCAGGGGAATTGTAATTCAGGACAAGTACACTGTAAAAACCATAGGCAAGTCCAAAGAGACAAGGGAAGATAAGCCTTTTTTAGGTTTCAGGGGAGGCTGGTTTTGCATGAAAGTTTGTTGGAGAAGAACACACGTTTGAGGTTGTGGCGGTTTCTCTATGGCTGCAAGTGGTGGTGTGTTGTTGCTGGGGCAGAAAGACACCTTCCTTCTTGTTCACCGTGTAGGCTGCAACCAGTGGTCTGCACGTGAGCGCTCCCCCTTTAGGGCTTCCCAACTCCATTTTCAATGAAGTTTTCTTTACTACTTTTCACAGATGGAAAGTATGCTGGAAACTTTGAAAGAGGAAAACAAGTATGCAGTGTGTGATTACGGGGATGTCTGATTTAGATGTGCTTCAAACAAAAGCACATTAGTCATATCAACAATTGCGAAGAGATCATTTAAAAGAAAGAAATTAATAAGGCAAAGGTTAATAATATTTGATGGTAAGAATCTGTTAATTTTCTCGGTGGAATAATGGTATTATGTTTTGTTTTTGAAAAAGAGCCCCTTATAATTTTAGAGATACATGCAGAAATAATTACAGATAAAATGATTATGTTTTCTGTGATTTGCTTCAAAATAATTCATGGCTGGCCTAGTCATTGGAGCATGCAACTATTGATCTTGGGGCCATGAGTTTGAACCCCACATTTGGCGCAGAGATTACTTTAAAAAATAATATCGGAAAGGAAAAGTGGATAGTTGTATAAACAAGATTGGGCATGAGTTGATAGTTATCAAAGTTCATTATACATGGGAGTTCATTATATTATCCTGGCTACATTTTCATGTTTGAAATTATCCATAACAAAAAGGTAAATGCATTTCTAAAAGGGTTAATAGGGGCATCTGGGTGGCTCAATTGGTTAAATGTTCCACTCTTGATTTTGGCTCAGTTTGTGATCTCAGGATCGTGGGATCAAGCCCCACATCAGGCTCCACGCTCAGTGTGGAGTCTGCTTGGGGTTCTCTCTCTCCCTCTCCTTCTGTCCCTCCCCCTGCTCGCCCCTCTCTCAAAATAAGTAAAAATAACATCTTTTTTTTTTTTAAAGATTTTATTTATTTATTTATTTGACAGAGAGAGAGACAGCAAGAGAGGGAACACAAGCAAGGGTGTAAGAGGGAGAAACAGGCTTCCCAACGAGGAGGGAGCACCATACGGGCTCGATCCCAGGACCCTGGGATCATGACCTGAGCTGAGGGCAGATGCTTAATGGCTGAGCGACCCAGGTGCCCCAGTAAAAATAAAATCTTAAAAAAATAAATAAAAGGGTTAATAATCTCATACAAATAACATTGTAATAACTTTTTACAAATCATTAGGAAAAAGAGAAATATACCAAGTGAGCAAATGATATGAACAGGCAGTGTGCAAAAGAAAGACATAAATGGTAAATAAGCAGGTGAAGACAATTTCAGTCTCAAAAACATGCAAATTAGGACAATGTGCGATACTAAGATTTATAGTGAGAAACATACATTTGGTCTTCTGGCTCGCAACTCCCCAAACCTTTGGAATTTCCTAAGGAGTATCTCTTGTTATAGTATTTAGCCTTATATAATCAGTTCCTGAAATAGCTGCATAGTCATAAAGGTGGGAGGAGTGTATTATTACTCATAACGGGCCCCTTTCAACCACATCTAAATTTATGTTAATGAAATGAGTTTTGGAAAATTCCTAAGGATGGGGGCTGGTTCTCAGGGGAGCCAACCAGCGCTGGAGGGTTGGAACTTTCAGTTCCATCCCTCACCCTATCTTCAGAAAGATGGAAAGGGCTGGAGGTTGAATCATTTGCCAAAGGCCAATGATTTAATCAATCACGCCTATGTAATGAACCCTCCATAAAAACCCAATAGTGTAGGGCTCAGGGCTTTCCAGGTTGCTGAACATGTGGGTGTGTGGGGAGGGTGGCATGTCTGTGGAGGGAACTGGACCGCCATGACTCTTCCCATGTATCTTATCTTTCCCTATGCATCTTTTCCATCTGGCTGTTCCTGAATCCTATCCTTTTCCAATAAACTGGTAACCTAGTAAAGCAAACTGTTTTTCCAAGTTCTGTGAGCCACTCTACAAATTAAAAGAACCCAAGGGGAAAGTCGTGGGAACCTCTAGTTATAGCCAGTTGGTCAGGAGCATAGGAAACAACCTGGGCTTATAATTGACATCTGAAGTGGGGACAGTCTTGGGAGACTACACCTGTGGGATCTAATGCTGTCACCAGGTAGCATCCAAACGGAGTTCATTTAATTTCTTGGTGGTGCTGGAAAACACATTTGGAAAGGAGATAGTTTTTTTCACCCGTAGAGTTGACAGAGAAAAAAGTTTAATGGAAACTACTATGGACGAGGATGAGGTCAAGCAAATAATCCATTTACCATTCACTAATGGGAGAGCAAATCCAGTAGGTCCCTAGGGTTTCTTGGTTGTCATCTGTATCTTTTCCAAAGGGCAGGCATTGTTTGCCATCCCCATTTTACATGTGAACTAACTAAATGCCAGAATTATCCAAGGTCACAACTGAGGGCTTGTTTTTTTCCTTCTAGTACTGGAAAAGAAGATTCTGTTGATGAAATATTTTGCAATATATATGATAATGAGTTCTCTAGAGTTATTTTCTGACCTAGGTGATCCCAGATGATTGAGAAACAGAGCAGACATAAGCTCAGCCCGTGGCCGGGAGCAAAGCCCAGCTGATACCAGCCTGTGTCAGCCAAACCCTAGTCTACCCACAGACGTGGGAGAGAGAAGTAAATGTAGTTCATTGTATACCAAGGAGGTTTTGTGGTTGTGTGTTGCCAGCAGCCGCCTAGGTCTCACCTCCTTTCCTTCCCTACTGCCCTTACACTGTCGTCCTGCTACTGTTGCTTCCTCCCTGAGTGCTTTAGCCTTAAGCCATTAGGCATGCTTTTCCCTCAGTTCCCTCAATACTGGGATGCTAAGAAAGGTGGGTTATTCATTCTCCATTGTTTTTTTTACCTTGTTTCAACGATTCGAGGAGGCTTATTAAAATCCTCATAATGCAAAATGCAGAAAAATAGAAAGGAGCTAGAAATAGGAAAATCTATTTAGATCCTAAAAGGAACATAGTTCACTAACGATATCTATTTCACAGAAGCATAACCAGTATTCTGATTTTTCAATGTCCTATGAACGGGGTAACATGAGATAGTTTTCCTCTCTCATGGCAGCAAAGTGGCAACGAAGTTGGAGACGTGCCAGATGGCCCAACTAGGATGCCAAAGAGTAGCCAAATAATTGTTGACTGCTTTTAACAGCTTGTTTTTCTCACCTGCGGCAGTATACAAACTGGTTTGGGGCAGGTGAGACAATAAAATGTGATTTTCTTTCCATTATCACACCATTTCAGTTCTTGGCTCTATATAGGAAAAATTCATGAGTTATAACTGAAGAGGAAAATAGAGCCAACAGACAAGCTATATAGGTTTTTTTTGAGTTGGGACTGATTTGATTTTTCCACTGGAAGTGATTGCTCCCTGCCACTAATTTTTACCCTTTCCTTCAACAATGAGAATCCAGTCGGTCATTTAATGAGAGTGTATGGAGAGCCTACTGTTTCCCAGGGCTACATTGGAGAATGAAACAAACAGCCCTTTATGGAGCTTAAAGTATGGTTGCTATAGGGTGAACTTTGGTGCTTTTGAAGACTCTATAGGACAGGCCTTTCTGGCTTGAGTGCAGTGAACAAGAGAGGAGGACAGGGGCCAGATTCAGGTATGCTTCCTTAGGACACACACATGCACAGTATCGATTTTCCATTGTTGCTATTACAAAGGCCCACAAAATAGTGGCATAAAGCAACACACAGTTACTATCTGACAGTTCTATAGGTTAGAATTACGAGATGGGACTCACTGGACCAAAGTTGAAGTGTTCCTTTCAGAGGTTCTTGGGAAGCGTTTGTCTCCTTGCTTCTTTTCAGCCTCTAGAGGCTGCCTCCGTTCCTTGGCTCATGGACCCTTTCCTCCACCCTCTAGCCAGCATCGCTGCATCTCTCTGACCATTCTTCCATAGTTGCATCTCCTTTTCTTTTTTTTTTTTTTTAAAGATTTTATTTATTTATTCGACAGAGAGAGAGACAGCCAGCGAGAGAGGGAACACAAGCAGGGGGAGTGGGAGAGGAAGAAGCAGGCTCATAGCAGAGGAGCCTGATGTGGGGCTCGATCCCATAATGCCAGGATCACGCCCTGAGCCGAAGGCAGACGCTTAACCGCTGGGCCACCCAGGTGCCCCTGCATCTCCTTTTCTGACCAAATCTGGGGCAGGTTCTCCAATTTTAAGGACCCGTGTGACATCAATTAGGCTCACTTGGATAATCTTCCCATCTTGAGGTCCTTAACTTAGTCATATCCTCACAATATATTGTTCTATCAGGTAACATTCGCAGGTTCTGGTAATTAGGATGTGTATCTCTTTAAGAGTGGGGAGGATCATTATTTTGCCTAACACACACCTACACATACAAAGGTAGTTGCATCATGAACATTAAAATGTATATAGAAATTTTTCTCAAGAAATGGAAATAAATAAAATAAGGGAACATAAACAAAAAGACTGCACCCCAAAACAGAGGCATAATCATTTTAGAAAAAGTTTCTCATGTATATTTTATGCATTCATGTCTCTGATGAGATATTGCCATTGATATCAAAGAAAAAAGAAACAGAGAGATACAGCTACAGTAGACAACATGAATAATTCTTAGAAATGTGATGTTGAGTAAAAAAACGAGTCCCAGAAGACTACCCAAGTACAGGTCTTAGGTTTCTATATGAGTTTCCTCAGGGCTACTATAACGGATGGATAAAAGCTAGGCGGCTTTGAAGGACAATAATGTATTCTCTCACAGTTCTGTTGGCTAGAAGTCCAAAATCAAGGTAGGGTAGGGCCCTCTGACGACTCTAGGAAAGAAGCCTTCCTCGCCTTTTCTAGTTTCTGATGGGTGTTGGCAATCCTTAAAATTTTCAGTTCGTGGCTGGACAACTACATTCCCCACCTCATATGACCTTCATTCCTCTGTCTCCCTGCGTGACTCCAAATCTCCCTTTATAAGAACACAGTCATTGAATTTAAGGTCCACTCTAGTCAGTCTAACCTCATCTTAATTTGATAACATCTGCAAAGACCCTATTTCCAAATAGGGCCACATTCATACGTTGGTGTGGGGGGGGGAGTTAGGATTTCAACATATCTTTTAGGGGACACAATTCAACACATACAGTCAGGTTTCCCAGGAAACACACTTTGAGATTGAGATTTGCTTACGGAGGACTTATTTATGGAGTCCTCTGGGAAGCAGCATCTGTAAGGGAGTAAGGGAAGTGGGATTAAGCTGAGGGAGTAGTTGAGCTATGATTCAGGAGTAACAGAAGCCTGGGCTGATCCCACAGGGAGCTCTGAAGGTAGGATAGCCTCACAGATGTCCATAATAGAGATAAATGGGCCAGGCATGTGTAGTCCTGCATTAACTAGGCATTGGATGCAGGCCACCCGTGGGGAGGGGGCAAAGCAGCTCCCTTTGGGCAAGAACAATTCCCACAGGGGGACACAACTGGGAGCCCTCAGCAACTTGCACTCTCTATAAACGAATGTCTTGGTTCTGGAGGGTACCAGGGTTGCATGCTCCTGCATCTACTATATTACGATTTTCAATAGATCTCAAAAATAAGCACAAGTGTACAATATATTATTATTTCATGTAAATTTGCAATAAAGTATTTACATATATGTGTATGTATATATACATATATATACTTTAAATATTTATACTAAAAGCAGTAGAATGATACAGAATATTTAGAACAGTTGGTATAGAGTAGGTTCTTCTTGATGTGGGTGGTGGGTTTATAGTTTTTCATTACATTATGATTTATAACTAGCTTATGTATTTCATGCAATCTTTTGTATGTATCAAATAAGTAATCTCTATGTGGAACTCGAACTCATGACCCCAAGTTCAAAAATTGCATGCTTTACCCACTGAGGCAGCCAGGCGCCCCTGTGGCAAATATATTTACAAATATAATAAAAGGAAGAAAGAAAACTAGGCAAAAGTAATAGCAATTAAAGTAGCTAGAAATTTTTTTCAAAAGATGAATAAAGATAGAAAATCCTGAGTCTATTGCTAAAGTAAGCATTCAGATGAAGGAAAACTTGCCCTAAAATTCCCTAATGTTACGTACTTTAGTTTGCTTGCATAACCATCCTGAAATTTTGTTATTTTTGGCTGGAATTATGATGTTGAAAAAAATATATTGTTTACTTTCCCTTTCACCTAGTTTTAAATTGCTTGTTCAGCATGGCACTTTTTTTTTTTTTAAGTGAGAATGTTTTGGGTGAAGTTGTTGGAATGATAAATAGAGCTGTTGGTGCAATAAAGAAATCTAGTTAATTCATAATATTGGTATGTCAAGTTTTCACCATGGTATTTTTAAAGTGTATTCGTTACTTAAGTAATCTCTACACCCAGCGTGGGGATCAAACTCAAAACCTCGAGATCAAGAGTCTCATGCTCTTCCGACTGAGCAGGCCAGGCACTGCTCACCATGGTATTTTTAAGGGTATATTGAGTGGAGACAGAAAGTTGTTGGATTATGTTTGCACGACCACAGTTTTACTTTGAAAGAAGTGTATGTATGTTGTCTATATCATATAGCTTTATATTTACATAGAAAAAGAAATGGAAGAAGGTGTTCCAAATTGCCAGCTGCCATTTGTGGGGAGCAGAAATGGGGTGGGATACTTTTTCACTTTATATACCTCTTGTGAGCTTTTGAAACTAAAAAATAAAATATTAAAACATGTTTTTTGATCACTTGTTTCAAAATGACTGGTTTTAGTTTCCTTAGGCAAGAGTTCATCTTCAAGAGTTTGTTTCCATGTTGGAAAAATGGCAGTGCTACTGGGACCTTTGAATGGGATAATGAATGTGAAGTCAACCTTGGACATGCTAATGCAATAACAAGCATAGTAAATGTTAATGTCCATGACTTATGGTAATATTGTTTGTGAAAGAAATTAAATGGTAATATTGTTTGTTAAAGAAATATTAACTTTTTGGAAATCTCCTGATTACTTTTTTTTTTTTTAAGATTTTATTTATTTTTGAGAGAGAGAGAAAGAGAAAGAACATGCATGAGCCGGGGGTGGGGGGATGGAGGGTGAGGGAGAAGCAGATTCCCTGATGTGGGACTTGATCCCAGCACCCTGGGATCATGACCTGAGCTAAAGGCAGGCACTTAACTGACTGAGCCACCCAGGCACTCATGGAAACCTCTTGATTTCTAATGCCAAAAATTTCAGTTTCTTTTAAACCTGTTTTTTAATCATGGCTCTTTTTTTTTTTTTTTAATCCAGACTGAACACCTCTCAACTGAACTTAAAGGAGAGATTAAGTGTTATATTTAGAGCTATGTTTAAAGGAAGATGAGCTAGAAGAAGACAGAACTGTTAAAAATACGTAAGTTTTATTATATAGCCAAATGAAAGATTCAGCTCTCTTGTGATGGTATTCTTAAAAATTCCTAGCTTCTATGAAATTCCCTAATTATGGAATTTTCTTTCATGATATTGAACTACTCCTGATTTCATCATGAAAATCTGATCTGAAACTCAATTTACAGAAGTACTGAAAATGATTTTAAAATTAAATGAGACCATCTGTATACTAATATGATGCAATATTGTTGATTCACGTTTTTCCCATATTAATGACTGTTCTGAACTCTAAATCTTTTTTTTTTATTTTTAAATTTTTTTTAAAGATTTTATTTATTTATTTGACAGAGATAGAGATAGCCAGCGAGAGAGGGAACACAAGCAGGGGGAGTGGGAGAGGAAGAAGCAGGCTCATAGTGGAGGAGCCTGATGTGGGGCTCGATCCCATAACGCCGGGATCACTCCCTGAGCCAAAGGCAAACGCTTAACCGCTGTGCCACCCAGGCGCCCCTGAACTCTAAATCGTTTAAATAAATGAGACTGAAATTTAATGTGGCTGTGTCTGAGTATGTTACTTGTGTAACAACCAACTATTTCCAGAGACTCTTCACCTCTCTGTTGATCATTTTTTATGCTGCCTTTCTAAGGTAGTTATTGAGATATGATTTCATAACCACACCTTTTTAGCTGAAATCCCAGTTCTGCCACTTTCTCTCTCTGTGTCCGTAGGAAAGTTACGTAGATATTTTAAGCCTCATTTTTCTCACTGAACACGTAACTGCCTCTCTGCCAATCACTGCTAAATGCTTATATAGTACTGTCCAATTTTACTGACGTAAAATTTGAATGCTTAGTAGCTAAATCCACACATGATCACACAGCTAATAAGAGGTAGCGTGGGGATCTGGTTCCAGGTTTACCTGACACCAAAAGCCCAAAGTTTTATAGTACAGCTTCCTCTTTGGAAATTATTAATGGTTTCATATGTTTGGTTAGGATGTCTGCCAATCCCCGGGAATCCTGGTCTGTACGTTAAATTTTAGCACCGAATATTGCTGAATAGGAGCAGACCATCATTGTAGGTTTGAAGGCATTAAGTGTTATAAGGAAAGTAAATTAGGATAAAAGGATAGGTAGTGACAGGGCAAAGGAGAGGAGGTGATTTGGTCTATTTGTGTAGGGCCATCAGAGAAAACCACTCTAAGTGGGATCTGTGTGCACAGAAGCCCAAATAATATAAAGGGGTGAGCTTTGGGAGACAGAGGGTAAGAGGTTCTGGAAAGGGAACAGGAAATAGAACTTCTCTGAGACTGGAATGAACTTGACTTATTTCAGGAACTGTAAGACGTGTGGCTGGAATCAAGTGAGCACAGGAGAGCGTCGTTGATGTTGCTGGAGAGGTCAGGGAAGATAAATTAGTCTTGGAGGATTTTGTTCTTAATCTGATTTGTAAAGTCCTTGAAGGGATTTGAGGAGAAGAAATGACATCTAATTTACTTAAAAACAACAACAACAACAACAACAGCAACAACCACTCAAGTTGCTTCATGGAGAGCAAATCCCAAGACAGTTTCAGGGAGGCCAGTGAGGGGCTGTTGCCATACTCCAGGCAAGAAATGCTTGTGATTTGGATTAGATTGGTAGTAGCAGAAGTGGGGAGAAGTGGTCAGTCAAGATATACTTTGGACGTAGTGTGAACAAGACTTACCGAAGAACTGAATGTGGGAATGTAATGGAAAGAAAAAAATCAAGGCTTTAAACCTTAGAAAGCTGGTAAATAGAGAAGTGTGTGTGTGTGTGTGTGTGTGTGTGTGTGTGTGTGTTTGAGGGGGTAGAGTCTGTTCTGAACATGTTTCACTTGAGACGTTTATTTTTATTTTACATCTTAATGGAGATGTTGAGTAGGCAGGTAGAGATTATGTATTTATTCACACCTCTGAGCAGAAGTTGAGCCTGGCCAGAGATATTTGGAATTCATCAACTTACAGTTGATATTTATTTATTTAAAAAGATTATTTATTTATTGAACAGAGAGAGACGGAACACCAGCAGGGGGAGTGAGAGAGGAAGAAACAGGCCTCCCACTGAGCAGGGAGCCTGATGCGGGACTCCATCCCAGGACCCTGGGATCACGCCCTGAGCCAAAGGCAGACGCTTAACGACTGAGCCACCCAGGCACATCTACAGTTGATATTTAAAACCAAGGGACTGGATAAAATCATGTAGGGAGACTGTGTAGAGAAGTAAAGAGAGCAGGGGTCTGAGCCCAAGGGCAGTGGATCGTAGAGAGGCCAGCATTAGGAGGGGCCACTGAAGGACTCTGGGAAGAAGCAGCTGGTAAGGAAAACAGAGGCCAATCATTACTGAATGGTAGAAAAGGATGAGGACTAAGAATTGGCCATTTTCTCACTATTGTACATCCAGTACCTACCTAGCTCAGTTTCTGGTACACACTTACAGCACAGTAATATTGGTTGAATGGATGAATCTTCACTTCCATTTATTTGTCAGATATTTATTGAGTATCTCAGGGTTCCAGACGCTGTTCTAGGTCCTATGGATCCACAGCATAGTGTTCCTAATAAGTTCTAGTGTGGTCCATAGACATACATACAAATGCAACACAAACACATATTATTAGTTTATTTTTTTAAGATTTTATTTTTAAAAAAAGATTTATTTATTTATTAGAGAGAAAGAGAGTGCCAGCAGGGGAGGGGCAGAGGGAGAGAGAATCCTCAAGTGGACTCCGTGCTGAGCACGGAGTCTGACACAGGGCTCATCCCACCACCCAAGATTGTGACCTAAGCCGAAATCAAGAGTCCCCCGCTTAACTGACCCGAGCCATCCAGGCTCCCCTAAGGTTTTATTTGTAAGTAATCTCTACACCCAATGTGGGGCTCAAACTTACAACCCTCAAGAGTTGCCCACTCTACTGGACTGAGCCAGTAGGCACCCTTGTATTATTGGTTTATAATAGCTCTCTTCTCCTCCTTCTGCCCTATTCTAAGGAGCATGGATATCTTGAGGGCAATAATTGGTGAGCAATGATGAATTGGGATATATGCATTTGGGGCTATACTGCCCGGGAAGACTTTGGCTAGAGGGAGATGTTGTGAGAAAGGAGTAGTGGGATTTCATTGAATTGACAGGCAGCCTCAGCCAAGGGTATCAAATTCAATTAAAACAAAATGTGCCTGCTCAACTCACGTGGCTGAATTCTCCTTGACAGTTGACAGTTTGTAAAGAACAGTAACAGCCTTAGGGTTATACTTAATTAATCTGATAAGAGGGTGGAGAAAGTGGGGGATTGGGCAGGGAGAGATAAGGCTCTGAAACTAAGTATTAGAAAATTATTACATTAGCTTCAAGATATGTTGAACTGTTGATCCTTACAATTATTACCCTTAAATTCTTGCCTTTTAAAAAAGTCTCGAATCAGCAGTCCCTACTGGCTAAGAAAAATTTTAGGTGTTTTATATAAACCCAAATCCATGCCAGAAAAGGAAACAAAAACTCTTGGTGGATGAGAGAGTAAGTGCGAAGCACTCTATTGCATCACACAATCTCTCACGCTTACCTTGTGGAACTTTGCCGAGGTAGTTTTCTTATCTTTACTAGGACCATACACTTTTGTGTCCCCTCGCACCCCACCTCCCCCCACAGAAAATGTAAATTAAAAAAAGAAAGTAAAACAAAAATCTCCATTGTCCTTTAAGGTCCGGTTAAACATGGAGTCCCTTCTCCAAACTACTTATTCATCAAGCTGTGTTCCTCTATTTTTCATTCATCTTACAGCTCTTATGCCACTGCGTATTATAGTTATTTGAGTCTGTGAAGTTATTTGTCTTGAACTCCAGGGCCTTGGGAGCAATGCTGTTTAATGCTCAGGGCGAGAGGGAGCATTAAGAAGGTCCGCAATAAGGGCATGTAACGAGAGGGAAGATGCGCCGTGAGGGGGACATAGAAATGGGAGATGCAAGGCTTTATTCGGAAAAGTTTATGGGGACAATGACAGCATATTTAACAATGATATAAAAGTGTTTAATACAGAGGTGAAAATAAAACCATAATTCCACGCCCACTTCTTACTACCATCTTCCCATTCACTAGCGGCTTCTTAGACCCCATTCCCTCCTAAATCCCGAGCTCAAACGAGGCTGGGTCTCCCTGGCCAATCGGAGCGCAGTCTTCCGCAGTCGTGAGGACAGCTACAGCCAATGAGAGACCTGGGCGATTTGGTGGGGCGAGACAGGCCGCCCTCTGGCGGAATCCTGGGGGCGTGGTGACGCGTCGGGCGGGGCTGAAGTTTGATTGGCAGGCGAGCGATCAGCAGGCTCAGAAGAGAGACCCGGCCCGGTGCGCGCGAGGGGGGACATGGGCGGGGTAGCGAAACTGGAGTCAACCAATGGCTGGCGCACTACGCACAGAGGGAACCCTAGATCACCAATGGCGGCACGGATATGGCGCCGTGGGCGGGGTTTAAGGCCAAAAGAGGCGCAGGAGCAGCGCCTGTTAGTGTCGTCCTCACCGTCACGGCGGGCGCGTCTTCCTGGGTTCATTCATTCGTTTTTCCATTCACGACGGTAGTAAGGCCTAGTTGAAAGCCATGGAGAGCGGTCTTCCTGCCGCCGGCTTCTTGTACTGGGTAGGTGCAGGCACCGTGGCCTACGTGGCCCTGCGCATCTTCTACTCGCTCTTCACGGCCCTTCGGGTCTGGGGTTTCAGTCACGAGGCAGCGGTCGGACCCAGGCTCGGAGAATGGGCAGGTGAGTGCAATCCAGCGCCGCCGGCCCCCTCGCTCCTGCGGCGGCTCGCGCGGCTCCCGGCCGGAGTCTGGCCGGTGCTAACCAAGTCCGGGCCCAGTGCCTGGCCTTCCCCTTTCTAGGTCCCCTCTCCCCCATGAGGCTCCTGCGTCCCTTGTACCCGCCTGGCCCCTTAGCCGGCTGCTGGCTTGCCTCGACTTGTAGAGTTTTTAAATAGTAAATACGTTGTTGGCCCAACTCAGCGGATCTGAAGTGCCGCTTGGTGGGTGCGGGAGCAATCTGGCCTGAACTCCAAGGGGTTTGTGTCCTTTAAGCCATTCTGGGTTCATGGCCCGGAGTCAGTCACCTTGCTGCCTTTTCAGTCACACTCTGCGCACCTAGGTTCGCCCCTTATTGAGTGTTTTTAAAATAAGTTTTTCGCTTGATTGAAATAGTGGCCCCCTGCTAAAGATGAAAGGCATTCTGTTGACTTTTTTGGGGGGCGAGAATGGACATGGAATTTCAGAAGTCTTTCTGCCTTTCGGAAACTTGCCTCTCTCCAATAACTTGCATTCGGCCTTGTTCAGGTAATTTACAAGGCTTTTGTTTTTTGTTTTGTTTTAAAATTCTCCTTAAACTTTTCTGGAGGCCTGGTGTGTAACATAATTATTGCTTCTGCAAAACGGTAACTCTCCGTGTAGAAATCAGAAATACTTTTGGCAGAACGACGCTTACAGGAAGAAGTATTCCTCCAAAGAGCTAAGCATATGGATCTTGTTCCATTCAGTTGGAGGATTTTAAAAGTAGAGGAGAAAGGTCAGATTGGAGAAGTTGGGAAAATTACCTGCAGGGAAGTTTTGCGCTTCTTTTCTTTTTTGTTGCTTTTCTGTGTTTTTCGTTTCTTTTGCTCTTTTTTTTTTTTTAAACCAAGTGGTGTGATGTGGTCGTTGTCTCTAGTTATTTATTCTGTTATTCCATGATTGAATATACACCTCACCAAGCATTTGATTGAATTTTGGGATGGTTAGGGGTTGCTTTCAGACTAGGCTCAACAAAGGTACACAAATAATGGAACTCCATATTCTTCACTTTATTCATACAAAAACTTTTAAAAACTTAGTAGGAAAAACATAAATTAATTTTCGGGGACAGCAATGTAAAGAGGACATATCTCAAGTAGGAGTGGATATGTAAGAGTTCTGTCCATGATGTGAAGCAGCTGTTCACATTATAATACTTATTTTTTAAAAATCACTTAGTGTTTTCTGATATTCCTTGAGAAACAAATGAAGTGCTCAACTTGATTGTAATAAAGTTTATGATTTCACAATTGACTTGCCCAAGTTCTCGATTGTCACATTTGGAAAACTTGCTTGTGAACTTTTGAGATAGTTACACAAGATTCTAGTGCATTAGGAAATCACATATCAAGATAAAGTTTGGTGATTTGTAAGCAAAGAGCCATGTTAATAACTTTTTTTAAAACTATCTAAAATAGACCGTTGTGATTAATAACTCAAATGGTCCAAATCATCATTGAAAAGATTTGTCCCAGAGGAAGGATACTTGCTAAATTGAAGGAAATATTTAAAAGATTTAAAAATGAAATTTGAACCAGAACACTGGGATATAACAGAGAGGATCGTAGTGTCATAAAGTGACGCTGTGATTGTTGAGTTCAGTCTACCCTGGATTGTTAGAAAAATCTCTTTTTTAAGTATTTAAGCAGAAGAAATGATCAAGTTTTTATTTGTAACATTACATATATGTGATAGCCTGGATCTTAAAGTATTTCCTTTACCTCCCCAAATTCAGGGACTCTTTGAAAAACAAAATTAAGAATACTTCATCTTAAACAGTTTCTTTGTATCAGTTGGAGGGAGGAACTGAAATAATTTGACAAACAAAGCAGAGATGACACTTGAATAATTAGGGTTAAATGTGATTAAAATTATGTAGATAATTTGTTCAATCGAAGTTAGGATTATTAGAATGAATTTTTGTGTATAAATAGCACTAATAAGTTTTCTCCCCTATAAAATTGGTATCTTCATCTGGTGCAGCCTTCTTTGAATAAATGGTGGTAGCAGGCAGTTTTTCTACTTTTTAGTACTGACATTTAACATCTTCCTCTCCATAACCAATTAAATATTTTAAGTGTGATATAGTAATGGTCATTGAATTGATAATATATTTGTATTCTTGATTCTTAAGTTTCTTCATGTAAGTTTGTTTAATTCCTCCTCAGATTTTAGAATCTGAAGAGGAGGGAGCTTGGACCCCCCCCCTTTCTTTTTTTTGTCTTTTCCCGACAGTAACTGGTGTATTGATCAGATTTAAGTGCTTCTAAACTTAAAAACAAAAGCTTGGAAAAGTAAATAAGTCATGGGGATATAAAGTACAGCATGGCAACTATAGTTAATAATATTTTACTGCAAATTTAAAAGTTGCCAAGAGATTAAATCTTAAAAGTTCTCGGGGCGCCTGGGTAGCGCAGTCGTTAAAGCGTCTGCCTTCGGCTCAGGGCGTGATCCTGGCGATCAGGGATCGAGTCCCACATCAGGCTCCTCCGCTGGGAGCCTGCTTCTTCCTCTCCCACTCCCCCTGCTTGTGTTCCCTCTCTCGCTGGCTGTCTCTCTGTCACATAAATAAATAAAATCTTTAAAAAAAAAAAATAAATCTTAAAAGTTCTCATCACAAGGGGTGTCTGGCTGGCTCAGTTGATGGAGCATGTGACCCTTGATCTTGGGGTCATGAGTTCAAGCCCCACACTGGGCAAGAAAAAATTCACAAGAAAAAAATTCTGTAAATATGTACGGTGATGAATGCTACCTAGACTTACTGTGGTGATCATTTCACAATATACACAACTATCAAATCATTATGTTGTATACCTGAAGCTAGTATAATGTTGTATGCATTATATCTCAAGAAAAAAATAAACAAAACCCCAAAAGCTTGTAAAAACACGAAAACAGGTATGCTTTGCAATCAGTAAAAATAATTCAGACCCCATATTCCTTAATCTAGTTAAGGTTTTAAGACCATGCATTACTTGGCCCATATTGTAGTTCATCTCCTTCATGTAATCCAGAGTTAAGTCATCTCTTTTCCCTAGTTCTGGCCAGTACCATTCCCACTCAAGTGAGTTACTCTCACTAGCAGGTGGCTTTTGCCACTTTTGCCTGTCGTTGTTATGGGATACTTCCCGTATTTCCTAGGAGAACAAAGAGCTCCTATGGAACTGGAGCTTTAGTAGCTCGAAGGTTCACTGTAGCAAGTAATCAGAAGAAGATTGCTAGCAAAAGTGGTCAGTTTGTACTAAATAAAGGAGAAAACAGTCATTACTGTGGAGCAATAAAGAATGTAATCTGTAGGCTTTGGTTTGAGCATACATTTTGCATTTATTTGAGCAGTTTCCATCATTGCAATTCATCTAAAATGACTGATAGCGAAATAATGTGGAGGTGATAGATGGAAAGGCAAGGTAAGTGTACTTCCAAAGCCAAGATACTTTATAACTTTAAACTCAAGACTGTACTATGAGCTCTTATTTTTAGTTTTTAATGGAGAGGATATTGCTCCAGGCAGCAAAGAATAAAAGATCCACTAAGCAGTTAGATTTAAAAAATAGCTTTATCGAGATATAATTTATATACCATACAATTTACCCATTTAAAGTGTACAGTTCAAGGGGCACCTGGGTGGCTCAGATGGTTAAGCATCTGCCTTCGGCTCAGGTCATGATCTCCAGGTCCTGGGATCAAGCCCCATGTTGGGCTCCCAGCTCACTGGGGAGTCTGCTTCTCCCTCTCCCTCTGCCTCTCCCCTTGCTGTGCTCTCTGTCTCTCTCTCTCTCTCTCTCTCTCAAATGAATAAGTAAAATCTTTAAAAAAAATTGAAGTGTACAAGATTTTTATTATAGTCACAGGGTTGTGCAACCATTATAATCTAATTTTGGAACATTTTCATCCTCCTTTAAAGAAATCCCATACCCATTAGCTGTCACTCCCCAACCCTCACCCCCTCGAGCCCTAGTCAACCCCTAATCTACTTTGGGTCTATATACATTTATATATATGCCTATTCTGGATATTTCCTATAAATGGGATCCTACAATATGAAGTATTTTGTGACTGGCTTTCATTTAGCACGATGTTTCCAAGGTTCCCTCATGTTGTAGCATGTTTCAGTGCTTCATTTCTTTTTATTGCTGAATAATATTCCATTCTGTGGAGTGAGTTTAGATTTTGCAAAGGGTCTTTACCTCTGCATTTTGCTGTTGGCACATCTATATTAGCAGATCCCTGAGATTTTGCAGCTTTGGATGCCGATGAAACTCATTGGCTCTGTAGTATTCCAAGGTTTTCCTACCTCAGTGGACAATGAAGACTTAGAAAGGTCGTGGGGTGGAGGGGTTCTTTTGTAGAAAAGCCATTCGTCGAACTGGCTTTGCTTAGCCAAGCTCCAAGAATCAAAGGATTCTCAAAATCGGGTGTGGTGCATAATTTCTGTTTTTACTTTGGATAACTACACCGGATTGGTCTATTTACTTCCAGTGGTCGAAGGCTGCTTGAGTAACCAGCACCCATTGGCAGTAGGTCCCTTTCTTTAACTAGGCTTTGAGGTATCACATGATTTGAGGAATTATGTATGAAATGTTAATTATTTAAATTGGCAAGCCCAGAAGTAATATTAGTAACTGCCATTTATTGAATGCCTTAAGGGTTCCAGGCACTTGACATGGATTATCTTTAATCAGTCTTTGAGCTATGCCCTATTATCCCCAGTGTTTAGAGGAAGAAACGGAGACTTAGGTAAATGCCTTCCTTTGTCGGTGGGTTCATAGCTAGTGAGTTGGAAGCTGAGGATTTGAAGCCAAGTTGTCCATTCTGCAGTAAGCACATGCTTGTGTGTTGGTGATTGGTTTATAGACTGCATGGGTACTTGGGGGGTGGATTCCTTTATGTCTTAGGAACATACTGCTTTATTTTATTTTTTAATTTTTAAATTATTTTTAAAGATTTTATTTACTTGAGAAAGCGCGCAGGAGAAGAGAGAGCACAAGCCAGGGAAGGGGCAGAGGAAGAGGGAGAAGCAGACTCCCCACTCAGTAGGAAGCCCGACCAGGCCCATCCCAGGATCCTGAGATCATGATCTGATCCAAGTCAGATGTTTAAGCTTTTATTTCTCTTGAACTCACGACCCTGAGATCGAGAGTCATGTGTTCTACCAACCAAGCCAGCCAGGTGCCCTGGAACATACTGCTTTTTAATCGAAGGCACACTTTCAAATTTGCACGGGCTTGGTGTTTCTGGAAGCATTGTGGACTAGGTAGTATGTGTTGGAATCAAGTAGCTCGGGATTGGTCTGAGAGAGCCGCCCTGCGGGAGCAATGACTGAAGGGAAGGGCAGAGTAGCTGCAAGAGCTGAGGTTAACAGCGGGGGTTAGGCTCTTGAGGCTGGAGATTGGAGGCCCTTATGAAGCAGGGCCTCAGTGGCTGGAGCCGGAAGGGGTGGGCGTGAGGTAAGATGAGAGTGGAGTGGGGAGAAGGAACCAGGAAGCAGGGCTGTTTAATCTCCCAAGAACAGGGAAAACAGGGGCACCTGGGTGGCTCAGTCGTTGTGTCTGCCTTCGGCTCAGGGCCTGATCCTGGCGTTATGGGATCGAGCCCCGCATCAGGCTCCTGTTTCTTCCTCTCCTACTCCCCCTGCTTGTGTTCCCTCTCTCTCTGGCTGTCTCTCTCTGGCAAATAAATAAATAAAATCTTAAAAAAAAAAAGATCAGGGAAAACAAGTGAAGGGATTTTAAGCAGAAGGATGATGTCATTGAGTTGCGGCTTTAAACAGAATCCCTTGTTTCTATGACCTTCCCGACATGGTTGCATTGCCTCAGAGATGGACCAATGCAAGTTATTCAGATAATCTCAGTCAAAATTGCCTTAAAAAACTCCAAAGAACCCCAAATGCAAATTCATACTTCAGAGTGTGGGAGGCTGCTTTTGTGCCCTTCCTGATTATCACCTCTCAAAGACCATTTGTCCCTGGGGGAAAAATCTTATCACTGTGTTGTGGGAAGTTCCACTCTTACCAGGGCCTGGGTGATAGGGTTGTTGCATGAACCCTGAAACTGGGTTACTGCTTTCTTGAGGTCAATCCATAAAACCATGGTGTGGTAGTTGAGAAGCCTGCCACAAATCCCGCATCCGAGGGAATGCTCTGTTTTATTTACTCACTTTGTCTAGTGAAACAAGGGGTTTGCCCTATCTCTGACTGGCAGTTCCAGGGAGACTATCCAGTTTCTGTAAAATTATCTTTAGCACCATTAAGTGAAGTTATTTTCTATATAAATGATGAAACCAGTGGGGGAAGGGAAGAAAGGCTAGCAGACTTAACATTTAGAACAATTACTGTGTCTCAAGAGTATTACATTGGTTAACAGTAGTGATAGTGGGAAGATTAGCTTTGGAATCAGCAAGGGTGAGCTTTGCTAGTGGCTAAAATGTTTGACGTTGGGCAAAGATAGTTAATCTCTGAGAATAACTTTCTTCATCTATCAAATGGGGCTGATACCTTTCAGGAGTATTATGACAATGAAATGAGATGTAAATGAGGCTCTAGTGTAGCCCTTTGTGTTTTTTATGGATACTAATAGTTAAGGACATTTTTTATTTGTATACATTACTCTTATTTGATAAAGAGGAATTGTTGAAACCAAGAATAACATAGTTTACTTTAGCTGATAAACTATTAGAAATTTGAAGTTATGGACAGATCAATTAAGAGGTAATTAGTGTTACTCGAGGAAGATTTCTTGCTTTTGTGAAAAGATTTACCAAGTGCTTCCCTGAAATATGGCTCTCCTTAGTGAACTTAAGATATGAAGGTTTAGGAAAATTTGGTTATGTGCAACTTTTCAATTAAATTTGTGAAAATCTTAGAATTATCTTTGACTCTTCTTCTCTCACCCCATATACAGTCTATTAGGAAATCCCATTGTCTCTCACTTCAGAATATTCAGAATCTAGCCCCTTCTACCTTCTGGTATAAGCCACTGAAATCTCTTGCCTTGATATAACGGCGGCCTCCTGTCTCTCTGATTCCACATTGCTGCCTGTCCCCCTCCCCCAGCTGATTCTTAAACAACAGCCACAGTGAACCTTGAAAAGCTCAAGTTCGATCATGTGATACTCCGCCCAGATCCTTCCAGTGGCTTCTCATCCTGTTCCTGCCGTCTTTTACCTCTGACCTCATCTCTGCCCACTTTTCTTCTCTCTCTCTCCCAGTCATTTTCACTCTTGCTTGAACACGCTCGCTTGAACTCACTTCCTTGGACATGCTTGACCCTGCTGCCTTGGAGCCTTTGGTTATTCCCCTTTCTGGAATGCACCAGGTGTGGGGTGTTTTGCTTCCGTTTTGTATTTTTTTGTTTTGTTTTGCAAAATGTGCACACCTTTTTCCTTTTTTGTTTTAAAATTTCAAGTGACACACACCTAAAAAACGAGATTGAAATTAAACCAAGGCTGGTTAGGCGTGCCTGGGTGGCTCAGCTGGTTAAGCATCTGCCTTTGGCTCAGGTCATGGTCTCAGGGTCCTGGGATAGAGCCCCATGTTGGGCTCTCTGCTCAGTGGGGAGTCTGCTTCTCCCCCTCACTCTCCCTGTGCTCTCTGTCTCTCAAATGAATACATAAAATCTTAAAAAAAAAAAAAACTAAAAAAACCCACAAAAAACCAAGGCTTGTTAAATAAAGACTGGTTACAGAATTATTATATTATAGCAGGGTCAGGATAATATTTTGAAAGTGTGAAATACAGTGAGATCAAAAAGATGTCCTTGAGTAGCATTGGTAATAAGCTACCCTTTCTTCATATGTGGTTTTAGGAGATTGTTACAGGAACCCAACCACTCTGCCACATTTAGTAAACATTTAACTATTAATAAAATTTTGGTAATATATAGATTATTTATCTCCAGATCCTTACAAAATTCTTGGAAATAGATTTTCTTTTATTAGGAATGACTTTTCCAATTAAAGTTTCATCAAAACCTTGCTAATTGGTAAGGTTGAGTGAATTAGTGAAAAAAAAATTAATTCTAGGATCTGTTGACCAAAATATAATTTCGTTATTTTTGAAGGCCTGATAAAATATGCCCATGCCTTCTAAACCTTCAGACTTTTTGAATTTTTGGAGACATTAAACCAAATTCCCTGGGAAATCTCTTGGGTGGGAAAGCCATTGACTGGTAAATGTTTATAGCCAAATAACTTCTAGAAAGTTAACCACAGAGCCTTGGCTCTCTAGTTTATTTGCCTCATGTAAAGAAATGAATACAACAGTTGGTTGATAAGTTTTACAAAACTTTAGTCAGTCATTTTGTGAGAAACTTAAGAAAATTGAAATGTCATAAGGAGGCAGAAGAGAACAGTGATGAAGTAATGAAACCAAAAGGGCTGTTGGTGACCTCTTCAGTCGAACTATTAGGGAAATAGGCTGCAAGATCATGTTTGCAGCTAGAGAATGGCCAGGCAAGGTGGGTCAGTGGCAAAGGGCGGAGAAGGGTGGAGACCTCTGTGGTAGACTGAGTAAAAGCAGTGGTGGAAGTGATGAGCAGCTCTGACACAGAGGAGAAGAGATTTGTCAGGGTGAGCAGTGGTAACAACGAGGATGCTGGAAGGACTGGACTTCATTACCTATTTCTGCAACAGGTATGGGGCAAAAACAGCCCTCCCTGTACAAGAGCCTGCCCTCTAGAAGAAATGACGTGCACCTCTAGCCATTGAGGGTACCGTATGCCATGCTCTCACTGCACCCCTTCACAGACGTTAAGACTGGGGGAACTTTTTCATTGTATGCAGTGGTATAAGCCAAGTGAGTTGATCCAATAATCTCTTACCTACTATCTCAGCTGTGCTTATCCCCCCAACTACAGATTATGTTGATGACACTGAATTGCCAGGGAAATATTGTATTGTTTCAATACGTGTTCCTCAAGGTGGCCAGGAAAAGCTACAGTATATTTAGAAGTTTAAATGCCAGTTTTAGTGCTCCCTTAACATTCCTAGTATGTAGAAAACTCATTCTCCAGATTGGTTTTACTGTAATGACTGGCATTAACTGCTCACGACCAAGCTAACTCCAGTAGAAATATTGCCAAGCTTGCTTTAATGATAGCTGAACTTCCAGACTTGTCACATAAACAGAGTTGATACAGTAAACAGGCTTTCCTAATCTTGCACATTCAGTTTAATAATTTTGCTAGGGAACAGGGCGCTGCTGCTTATCTGTGTTTTCCAATACCTCGCATTGCCTGTCATGTGAAAGGAGGTGATGATCTCTTTATAGATAATGTGGAAAAAAACTCACAGTGGGTTAGACAATGGTGTTCACACGCTCTGAATTAAAGGAGGCTGGATTAGTGAAATTTTACTGTAATGATGACATCTTAATTTGCAAAGTGATTTTGCAAGCGTTCTCAAATGATTTCCACAACAACCCTTGAAGCAGGTTAGGGTTGGTTTTGTTATTTCTACATAACATGCCGGGAGCAGAGGGAGATACGGTGACTGGCGTAAGGGTTACAGCCAGTGGCAGAAGAAATTGAATCTAGGTTTTTGGACTCCAGGCTCCATATTCTTTCCACTGTCCTGCCATAGTTCCTGATAACGATGATTTTTAAGGCAGCTTGGAATACCCATACAAGAGCTTCTAAGTTGGAGACTTCCTCAAATGTTGCCTGGAAGTGAAAGGTCTATTTATGCCATGACAATATCCAAACTCACAAGGATCATAAAAGTAACGGGATGTGCTTGTTAAAAATAGAGAGTCCAGGGCTTCCCTATAGACCTACTAAATCCAAATCTCTAAGAAAAGAATGTGGGCAAATGTATTTTTAACAAATAAGATGATTCTTGAGATCACACATTTTGGGAGACACTTCTCTATGGTCAAGCTAGCCCTAGAAGACGACAGTGGACTGAACACGTGCAGACTTTTTAGCTGGATGTCTATTCTTGGTACCAGGGCTTGATTTATAATAGTGTTAAAACTTCCAGTGATTTCTGTACTAAATATTTACTTATAATTTTGACAGTGAAATAGAGATTCTATTTTAGGCTAGTTCTGTGTTTCTGTATTTGAAATAGATTAGGGGGAAAAAAACGCCAACCACTTGGAACTTAAGTATGTTGCTATACAATGAGAACCACAAGCAGCACGTCCCTTATTTCCCAGTAAAGGGTTAGTAAAGACTAATTGGAGATTTGGGGTAAGAGTAGGGATCTCAATAAGAGTGATTTTTTGGTAGATGCAAAAAATAGAAGCTTTAATTTAAGTAGGACCATAGAAAGATAGCTGAAGACTTTGGAAACTTAACCAGAAAGAATTGAGAGAATAATATTTTCTTATTTTCTGTTTGTGATACTATTTTTTTTGGTGGCTTCATTTTTTTTTTTTTTAAGTTTATTACATTTAGAGAAAAGAAAGCTTTAAGTGTGCTTCCTTTCTTTATTAGGTGGATTTTTAAAAAAATCATCTTTATTGTGAAATTAATGTGATGCATACTGATGATTCTTTTTTTTTTATTTTTTAAGATTTTATTTATTTATTTATTTGAGAGAGAGAGTGAGCAAGCACAAGCAGGAGAAGGGCAGAAGGAGAGGGAGAAGCAGACTCCCCTGCCGAGCAGGGAGCCCCATGCAGGCTCCATCCTGATCTGGGACTCTGGGATCATGACCTGAGGTGAAGGCAGATGCTTAACAGACTAAGCCACCCAGGTGCCCCATACTAATGATTCTTAAAGGGCCAAGAAACTAGAGAAAATGTTCTAATTATTTTTTTCTTTTTAAAAAATGTTAAGTCCTCCAAATGATGAAGAAAGAAAACGGTCCTAGGTTTAATCAGAAGAAATTTCCCTTTTAGTTGGCTATGTGCCATACTCAGGACTGAGTATGAGAATATATGTGGTGAGCAAGAAGCCATAGTCTCTGCCTCCATTGGTCTAGCGGAGGACACAGGTCATTACCTAAGTAGCTCCAGAAAGTGTAATAGGACCAGCTTTGGGGGCAGTAACCTAGTTCAGGGGCTTATAGAAGGTTTTCTAGAAGAAATAATGTTAAAATCCAAAGTATGGAAGAAGAAGAGTAGAGGGAAGAAGATGATAATGTTAATAATGGTAATAAGATGTAATATTTATTAAAAAACTAACCATGTACCAGATCCTTTTCTAAATACCTCAGTGAATTTACTTAATCCTCACATAATCCAATAATGTAGGTCCTATTAATATCCCCATTTTACTGAAAGGAAGCTAAATTAATAGAGAGGGCAAATGATTTGATCAAAGTCACATAGCTAGTAAGTAGAGGAGGACCTAGGATTTGAACTCTGTCTCCTGAACTTCCTGTCAACTACTCTGCAGATTACACTGATGAATTAAAGATGAGCAGGTGAGGGGAGTTGGAGGACAGGGGAGTACTTCGAATAGAGGGACTGAACATTCAGGAACTTTGGGCTGAGAGTCCTGGAGGAGAGAAGCAAGAGGTAAGGCTGGAGAAGTGGGGGTTGGGGGTGTGGGTGGGTAGTCATAAAGGACCTTGAGGCTCTGGTGGGGGTTTTATTTATCCTAAGTACAGTGGGAAGTCATTGAAAGATTTTAAGCAGTTGAATGTCATGATCAAATTTATATTTTGGACAACTGCGATTTTGAAAGAATGGATGTGAAGGGAGCAACTCAGGAGATAGGACATCAGCAGGAGGGTGGTGATGGTGGTGGTGGTAGCAAGCCAGGCATTGGGTAATGGTGATTTGGGTCAAGATAATGGGGGCAGGGACTGAGGGAGGGAGTCAGATGAGAGAGAGGAGGTGCAAGTCTTGGGCCTTTGTCATAAATAGGTCATGGGGGTGCAGGAGACCGCAAAGTCAAGAAGAACTGTGATATGTCTGGACTCTGGGCAGATGATGGCACTAGTCACTGATGTTGGAAACATGAAGAGAAGGAGCACGCTCTAGGAGGGAAATAATGAGATTGATCTCTGACAGGTTCTGTGTGGATGTCAGGCAGTCTTTCAAGATATTAGCACCAGACTGAGTCTAGAGTTCTAAGTTCTTTACCAAAGTCCTTTGGTTCAGCAGTCATTTATAGTTGTCATAAAGAATGTGCTATAGGAAAGTTTGGAGCCTCAGCATGTAATTTAAGGAAAGGAAGAACAATATTTTTGAATGGCTTGCATAGAGTGTATCCCGTGTAGCACTTTGCGCCTTAGCTTGGTAAATTTTGCTGCTTCCTTTTAGGCAGAAAAGCAGGGCAGTATGGTGGAAGGTATATAGAACTTATCAGAAGATTTGAGTTCATCTTCCACCTTCTCACCTTCAACACCTGTTAGCTGTGGAATCTTTGGTCAGCCACTCTATTTCATCTCTTAAATATGTCTAAAGATACCCACTTTGTCTTCAGAGATGTTAAAAGTGTCTGAATCCTCTTTGTAGACAGTACAAAGCATTTTACACATATTAGACATTGGGCCTTTTTCCCCTTTCTGTTTTCAATTAGAAATCTAGAAATAGAATTGCCCCCGGAGTTGATTAAATTGTTTATGTGAGGTTCAAATTGCTTCAGAGATTTATTTTGAGATGTGTTGCAACTTTGTCGTGATCAACACCTGAGTCTCCTCTGATGTGATTATCTATGTCAGTTTTAGAATGTACCTAAAACAATTTTTTTTTTACAACTTTGTGAATGTAAGCTGGGTTTCTGTATTAAAAGTGAAAGTGATTTAATCACAAATTGTGTTAGTTTTAAAGAAGTACCTTAAGCTTCAACTTTATTTTTAATATACACCAAAGCTGTGGTTAGGTATAGTGGATTAATGATATCGTTAAAATATTGGTAGCAAAGTGTTATTTCACTGTGGTATAATTGGAAGACTTTCAAACTTGACATAACTGTTTAAAGTCCCATTGTTGTATTATAAGCATTATTATAAAAGGTGATTATAAGTTCCCGTCATTTCTTACTCAATACCTCACTGTTCCTGTCTCAGGCTTAAAGATATTTAGAGAGTTCTTTTTTCTTTAGTGAAAGATTTTCTATTGTTCTCATCTTTATTTCAGCTAGATTCTTATGAATTATGAGGTTGATGACAAAGCAGTATCTTTTAGATCTCTATAGCAAAGGTATTATCTTAGAAATGAGGGAATGTTTTCTAGAATGTACTTGAAATCTAAATTTTTAAAATTTAGCAAAGTTTAGGACCATATATAAAACCCAAATCTTTTAATAATATTTGCTTCAAAATACATTACCTCTTTGAAATTCATGAGTTAATATTTTTTTTGACAATTTATTTGTTAATATTACAGCAACTGGAAACATTTGCTTTTCTCTCCTTTTGCATTCCTGTCTTTGGGTTGTCCCAGAAGCAGATGTTGAGGGATAGGGATTCAGGTACAGTCAGTTTATTTGGAAGGTGATCCCAAGAAACACCAGTAGGGAGTGAGACAGGGAAGGGAACACAGCCAGTACAGAGGGCATTATCAAGCACTGTGGTGAACTAGAAGCTGATCCCACCCCAGAACTCTAGAGCTAGTGCAGAGCACAAGTTTCAGAGTTATCTCACCTGCAGGTCCAGGAAGCTCAGATATTTATACACCAATGGCCATTAGTCATTGGTTGAGGGCTGTTGATGGGGGAGGAACATTAAGTTGATAGAATTCTGTCCACTGTGCACTTGTAAAAAAGTAAAAAGTAAAAAAGTAAAAAGAGGCAGAAGGAAAGGTGTTTGGTGAGGATGCGATGGCCTGCAGCCATCCTTGGGACCAGAGAGTACAAACTGGGAAAGAACCAACACACTGAGGGCTACAGAACAGAAAGATGGAAAGCACCTAGCTCTTGAGCCTGTCACTGAGCTTCTTTTTTTTTTTTTTTTTTAAAGATTTTATTTATTCGACAGAGAGACAGCCAGCGAGAGAGGGAACACAGCAGGGGGAGTGGAAGAGGAAGAAGCAGGCTCATAGCGGAGGAGCCTGATGTGGGGCTCGATCCCTTAACGCCGGGATCACGCCCTGAGCCGAAGGCAGACGCTTAACTGCTGTGCCACTCAGGCACCCCTGTCACTGAGCTTCTGAACGCACTTCCTGTGGGGGTGCCTTATACTTCCTGTTATTTTGAGATAATAAATCCAATTTTTCTTAAAGCTATTTCTGTTACTTGCAGCTGAAAGCATCCCAACCTACAGATTCAATAGAAAAGGAGGAAAATTTCTTATTTCGAATAACAATTTATAATTAAAATCCTGTAGATTTGGGCAAATGTAATTTATTGCTGTTCATTTTCTTTTGAGTATGGTTGACACTGTTCATTCAGAAACTGAAATGGATGAAAGGAAGCCAGCTTTGGTATGAGATATTATTGCAGGTCTCATTAAATAAAATCGCATTCCTGATTATGCTGGTCGTTGAATATTGGGCTTTTATTTTTATTTATTTATTTATTGCAAAGGTTTATTTATTTGAGAGAGAGAGTGTGCGCACAAGCTGGGGAAGGGGCAGAGGGAGAGAGAGAGAATCTTCAAGCAGGCTTCCTGCTGAGCGTGGAGCCCAATGCAGGGCTCCACCCAGGACCCTCGAGATCATGACCTGAGCCAAAACCAAGAGTCAGATGCTTAACCGACTGAGCCACCCAGGTGCCCCTGAGAATTGGACTTTTAAAATTTTTTTTCCTTTTTTTTTCTGTGTTTCTTTTTCTTCTTCTTCTTTTTTTTTTTTTAAAGTTCCATTTCTCTTTTTTTTTTTTCTTTTAAAGATTTTATTTATTTATTTGACAGAGATAGAGACAGCCAGCGAGAGAGGGAACACAAGCAGGGGGAGTGGGAGAGGAAGAAGCAGGCTCATAGCAGAAGAGCCTGATGTGGGGCTCGATCCCATAACACCGGGATCACGCCCTGAGCCGAAGGCAGACGCTTAACCGCTGTGCCACCCAGGCGCCCCCTCTTCTTCTTTTTTTTTAATGATTTTTTATTATATTATGTTAGTCACCATACAGTACATCCCCGGTTTCTGATGTAAGGCTCTATGATTCATTAGTTGTGTATAACACCCAGTGCACCATGCAATACGTGCCCTCCTTACTACCCATCACCGGTCTATCCCATTCCCCTACCCCCCTCCCCTCTGAGGCCCTCTGGACTTTTAAATTATTTTAATGCCTAGGTCTACAGTTTATAAATCCCAAGAGAATAGGTGTGTAAGAATTGTCTTATTGCCAATACTTTTTGAGAACTGTTACCAAATGATTCAGGAATATTGGGTTTTCGGTTAACTTGAAGTAAATTTCTTAGTATAGTCTACTTTAAGTTAAAGTATTTATTTTTAGGGAGTACCTGATAATCTGGGTAATCTTGACCCAGTGTAGTTTGACAGAATTAGAAAAAGATTAGGACTATGTATGAAGAGGTGAAGATGGTGTGGGCATGTGTATGCGTGGGTTTGTGTCTGTTATTATCCTGAGTGCATATTTCTCTCTAATCCATTCCAAAGCCAATAAGAAGTCAATAGTGTTCATTATCCTGGTGTTAAATTTTTAGCTCTGCCATTTCCCCATATTAATATACTATTAAATAAAAAAATTATGAAATCTGTTTCAGATATTCCTGGTTTGGGAAGATAATCAAGTGTAAAATTAGAGATTGAGTGTTATTTAAATTCCCTTATTTTTAAAGTCCAAATGGTGGGGGAAATGTGCCATCTGGGTCACTGGAAAGCTGGAACAAAGATATATAGGAACTTGGGGACACGGACTCTGTTTTGTGTACCAAGTGGAGATACGGCCTTACTGATGCTGAATTTGTTACAAGAACCGGGGGACCCTGATGTATGTGTATGAATATTGTCTTAAAAAGAATGTAGAGATTCTTTATCTTGATTACCAGTAATGCAATGCCCAAGTCTAGAGGGACTATAGTGCAATAAGAAATCAAGCTTCTCAGTCTGTCAGGACTGATTGGCTGTGTACTTGGCTGTGTACTATCAAAGGAAGCTGTACTTCTTTTTGTGGTACTGTCCCATCTGATACGAAGGTTTGCCCTGTGAATGAAGGTGTGTGTGTATGTGTGTTCCATGTGCGTTCTTTCCCTGCCTTCCTCTTTTATATACAAAACACTCATTGGCCCTGGAAAGATGACTATTCTTGTATTTAAGGAACAAGTCTTATTTAAGGTAAGGTACTGTTGATTAATAAAAGAATTTGATTCTTTGATAATGGATCAAAGGCAAGTACAAGAAGACTAGGACAGCTTTTTTGTTACATATTTATATTACTATCATTTCTGTCCCTTATTGGTTTTGGTACCTCCTTGGGCATGGGACCTATATTGTGGCTATATCATCAAGGATAAGATATCAGCAAGATTGTATCCTCTATTCTTGAGTTCTTTTAGTACTTCCATAGTTATCCTTTCATGTATGAATATTTGGTCACCTTTGCTGTACCAGACACTTTGCAATGTGCTGGGGGCATAGCAGTGAGCAAAATGGCCAAAGTCTTGGCTCTCATGGAGCTTGCATCTGAATAGGGAAAGATGGACAATAAGCAAACAAGTAAAAATTTGGTAAGTCTGGTGGTGAGATGCATTAAGAAGAAAAATGAAGCAAGGTAGATAATAGACAGTAACAGGAGGATGGAGGGAAGTTTGTATTCTAGGCTAATTTACATAAGATCGTTAGGCAAGATTTTCCCATTAAGGTGACATTTGAACTCAGACCTGAATGGAACTTTCTCTCGTCACTCCAGCCATACTGGCCTCCTTGCTGTTCCTTGTGCATCTATAGCACAAACTCTGTACTAAACTCTGCCTAGAATACTCTTATGGATAGTGATGATTTAAATAAAATAGGGAGAAGGATTGGGAGTGATCAATTGTGTTGTCAGGCACGTGGAATTCCTTCTCTTAGAATGCCAGAAGTGAGTCTGGCTGCTAATGCATTATGTTGAAGACCCTAGCTGGGACTTTTGGGGTTTTTTTAGTGAATCACTTTTAAAATAACATATATAATTTGTTTAAAAATACATGATATATAGATGATTTTTTTTTTAAAGATTTATTTATTTGAGAGAGAGTGCACGTGTGCGGGTGCGGGGCCGGGGGGGGGGGGCAGAAAGAGGGAGAGTGAGAATCTCCAGCAGACCCCCCACTGAGTGAGGAGCCTACCAGCCCGGCCCACCGAGATCAGAGCGGAAATCAAGAGTCAGATGCTCAACTGACTGAGCCACCCACTTGCCCCTCAAAAGCAATTTTATTTTATTTTATTTTATTTTATTTTATTTTATTTATTTATTTTTTTTTTTTAAAAGATTTTATTTATTTATTTGACAGAGATAGAGACAGCCAGCGAGAGAGGGAACACAAGCAGGGGGAGTGGGAGAGGAAGAAGCAGGCTCATAGCAGAGGAGCCTGATGTGGGGCTCGATCCCACAATGCCGGGATCACGCCCTGAGCCGAAGGCAGACGCTTAACCGCTGTGCCACCCAGGCGCCCCGCAAAAGCAATTTTAAAACAACAAAAGACCAAAGTTTTATAACTTCCTCTGAAAACTGTACATTTATTGACTTTATCTAGAAGTGCAGTATTTACATGTCTCTTTACTAATCTTTTTTCTAAATATATTGAAAATATTTTGCACTACACCCTTAGGATTGCTTAGGTTTATAAAGAAAAGGGAGCTGTGAATGAATTGCCAGATAGCATCTCCTATTGGCTTATCTCTAAAATGATAATGCAAAAATAGAAAATAAAAGCAAGTATTTTTGCCAAGCATATGATTTATGTCATAGCAAAAGAACTGAGTGATTTAACGCCGCATTTTCATGGAAATGCCTTGTTGAGACTCTAGGAGCTGTGTATACTTTGTTGAAGAGGACAATTTCTGTTTGTTTATTCTGCAGGTTATTCTGTACCTAGAGTTGTTCTTTCCCACTTTTTAAAAAATCATTCTTTGCTTTCCATCTTATCTTTTAAGGATACTTTATAGGTAGTGGTGTTTAGAACAAAATTGTGTGTGTGTGTGTGTGTGTGTGTGTGTGTGTGTGTGTGTTTGTCTTAGCTGTTAGCCAATTAGTGGTTATCTTTTATAATGATTTTTCAAGAACAGAGACATGAAATTCAGATATATTACCGAGAGATGCTTTTTGATAGCAGCTCTAACCTCGTCTCACCTACACTTTTTCTGGAACTGTAGAACAGACCAAATTAGGTTTCACCAAATTTTCTTTTAGCTAACTGTGCCCTCCAGTGGAGAAAACACAGGGCAGTGAAGTAGCCCAAGTAATAAAAGCAGCAGGGAGGAGAGGATGTAACGCATCCAGGTAAGATCCAAGCTGCATAACTATTTTCTACACAAAAGAGGTTGTTTTCACTCATCACAAGCAAGAATATGATGCATGAGTACCCCGTGAGTTTGTTGAAGATCCAAAGAGGGATTTATTAGCAGTGTTTTGACATAATTGCCTTTCACAGAGTAACTGATTCAGTGCGGTGCTGTGTTTCGTACCCTCCATAATGACGTATTCAGTTTATGAAACATTCGGCAAGTCTAGTAAGAGTTGAGAGTATCGAGTAATTGGATTTTCCCCCCCTAGAATGAACTCAGATGATGACTTTTCATTTTTATTTTTTTTAATTTTTGAAGACAAAAAATACCCTAAATTAATTTAGTGGGTATAAACCAGAAACATTTTGCTGCAGCACCTACGTATGAGCTTAGCACTCAGAAAATTGTGAATTGACCACTACCCTTCTCTTTTCTAAATAGAAAGGGCTGCTCTTTGGTGCCGTGATTCCTGGCCTGAATTTGGTCTCTTGGTGTCTGTGGGAATGGTGACTGCACATGCCTGAGCCCCTGAGAGCACTGCAGCAGCTCGTGATCAGAACACGGGCTGCTACACGTGCAGGGCTGGGCTGGGCACCGGAACCAGACTTAGGGGATGCTGAGTTTTGCTGCATGATGATGTGCACATTGTGCCTGCAGGCTTCCTCTTTCTCTGCCAGGGGAAGGGAGGGAGAACCAGATTACTTAGTTGAAGCAGAAACAGAAAAGATTTGATAGTAGTTTGGCATTTGGTGCAAATTGGAGGAATGCTTCACTGAAATAATGTAATGAGTAATATCTGAGAAATAGTAAACACAGGCTTTCTTTTTCTTGACTCTTACAAAACTTGGGCCAGTTGTCCTTACAACAAATTGTCACTTGAATTTTTTTATAGGTCCAAGAAATAGAAGCTTCCTTCTTTATCTTATGACTATGTATTAAATAAACTTTTTTACATTTAGAGTGATTCTTAAAATTTAGGCATATGGAGGACAATTAGAAATAAGAATACCTGATTAAAAACCTTAAATTTATAAGATTTTAAGCAAGGATCTTTGCATAGTAAAGTTTAAAAGGCATAGTGTCTTTCGTTTGAACTCTCTTACAGAACAGCATGTATTTCTTAAAGAGATACTGCCAAACTGAACTCCTTAAAAAAGGCATGGTATGTGGACTTTTAGAAGGGAATTTTGAAATTTTTGAAGGAAAATGATAATATGAATGTGATTTACATTTCTTAAGAATTCTTTACCTTTATTCTATCCTTTAAATAATGAATTACTATGTTTATAAATCTGTAGTAACTGCAGTCACTGAACTCTAGAGGGTGCTGGTGAGCACCAAACACTTTCTGCAAGTTTGTATTGAAGATGATTCTTATTAGTGAAGTTTCCTCTGGGTTTTGATATAGTACTTGAACATGAACACACAGCTTGCCTCTCAGGAGACTCCAAAGCAAAGATACTTTGTGGTTGTTGTTGTTTTTAATTGGGTAAATAATTAACCATTGCACTTTGAAATTCTTTGAAAATTCCATTGAATTTGTGCACTTTCTCTAAACCATCTTTGGATCCCACTTTTGTTTAATATCTCAAAAGAAAAGACCTAATTCATGGCTATAAAATGTAAGTCTTAGTACTGGATAAATTTGTCTTTTTTTTTTCCCCCAGAAAGGAAGGGAGAGAGGGAGAGGGCAGAGAGAATCTTAAGCAGGCTCGGTGCCCTGAGTGGATCCCCATGCAGGGCTTGATCTCATGATCCTGAGATCATGATTTGAGCTGAAATCAAGTGTCAGATGCTTAACCAGATGCCCCAATTTGTCATTTTTTTAAAGGTAAGTTTGGGGGCACTTGGGTAGCTCAGTCGGCTTAGCATCTGATTTCGGCTCAGGTCATGATCTCAGGGTCTGGCTCTGGCTCAGCAGGGAGTCTGCCTCTCCCTCTGCCCCTGCCCCTCCTCCTGCTTGTGCTCTGTCTCTCTCTCAAATAAATAAATCTTAAAAAATTTAAATTCAGGTAAGTTTGCAGAGATGTTTATTTTATCTTTAGAAAGGAGCCATTCAAAAGTGTACACTGAAGTTAGGTTTTAGAGAATTAACATTTAGCTCTTAGGGTCCCAAATAACATATGCCTTATATATCTTAGCATGTAGAATACTTTAAAACTGTAGTGTGGTATATTAATTTGAAGAAAATGATCAGACATTTAGGACTGGAAGGCTTTAAGACAATCACTCCCTTATTTCAAATTCTAGAGGTGGTGATGTTGAAGATGTAGGTTAAGAAAAAGATCTACCTTACAAGGAGAGTACTTTGCTAAACAAAATCAATTGTCTTTAATTAGAATATTAGTCATGTCAAAGGGTGAATTTTAATGTAAACTTTTTGCTTCCTATCAACCTATGAAAAAATGATGTATTTCCTTTTTCTCAGACTGTGCCCCCCTTTTTAACATTTCTTCTGAAATATCCCACTGTTTTCATTACTGCAGGCTGAAAGCCAATTTGGAAGACTTCGCAGCAATTTGGTTTGAAACTATGTTTCTTTCATTTAAGGCCGTGTTGTCCAATAGAACTTTTTTTCTTTTCTTTTTTTTTTTTTTTAAGATTTTATTTATTTATTTGACAGAGAGAGCACAAGCAGGGGGCAGGAGCAAGGGGAAACGGAGAAGCGGGTTCCCTGCTGAGCAGGGTGCCCATTCTGCTACTATATCTCCCAGAAATCTTGACCTGAGCCAAAGGCAGACGCTTAACCAACTGAGCCACCCAGGCGCCCTCCAATAGAACTTTCCATGCATTTTTATAATCTTGTCTGAGATACTGTAATATGTAAGAACCTTATTTTCAAATAACTGCACTTAGTGAAAAGAAGAGGAATTGTGTCCTGAAAACTAAGTTGCTAAGTCTAAATAGACCTAAGTAGGTCTAAAATCCTGTGACTCTTAAAACCTACCAATTAAATTGTGTTTGCCTGTTTGGTGTGTCTCAAGCCCCGAAGGTTTTCTTTGGTGCTTTTGGATTAAAGTACAGATACATAGGATAGAATAAGTGACTGCAAAATGGAGTGACTGATTAAAGGAAAAAAGAAACAACAAACCAGAATTCATATGTACGTGTGTAGGAACATTATTTGGGAGTTGATACGCTTTTCTGAATGTCCTCAAGTGTAATAAGACTTCCTATTTTGAGAGTAAACTTGAGTATTGGAAAGAGAAAATTTGTGCTCATGTCTGGTAAATAATGATAAAAGGTTTGAATAATGCATTATAGTTTCCCAGGCAGTTGCAGTTTCATCTTCTGCTTGGATTACTTGCCCCTTTTTACAGATGAGAGAACCATGATTTCATCAAAGCCACAACACTCATTCACGCAACAGATATTTGTCTCTTACTATTAGATGTAATTTTCTAGGTTACTTCCCTGGAGGAGCAGGGAATCTATAGTAGGGGCAATTAAACAAAAGACCAAGAAATTGTAATATGATATGTCCAATACTATGTGATATGATAATATAACATTTCTGTGGTTTCAGTTATCTGTGATCTACTGTGGTTCTGGAAGCAGGTGATTCTCCTTTTGATATAATTGTGAATCACTTCATATCATTGTATAGGCATTGATTGTATCATCTCATACTATCACAAGAAGGATGGGTATAGTACAGTAAGATATTTTGAGAGAATACATTCACATAACTTATTGCAGGGTATTATGATTGTTCCATCTTATTAATTATTATTGTTAATCTCTTAATGTGCCTAATTTACAAATTAAACTTTATGATAGGTATGTATGTATAGGAAAAAAACATAACATGTATAAGGTTTGGTACTGTGTGTGGTTTCAGGCATCTGCTGGGGCTCTAGTGTGTGTGTTGGGAGACTACTATATGTATGCATAGGATGCAGTGGGAGAGCAGAAGCACCTGGAGTGGGGGTGATTGATGAGAATGGCAAGAGTCCTCCAGGTGAAGAAGGCAGGGGAAGGGCACTCCAGGAAGAGGAGACAGCAGGGGCAAAGGTGTGAAAGTGCTAATGTTCTAAATCAGGGTATAAATTCAGTACATTGAAGATATCTGAAAATTCAGGTGCACAAAATTTACTCGTGTTCTTATATCATCTTGACCTTGTTTTTCTTCTAGTTCAGTCTGAAGAAGGGCTGGGCTAAAAATAGCTCCTGGTACAGTGATAAAACATCCAAGTAACAATTTCAAGGAGAAAGTTAAAACTAGATTTAGTTATTTGGCAAACACTTACTTACAATATTGATGGGCTAATTAAAAATCACTTTATTTATTAAAGCAGATCCCTAAAGGCCTCTCCTTGTTTTTAGCTTTATGGGGCTTTAACTCATGGCTCTTTTTCCAGGGCCTCGAACAGTACCTGGCACGTATTAGATGCTCAGTAAATATTTGGTGAATGAAGAAATGAATCCTACATTATTATTTTAAAAGTCACTGTGAATGTTTAAAAGCATTAAAAATGTGTTTTTTCAAAATTTAAACATTTGGAAATTTCCATTTTTCAGCCTGGCCTTTGTCCCAGTGTTTCAGTTACCTGTTGCTATATAGCAAGCTGCCCTAAACTCAGCGGCTTAGAAAAACAACCAAACATATTACTGCTAATGATTTATGGATCAGGAATTTGGGCAGGGCTCAGTGGACACAGCTTTTCTCTGTTCTGCAAGGTGTTAGTTGAGGCAGCTCCACTGGGGGGGCCTTGGTACTAGTTGTTGACTGGGGAATCTTAATTCTCCATGTGGCCTTTCCATAGGGCCTGTCGTCATCCACTAGACTACACTGAGCAATTCTTACATGGCACTGAGATGGTTCCAAGAAGGTAAAAACAGAAATTGCATAATATCTTAAAGCCTTGATCTGCAAGTCATATAATGACATTCTCTTGGCCAAAGTAAGTCACAGGACCCGCCTAGAATAAGGCAGAGGAGAAAAGATTCCACCTTGTAGTGGAAGAATGGCATATTCCCATTGCAGAGTGGCATAAGATGGGAGGTATTGTTGCAGCTGTTTTTGAAAACTTTCCACTACAGCCAGCCCTTTGAGCGTAACAAGTCACATCTCTTCCACAGGCAGAATACCATTCTCTCTCCCAGAAGTTTTCTCTCATTATGGCATCAACTTGAAGTCCAGGATCTTATCATTTAAGTAAAGGCCTGATGCACGTGAAGTTTCTCAGGCATCACTGCTTTGGTGCGGCTTCTTCTGTTCTGGAAGTCCGTGAACTAAAAAGACAACGTTGCCTACCCTTCCACCTCACCTGTCCACACGCAGCATTCAGTGGTGAGACAGGGATGGGAAAACTGCAATAGATACTCCCATTCAAAAGGAGGAAGAAAGGGAAGAATATAGCCATCATTGGTCCATAGCAATTTTGAAATCCATCTGGGCTCATGTTGCCAGCCCTCTTACTACATTCATTGAGAATCATGAGAGTAAGTGAGTTTTGCTCCTTTGATTTATTTCCGAATATACTTGTTTTTGAGGCTATTAGTTGTACCCTCTGCTCTTGGCTTTCTTCTCTGCTGTTTTTTTTCCCCCATAAGAAATGAGTCGTATTTGCTTTATCAACCTACTTCCCCTCTATGTGAAGTTGAAAACGCTCAGTCTTTTTTTTTTTTTTTTTTTTCATTTTAAACTGTTTCTGTCTCTTTTAATCCAACCTGGTGGTAGTTTTAGTACTGTTATTTTCTTAAAAACATTGAGAGTTTTCTATGAATTTTATTGGGGGTTGATTCTAAGTCCCCAAAGCCACATCTGTAAGTCCTTTCCAAGGTAGACTTCTCTATACTTTGGAGTGATAAGACTGTTTATAAGATAAAGTCCTCAAGATTCTTAGAAGTCCCTTTGTATAGGTGAGAAGGGTTTGTTAGGCAATACTTAAATCTTTCCAAGGTCTCAACAGAAGATTCTGTGGACAAACTCTTGATTTGATATTTACCCTGGGGTCATTTTTTAATATGAGAATCTTATGCTGGTTGGCAAGACTGTCCTGTGCCCTCTGTATCTTTAAATTCTACTTGAAAATTAAACAGGTCTTTATTTCTCTCTTCTTATATTTTATCACAGGCAGTTAAAGGAAGTCAGCTGGCACTTTTAATATTCTGCCTGGAAGTATCTTTAGCCAGAGCCACCAGTTTATTCGATAAATAGTCTAGCTTTCACACTATTGCGACCAACATCCTTGCCAAACATCCCACCGCTGTATAACCTGGCTTGCTTTTTCTCCAGCCTCTAATAACAATTTTCTAATGGTGCCTCTGCTAACATTCTACTTGCCACTTTTCCAGTCCCCACCTGTCCCTTGGTCCCAAGCAAATGCCACGTGTTTTAGGTTTTTGTTTTTGGCACCTCAGTTTTGGGTATCAGTTTCTGTCTCAATTCTCTATTAGTGAGAAACATGCTACCACAAAATATAATTGCTTAAAACAACAGTCATTTCATTCCTTACAATTTTGTGGGTTGGGAATTTGGGCAGGGCTGGCTGTGATTGCTCACCTTGGTACCATGTGGAGTCAGTGAAGATGGCTTTGCTGGGGCAGGAGGATTCGTGATTATGTCCTCACATGTCTGGAGGCCTAGTGCTACTTTTGGAGTATTGATGGGCCCAGAGGATTTCAGATGGCCTCCCTCATCTTTGGGATCTTGGATCTCCACAAGCCCTCTCATCATTCAGTGGTTATAGGTGGACTTCCTTACTTGACTGCAAGGCCTCCCAAAGGCCTGGGTCAGAAGACACAAAGTAAGTTAATCAAAGTAAGTCATATACCCAAGGGAAGGGGGAGATAGATTCCCTCTCTTGATAGGAGGAATGACAGTTGTACATTGTAAAAGGGCATGAAGAATGGGAGGGACTGTTGTAGTCATCTTTAGAATAATCTGTCACACCTACTAAGTCTAAATTTAGGAGATTTTACTATAAGGGAGAAATTAACAGGTGGTGGTGGCCTGTGTATGTATCTGGTTTACAGACATGGTTAAGTTGGCAATATTTGGTAGAGAGTTTTAATTTTTAAAAAAAGCACAATAAGTTGCCAACATTAAACAGTTGGAAGATTTCATTTAGAAAGCTGTATATCTGACCTCTCTTGAAAAATAGTAAGCAAAAGTATTGGCTTGCATTTTCACATTGGCTGGAAATTGTCTGCTTTACTCACATTACCTATCTGGCTTCTGTAGGTATTTGAGTTTGTATTCTCTGTTGCTTTAGATGACTGATTTATACATTAGGGTTTTTAGGGGTTTCAGTGATGTGTAAGACAGATAGAGAACTTCAAGTAGGGAAAGATTGACATAATCATCTAGACCCATAAATAATATAATCACCGACAGTGATATGTGCTCTAATGGAATAAAGCAAGGATAAAGAGGATAGAGAGTAACTACTATGTGAGTTAGATAGGGTAGTTAGGGAGACGTTTCTGAAGACATGTTGAGTGGAGACCTTAGTAATGAGAAGGAGCCAGTTTTCTGAAGCATTGGGTTAAGAGTGTTTTAGACTGGGAAAAGCAAGTAAAAAGAGCCACAGTAGGACTAGGCTTGATGTGTTTGAGAAAAGGCAAGGCCATTGGCTGAGCTACATAAATAGGCAGAGAGCATAGAAGAGGAAGATGGTAGTAGAAGAGGTAAGCATGAATGAGGTCATGGAAGATCCTATAGGACATGGGAAGAACGTTGGATTTTATTCTGAGTAATGGAAAGTCACTGGAGGAATTCAAGACGGGTAATAATGTGATGTCATTTGCTTTTTATGAAGATGACTTGGCTGCTGTGTGATGAATAGACTGTAATGGCCAACGATGAAAGTAGGGTGGACATTAAGGAGCCTCACTCACAGTCATCTAGGTTAGATACAAATGATGGAGCCTTGAACCTAGGAAGTGGTGCTTTAGGGAATGAGAAGTGCTTGTATATGTATTTGAGAGACAGTAGACAGGTCTTGTGGACGATTAGATACAGAATGTGGGGAAGAAAGGACTCAAAGCTGACTATGAGGCTTTTGTCTTAGTCAGTGGAATGAATGGATGGTCCCAAGGGGAATTCCGATAGAGGAACAAGCTTGAAGTGAGAATTAAAAGTTTTATTTTGACCATTAAGTTTGTGATGCCTACCATGAAAATAGACCAATGATTTTTAAAACTCCTAAAGCTGAAATTGTTTTTATCTTATGGTTCTTTATACATGTATTTTTTTCATTAAGAAACTTTGCTATATAGGGGCACCTGGGTGGCTCAGTCGTTAAGCATCTGCCTTCGGCTCAGGGCGTGATCCCGGCGTTCTGGGATCAAGGCCCACATCAGGCTCCTCCGCTGGAAGCCTGTTTCTTTCTCTCCCACTCCCCCTGCTTGTGTTCCCTCTCTCACTGGCTGTCTCTATCTCTGTCAAATAAATAAAATCTTAAAAAAAAAAAAAAGAAACTTTGCTATTGTTTAGATTGAGATGTGAGCTGCAATGGAAGGAGTATATGGCTGAGTATTGGGGATATATTTATTTAATGTGTAACTATTTACTGTGCAATGAGTAGCACAACTGAATACCACTAAGAATTTGGTGGTGTTGGTACTGTGTTGTGAAAATGTCATTGGTCCCTGAAATGTTGATCTGGTTTTTATCCCCCCTATTTATTCCACCTGGGTGTGTGTGGTCATAAAAGATTGAGGGTAAATATTATTCATATTATATTGTCATGGAGAATTAATTCATGTTTACTGTAAAAAATGGTGGCATGATAATAATCAAAATGTTCTGGGAGAGCTTCCCAGAGATTTGTAACTCCTGGAGTTGAAATTACCATTTAGTTAAGACCAGAATCATAACACGTAAGGCAGGATTGAGTAAGGCGAATGGATTTGATGAATTAAAGTGCTGCTTCTAAAGGATAGAAATTTGCTTTTGCATTTTAGCCAACAGCTTTTTATTGTAGAGCTTAGCTGCAAATGAGGTAATAGGTTTTCACCCCATCTCCAGAGTGATTTGGACATGGCATTTTGACTAGGTCTGCCTTTCAAAGCAGCACGGCTTAGAAATAATTTATAATTTTATTTTTAGATTGTGATTTTAGGATATTATCACGAGATGGTCATAATACTACTCTGTTTTATTGTAATTGGCTTGGGAGAAAAATCTTTTACTTAAGATGAGTTAATGGTTTATTGCTGTTACCATTTATTTTACCTCTTTTAGTGAATGAAAATCATTTGAACTTAAATTCAAATGTATATTGTATAGAGAACATAACTGATTTAAAACCATGTAAAATATCTTCTCTTGCTAACAAAATGTTCAGTTTTTCTTTCTTCGTGAAACCTTGAGTCAAGATGTACTAGTGAGTGAGTGTTTGTATTCCAGTGGTGTAGCTGAACCAGACAGGTCTGCAGCGCAGTGGTTTATTTTTAGACACTGGGTTGCCATTTTTATCCTGCAAAAATATTCATCAGTGTCTTGCTGACAGGCCATCAGTTTTATAAATGTGTCACACAGACCAGATTTTGTTCTTTGTCTCATTCTCTTTCCAACTTTTTTCTTTTCCCTTTGATTTGTTCATATGACTCTTTGGAGGAGGAGATTGTTTTTTATTTCGGTTCATGTATTAGATTCTTCAATTCACAGATTTTCAGCGTCACACAATTCATTCATCTATCTTCAGCTGCTTACACATCTCTACTTATTGTCTTTTATGGGAAACTGCTACAGATCACTGAGTTGAAAGGGAGGAAAAGAGAATTGTGTACGTTGCAGGCTTTCTTCATGGCTCCATTCAGTTTTTGGCTCTGCCTTCTTCAAATATGTTGTTTTATGTGTGTGCACATGTGTGTGTTTCCTTGTCTCACCAAGCTAGGAACTGACATTATTTTGTATGAGCAGTAGCTGCCTAAGGGCCTAGGGGTTACCATATGTGGCAGACAGCCTACTGGTTTGCATTGAAAATAAAGCCATCAAATCCATCATTATCTCTAAATGCGTACAACACCAATCATTTAATTCGTTAGGAGACTTTTTTTTTTCTTCCAGGCCCTTGAGTGGCAAATACAATCCAAACAGGAGAATCCCCACATTCAAGAGAAAGCAAGGGAAAAGGCATAAATATAGTGAATCGATTTTTTAACAGTGTATATTCTTGTCTCATTTTTATAAAAGCTTAAATTTCCAAAGCAAGCTTGGTATTATTCACTTTTCCATCTTTCTAATGAATGTTTACACAGTAGATATTGAAGGGGCTAACACATTAATTGCTTTGGTAGATACCACGGCTTGGATAATAGGATTCGTAATCTATAGAGCTTCGTTATTTTAAGGAAAGAAGACTTCTTTATGGATATTTCACAGACTTGGCAGTCCTATACACTAGGTAAAAGTGTTGACACTGGAGCCAGAAACTTGGGTTTACAACTTGTGCTTGTTATTTCCTATTTGTGTTACCTTGGGCAAGCTGTTTTAGCTTCCCTGAGCCTCAGTTTCTTTGTCTGTAAAATTGGTATGTACCTCAAAAGTTATTGTTATAACTTAGTGGAATTTTTGCAATATGCTGAAAATATAGAATGTCATATCTAGAACATAGTAAGCACATATAAATACTAGTTAATTCATTGTAATAACAGTAATAACACTAGCAGGGATAATAACAAATATTTTATCAGTATTCTATGGTACTTTAACAGTTGGGAATGTATTCGGCTGTAAGTCACAGAACACCTGAGTATGGTGGTTCAAACAGATTTATTTGATGAGTCTGGGGTAGGCCAGATTGCACAGTCAGCATTCAACAACATTTATTGAAAATGTATATGCCAGGTACTATTCTAGGCACAGGGATTCATTCGTAAATAAAGTATAACAATCTCTATCCTCATGAAGCTTATATTCTAATTGGGGAGAGAGGCAAAATGAACAAAAGGAAAATGCAAGTTACTAGTATATTAGATGGTGGGCCTCAGAAAGGAGGGCCCATTTAAATTAGGCCACAAGAGAATTGAGTTTCAGTAAATGAAGGCTCAATAAAAGAAAGGCACAACAGAGGTACAGATGTGAGAAAGGGTGGAGGTGTCACCCTCACAATGGACTTTCGATGAGAGTGCTGTTAGCAAGTAGCCAGGAACCATGACTATAAGATAAGATTTGTGTAAGATTTCTAAATTTAAAAAACTTCCCATGTTCTTATTACTATTCTCACTGTCTATAACGACGAGCAACCAGATACTTAAAACAAATAATGACACTGATATATAGTGTTGGTCTATCAAACATTGTTCTAAACAATGGTAATAATAACATGTAATGGCTGACACTTAACATCTTGCTAATTGTGTGCCAGGAACTGTTGCAAGGATTTGATATCCATACTCCTACCCCAATCTCTGAGTTAAGTACTTCTACTGTTGCCATTTTATGGATGAGTGAATTGAGCTAGTTAAGTATATCTCAGACCAGGGTTATTTGTCTGTGAGGACAGGAAGAGAACTTGGGGTAGGTGAGAGTAATGCTGATGGAAGTGTAAGCAGGCAGCAACCTCTTTGACATTGGCCACAGCAACTTTTTTCATGACCCATCTCCAAAGGCAAGAGAAACAAAAGAAAAAAATGAACTTGTGGGACTTCATCAAGATAAAAAGCTTCTGCACAGCCAAGGAAACAGTCAAAAAAACTAAGAGGCAGCCCATGGAATGGGAGAATATATTTGCAAATGACATTACAGATAAAAAGCTGGTATCCAAGATCTACAAAGAACTTCTCAAACTCAATACACAAGAAACAAATAAACAAATCATAAAATGGGCAGAAGATATGAACAGACACTTTTCCAATGAAGTCATACAAATGGCTAACAGACACATGAAAAAATGTTCAAAATCATTAGCCATCAGGGAAATTAAAATCAAAACCACACTGAGATACCACCTTACGCCAGTTAGAATGGCAAAAATTGACAAGGCAGGAAACAACAAACGTTGGAGAGGATGTGGAGAAAGGGGATCCCTCCTACATTGTTGGTGGGAATGCAAGTTGGTACAGCCACTTTGGAAAACAGTGTGGAGCTCCCTTAAAAAGTTAAAAATTGAGCTACCCTATGATCCAGCCATTGCACTACTGGGTATTTACCCCAAAGATACAGACGTAGTGAAGAGAAGGGCCATATGCACCCCAATGTTCATAGCAGCATTGTCCACAATAACTAAATCATGGAAGGAGTCGAGATGCCCTTCAACAGATGACTGGATTAAGAAGATGTGGTCCATATATACAACGGAATATTACTCAGCCATCAAAAAGAACGATTTCCCAACATTTGCAGCAACATGGATGGGACTGGAGGAGATAATGCTAAGCGAAATAGGTCAAGCAGAGAAAGACAATTATCATATGGTTTCACTCATTTATGGAACATAAGAAGTAGAAAGATCGGTAGGAGAAGAAAGGGAAGAAGAAAGGGGGGGGGTAAACAGAAGGGGAAATGAACCATGAGAGACTGTGGACTCTGGGAAACAAACTGAGGGCTTGCGGGGGGGAATGGGATAGGCTGGTGATGGGTAGTAAGGAGGGCACGTATTGCATGGTGCACTGGGTGTTATACGCAAGTAATGAATCATGGAACTTTACATCAAAAACTAGGGATGTACTGTATGGTGACTAACATAATATAATAAAAAAATATTATTATTAAAAAAAAAAAAAAAGGAAGTGTAAGCAGGTTGAATCCCAGAAGCCTGAGCAGAGGAAGAAAGAAGAAATTGAGGGTATGTGTTGGGCTGAGATGGCTCATACAAACCCTGTTCCCCTGATTTCTGCAGCTCTGCCTGAAACTTACCTTTGGTTGTGATTTGGTCCAGAGCTCTGTCCTACTTCAGAGATGTGCTTCCTAGTGCCAAGCCCCAGGAATATACCTTACTCAACAGGTACCTTTAGAATCCTTTGCTCATGGAGAGAGTGTCTTTTTGTTTGTTTGATTCTCCACTTGGTTATCTCTTGAACTGAATGAAAGAGGAATTTCCCAACTTCATTATTGGCCGCCTTTTTTTTCCTTTTAAATATTATTTATTTATTTATTTGACAGAAAGAGACAGCCAGTGAGAGAGGGAACATGAGCAGGGGGAGTGGGAGAGAGGAAGAAGCAGGCTCCCAGGGTAGGAGCCTGATGCGGGGCTCGATCCCAGAATGCTGGGATCATGCCCTGAGCTGAAGGCAGATGCTTAACGACTGAGTCACCCAGGTGCCCCCATTATTGGCCTTCTATGGACCAAGTTTCCAAGATTAAACACATTTAGGTAGTATCTGAAAAACTTTTATAAGAACAAATGTTATGACATGACCTGTCTATTAAAATTTCCATCTGGTTTCTTGTATACATTCTGTCCCAGCCTAATACAGAATACAGGTGTGTACTCTTAAGAAAACTTGGTATAAGAAAATATAAATTTACAAAAATAGCTAAAGTTGGGTGTGTGTGTGGGTGTTTGCATTCCAAAAAGATTCTTAAGACTTCTTTTAAGTTAATTGAGTGGGGGGGGGGTTGCTTTACATAATGATTCAAAGAATAGATTTTATTTATATAGTATATAAATGTGAAGCCACAGCTATTTAAGGGTAACCTTACTTAAATATACTTTATATTGAGGACTTGGTCAGGATATAATATCATGCTCATTCTCAGTGACGGGGACAGATAGTGTATGATAGCACTGTGGTCTCTTATAGGCCAAGAGGTCCGCTGAATCTTGGGGTGGCCTTGTTCGTTCAATTAGATTGAGTAGCGCCTGTTCAAAGGAATAAGTAGATTCTATCAGGCGACAAGTTCAATGTAAAATATTACAGCAGTTCTCATTATTTTCAGTAACTATTTCCCTGAAAAATTTTTTTTTAAAGTAGGCTCCATGCCCAGCGTGGAGTCGAATGTGGGGCCTAAACCCAAACCCTGAGATCAAAACCCGAGCTGAGATCAAGAGTTGGATGCATAACCAATTGAGCCACCCAGCCGCCCCTCTCTGAGTGTTCTTATGTGGTATCCGCTAACTCGCCTAAAATGGCCCTGTCATATTTAAATAAAACCCGAGTAGAAGGATCTAGTGAAGACCCAGTTTAGAAGGAACTTTATGTGAACTTTGAGACCATTTGAATCGTTAGCATGCTAGAGGAGTAACTCATGATTATAAGGAACTTTGTTGGTATAAATTACCCCTGTAGAACATACCTCATCTCCTAATGCTGTTTTACTACTCTTTCTTCAAGTACTTGCTATTAGAGTAAAGCAGTAGAAACCCATAATATTCCCCCTCTCTAATCAGTCCTTTTTCTCTGTGTTTTGCCTGTTATACCTCTTGGTCTCAGGCCAGGAGAGGTGGACTTGAAGCAGGCAGTCGGTGTATAGTGGGCAATGGCTCCCCACTTTTCCAGAACTGGTAGAATAGGTCCAGTGCCTTTTTTTGGTTTCATTTCTGGAAAGCCTGAGTTTATTAAGTGCTTTTCTGTCCTAGGCTTTAAATGTTAACTAAACAGACCATCTCACTGTGGCAATAACCATATAGGGGCTTCCGTAGTGTAGTTCTGTTTAAGTTAGCATTTACAAAATAAATATATAAAAATGTATACAAAATAAATGTTTATAAAAACATTATCCAAGAAATACCTTTAGTTATTATTAAAATAATAGAAAATGCCACTAAGTAAAGAAAAGAAAAAGTTCTTAGCAGTCCTCTGAGATAATTCCCATCAACTTCTTGGTCTATGCATGACCTTTTAGACTTTTTAGACCTTCTCCAGTGTACACGTAAACATACACATATGTGTGTATGTAAACCTTTTTTTATATAAAAGATGGTAACTGGACTTGATATTCCTGTTGCATCTGGGAATCGGCTTATTTATAAGCTAGATTATTGATAAACTTCTTTTGGCTCATTATTCGATAATTGTAATTAGAAATTCTAACTAAGGGGGTGGGGGATGGCAGTAAATGGGTGATGGGCATTAAGGAGGGCACTTGTAATGAGCACTGGGTGTTATATGCAAGTGATGAATCACTAAATTCTATCCCTGAAACTAATACTACACTATATATTAACCAACTAGAATTTGAATAAAATCTTTTGAAAGAAAAAAAATGAAAGAAATTCCAACTAAGGGTCTTCAGGAGAAATAAACCTTGTTAAAACAAATATGGTCAGTTTTGCTCTACACTATTTTGCTCTAATTTGTTCTCACTGAACAATATACTATAGACACCTTTTACTGCCAATAGCTATTCTTTGGTGCTATAATTTTTGATAGCTGCATTGTTTCCATTGTATTGATGTGCTATAATATATAATATAGATATCCTATATATAATATAGATATGGGTATGCTATATATTACTATATGTGTCATACACCATATATACTATATATAAACTATACATACATTGTGTATATACACTATATATATTCTGTAATTATGTATTATAATTTATTTAGTGGTTCTTTCTTTCTTTTTTTTTTTTAAGATTTTATTTATTTATTTGACACAGAGAGAGAGACAGCCAGTGAGAGAGGGAACACAAGCAGGGGAGTGGGAGTGGAAGAAGCAGGCTCCCAGCAGAGCAGGGAGCCCAATGCAGGGCTCGATCCCAGGGACTCCGGGATCACGCCCTGAGCAGAAGGCAGATGCTTATGACTGAGCCACCCAAGCTCCCCTATTTAGTCGTTCTTAGCATTAAATGGTCTCAATTTTACTATTGCAAACATTGCTGCAATATGCCAGCATCTTAAAGGTCATGTTCATTCTGAAAAACTGAAAAGGAAAGGCAGTGGAGCATTAAGTTAGTAAGGGCCAGCAGATGGCATGGAAAGGCGCGTGACATTTAAAGAATTGCTTCAGATGCCCTTGTAACTTAGGGATCAATGACCAATTAAGAAAAACATGGGACACTCTACATCTAATAGGATCCAATAGAACACTGAAATTTATAAATTTAGCACTGTCCTAATCTTGTGAGGAATTGAAGATGTTTTCAAAACATTAAATAGCAGGTAGTGTTATCCTTCCAGCATACCTGTGAGGTAGGGGAGTAGGTCAGTAAACAAGACAACTTTTAATTTAAGGCATCAGAGACCTTTCTCTTTCAGTCTAGTTCCGGTAATGAAACTCTGTAATCGTTTACATTTGAAAAAGTTAAGGGTACTTTGCCTAGACCAGTGAGTTTCTATAATTCCTTTACAGAATAAAAAGGGGTGGGAGAAATGAATAAGACCATTGAAAGATAATGTAAGATTGCATTTTAGATAAATCAGCTTTTTGTTAGAACTTCTTTGTGTAAGAGGTAGCATCTTGAAGGAAGGATACTATGCTTCTTTTGATTCCATAATGCTCCCAGTCCGCTGCATGTGCTACCTAGCCATTACATTTATAGCAGTGGCTTATCATGAATTTGGATGAGGTGGGCTTCAACTGGCAAAATTATTTCACTGGTCTTTAGCACCCACCCAAGGGTTCACAGTTAAAATAAAAGTTATAGAAACAGACCTCAAATTTTTTACCTTTCATATTAAAGTTCTGTGGGAAAAAAGTTGAAAATAATTAAAAGATTTTTTAAAAATTTAGTTATTTGTGTTTTTTCTCCCTTGAATTTCTGAAGATGAGCCAGCTGTAGGTCTACTTTATTGTTTTAAATAAATCACAGCTCTCACTTGACTTACACTGTTTCTAAAGCTTCTGGTTGTTTGTTTGTTCCAGAAATTAAAGTTGAGCAAGAAGTTATTACTATAGCTTTATATTCATCATAGTCATGGAGTCAGAGTCTTGACCACTCATTTAATTTCTGACTACACTTTAAGAGATGCTGAAAGTGAGGCTCAGAAATGTTAATTACCGGGAAGAGCCAAGATGGCAGAGGAATAGGAGGCCTTAGTTTCATATGGTCCCAGGAATTCAGCTAGATAGCTATCCAATCATTCTGAACACCTGTGAACTCAACTGGAGATCTAAGAAAAGAATAGCTGCAACTCTACAAATAGAAAAGCAACCACTTTCTTTAAGAATGACAAGACGGAAAAACTTCAAAAAAGAGAACAAGAGGCAGTACTGACTGCCAGGGACCTAATCAGTATGGACATAAGTAAGATGTTGGAACTAGAGTTCAGGATAACAATTACAAAGATACTAGCTGGGCTTGAAAAAAGCATACAAGACACTAGAGAATCCCTTTCTGGAGAAATAAAAGAACTAAACTCTAATCAAGTCAAAATAAAAAAGTCTATTAATGATATGCAATAAAAAATGGAGACTAACTGCTAGGATAAATGAGGCAGAAGAGGGAATTAGTGATATAGAAGAGCAAATGTTGGAGAATAAAGAAGCTGAGAAAAAGAGATGAACAACTACTGGATCATGAGGGGAAAATTCGAGAGAGAAGTGATACCATAAAGTGAAACAATATTAGAATAATTAGGATTCCAGAAGAAGAGGAAAGAGAGAGAGGGGCAGAAGGTAATTGGAGCAAATGATAGCAGAGAACTTCCCTAATCTGGGGAAAGATACAGGCATCCAAGTCCAGGAGGCACAGAGAACCCCCCTCAAAATCAATAAAAATAGGTCAACACCCTAACGTATAATAGTGAAACTTGCAAATCTTAGAGACGAAGAGAAAATCCTGAAAGCAGCTCAGGACAAGAGGTCCGTAACCTGCAAGGGTAGAACCATTAGACTGGCAGACCTATCCACAGAGACCTGGCAGGCCAGAAAAAATGGGCATCATATATTCAGGGTGCTAAATGAGAAAAATATGCAGCCAAGAATACTTTATCCAGCTAGGATATCATTCATAATAGAAGGAGAGATAAAAAGCTTCCAGGACAAACAGAAACTAAAAGAATTTGTGATCACCAAACCAGTCCTGCAAGAAATAAAGTGAGGGGGTGGAAAACTATTTATCGTGCTAATGGACACGAAAAGAAAGCTGGGGTGGCAATCTTTATATCAGACAAATTAGATTTTAAACCAAAGACTGTAATAAGAGTTGAGGAAGGACACTATATTATAATTAAAGGGTCTATCAACAAGAAGATCTAACAATTGTAAATATTTTTGCCCCTAACATGGGAGCAGCCAAATTTATAAATCAATTAATAACAAAATTAAAGAAACACATCCATAATAATACAACAATAGTAGGGGACTTTAACTTCCCGCTCACAGCAATGGACAGATCATCTAAGCAGAAGATCAACAAGGAAACAAAGGCTTTAAATGACACACTGGACCAGATGGACTTCACAGATATATTAAGAGCATTCCATCCTAAAGCAACAGAATACACATTCTTCTTGAGTGCACATGGAACATTCCCCAGAATAGATCGCATACTGGGTCACAAATCAGTTCTCAACAGGTACCAAAAGATTGGGATCATTCCCTGTATATTTTCAGACCACAGTGCTTTGAAACTGGAACTCAATCACAAGAGGACATTTGGAAAGAACTCAAATACATGGAGGCTAAAGAGCATCCTACTGAGGAATGAATGGGTCAACCAGGAAATTAAAGAAAAATTTTGAAAATTCATGGAAACAAATGAAAATGAAAACACAACTGTTCAAAACCTTTGGGTTGCAGCAAAGGGGGTCCTAGGAGGGGAGTATATAGCAATGCAAGCCTTTCTCAAGAAACAAGAAATGTCTCAAATATACAACCTAACCTTACACCTAAAGCAGCTGGAGAAAGAATAGCAAATAAAGCCTGAGCCCAGCAGGAGAAGAGAATTACTAAAGATGAGAGCAGAAATCAGTGAAATAGAAACCAAAAGAACAGTAGAACAGATCAACGAAACTAGGAGCTGGTTCTTTGAAAGAATTAATAAGATTGATAACCCCGTGGCCAGACTTATCAAAACAAAAAGAGAAAGGACCCAAATAAATAAAATCGTGAATGAAAGAGATCACAACCAACACCAAAGAAATACAATTATAAGAACATATTATGAGCAACTATATTCTAACAAATTAGGCAATCTGGAAGAAATGGATGGATTCCTAGAGATGTATTAACTACCAAAACTGAAACAGGAAGAAATAGAACACCTGAACAGACCCATAACCAGCAAGGAAATTGAAGCAGTGATCAAAATCTCCCAACAAACAAGAGTCCAGCACCAGTGTCTTCCCAGGTGAATCCTACCAAACATTTAAAGAAGAATTAATACCTATTCTTCTGAAGCTGTTTCAAACAATAGAAATGGAAGGAAACTTCCAAACTCTTTCTATGAGGCCAACATTACCATGATCCCAAAACCAGACCACGACCCCAGCAAAAAGGATTACAGATCAATATCCCTGATGAACATGGATGCAAAAATTCTCACCAAGATACTAGCCAATAGGATCCAACAGTACATTAAAAGGATTATTCGACATGACCAAGTGGGATTTATTCCTGGGCTGCAGCGGTGGTTCAACATCTCCAAATCAATCAGTTTGATACCCTACATAAATAAAAGAAAGGCCAAGAGCCATATGATCCTCCCAATAGATGAAGAAAAAGCATTTGACAAAGTACAGCAGCATCCTTTCTTGATTAAAACTCTTCACAGTGTAGGGATAGATGGTACATACCTCGATATCATAAAAACCATCTGCGAAAAGCCCACAGCAAATAGCATTCTCAATGGGGAAAAACTGAGAGCTTTTCCTCTGAGGTTAGGAACACAGCAGGGATGTCCACTGTCACCACTGTTCAACATAGTACTAGAAGTCCTAGCCTCAGCAGCCAGACCACAAAAAGAAAAGGCATCTGAATTGGCAAAGAAGAAGTCAGACTCTCAGTGTTCACAGATGACGTGATACTCTATGTGGAAAACCCAAAAGACTCCACCCCAAAATTGCTAGAACTCATACAGGAATTCAGCAAAGTGGCAGGATATAAATAAAATCAATGCACAGAAATAGGTTGCATTTCTATACACTAATAATGAGACAGAAGGAAAATTAAGGCATTGATCCCATTTACAATTGCACCCAAAACCATAAGATACCTAGGAATAAACCTAACCAAAGACGCAAAGGGAACTGTACTCAGAAAATTATAGAATACTCATGAAAGAAATTGAGGAAGACACAAAGAAATGGAAGGATGTTCCATGGTCATGGATTAGAAGAACAAATATTGTTAAAATGTGTAGAGTGCTACCTAGAACAATCTGTGCATTCAATCCAATCCCTATCTGAATACCATCAACTTTTTTCACAGAGCTGGATAAAATAATCCTAAAATTTGTATTGAACCAGAAAATACCCTGAATAGCCAAAGGAATGTTTAAAAAGAAAACCAAAATTGGTGGCATCACAATGCCAAACTTCAAACTTTATTACAAAGCTGTAATCATCAAGACAGTATGGTACTGGCACAAAAACAGACACATAGATCAATGGAACAGAATAGAAAACCCAGAAATAGACCCTTAACTCTATGCTCAACTAATCTTTGACAAAGCAGGAAAGAATATCCAATGGAAAAAGGATAGTTCTTTAACAAATGGTGTTGGGAAAATTGGACAGCCACATGCAGAAGAATGACACTGGACCATTTCCTTATACCATACACAAAAATAGACTCAAAATGGATGAAAGATCTGAGTGTGACCGGTATCCATCAAAATCCTAGAGTAGAGCACAGGCAGCAACCTCCTTGACCTCTGCCGCAGCAACTGCTTGCTAGACACGTCGCCAAAGGCAAGGGAAACAAAGGCAAAAATGAACTGTTGGGACTTCATCAAGATAAAAAGCGCCTGCACAGCAAAGGAAACATTCAACAATACTAAAAGGCAAGTCATGGAATAGGAGATATTTGCAAATGTCTTATGAAATAAAAGGCTAGTATCCAAGATCTATAAAGAACTTATCAAACTCAACACCCCGAAACCAAATAATCCAGTCAAGAAATGGGCAGAAGATGTGAACAGACATTTCTCCAAAGAAAACATGGCCAATAGACACATGAAAAAATGCTCAATATCACTTGGCATCAGGGAAATACAGATCAAAACCACAATGAGATACTACTTCACACTGTTCAGAATGGCTAAAGTTAACAAGTCAGGAAATGATAGATGTTGGTAATGATGTGGAGAAAGGGGAACCCTCTTACAATGGGAATGAAAGTTGTTTCAGCCACTTTGGAAAACAGTATGGAGGTTCCTCAGAAAGTTGAAAATAGAACTACCCTACGACCCAGTGATTGCAGTACTAGGGATTTGCCCCAAAGATACAAATGTAGTGATCCAGAGGGGCACCTGCACCTCAGTGTTTATAGCAGCAGTCTCCACAATAGCCAAACTATGGAAGGAGCCCAGATGTCCATTGACAAATGAATGGATAAAGAAGATGTGGTGTGTATATATATATATATATATATATATATATATATATATACACACACACACACAATGGAATACTACTCAGCCATCAGAAAAAATGAAATCTTGCTATTTGCAATGACGTGGATGGAACTAGAGGGTATTACGCTAAGTGAAATCAGTCAATCAGAGAAAGACAATTATCGTATGATCTCACTCATGTGTGGAATTTAAGAAACAAAACAGGATCATGGGGGAAGAGAGGAAAAAATAAAACAAGATGAAATTAGAGAGGGAGTCAAACCATAAGAGACTCTTAATCATAGAAAACAAAGTGAAGGTTACTGGAGGGGAGGGGGGTTGGGGGATGGGGTAACCAGGTGATGGACATTAAGAAGGGCACGTGATGTGATGAGCTCTGGGTATTATCTAAGACTGATGAATCACTGACCTCTACCTCTTAACCCAATAATATATATTAATTAATTTAAATTAAAAAAAAGTAAGGTTAATTACCGGACCAGGGACACTTAACAGAGCCAGGACTAGAGCATAGGTTTTCCGACTGCTGGTCAACTCACAGCTATTTTATGTAGAATACAATCTCTATAACTCAGAAAAATAGTGTTGGATTACATGCAGTTCCTTTAAAAAATTCTGTTGGAAATGTATCTCGTTGAGTGTTCATTTTGAAAAGTGTGATAGTCGTTGAGTTGCTTAGCATAATTGCATTGGCAGTGTTGGGTTTTCCTAAAAAGTAGAATAAGGACCCAGCCAGATGTTGTCTGACAGGCAGGAATTGTGCTTCCATGGTTTTGGCTCTAAAGGGATGAGGGTCTAGCCCTTGGTAAAAAGCTAGTCTTTAACTTTGGAAAGAGATTTCTTTTAAATTTTTTTTTTTAAAGATTTTATTTATTTATTTGACAGAGAGAGAGAGACAGCCAGTGAGAGAGCGAACACAAGCAGGGGGAGTGGGAGAGGAAGAAGCAGGCTCCCAGCAGATCAGGGAGCCCGACGCGGGGCTCGGTCCCAGGACCCTGGGAATCACACCCTGAGCCGAAGGCAGACGCTTAATGACTGAGCCACCCAGGTGCCCAAGAGATTTTTTTTTTTTAATTTAGGTAAAATTCTCATAACATAAAATGAACCATAAACCATTTTAAAATGTACAATAATGAGATTTAGTAGCTTTACAAACCATCACTTTTGTTGTGCAACCATCACTTCTATCCAGGTCCAAGACATTCTTATCACATCAAAAGGAAATAGCATACCCAATAAGCAGTCATTCCTCATCCCTCTTTCCCCAGCTCCTGGCAACCACTAATCTTTCTTTCTCTTTGGATTTTCCTATTCTGGATGTTTTGTGTAAATGGAATCATACAGCTTGTGATCTTTGTATCTGGCAACTTTCAGTTAGCATAATGTTCATACCTATGGTTCATCCATACTTTAACATGAGTCAGTACTTCATTCCTTTTCATGGCTGAATAATATTCCACTGTATATCCGGACAGACCGCATTTTGTTTATCCATTCGTTAGTTGATGGACATTTGGTCATTTCCACCTTTTGGCTGTTGTGAATAGTGCTGTTAACAAATATTTATGGACAAATTTTTGTTTCAATACTTGTTTTCAATTCTTTTGAGTATATATGTAGGAGTGGAATTAATCATGATGTGATGTAGGAGTCACATCATAATTCTGTTTATCCTTTTGAAGAACCACTGAACTGTTTCCCTCAGAAATGGCTCCATTTTACATTCCTACCAGCAGTGTACTAGGGCTTCAGTTTTTCCACATCCTCACCAACACTTGTTATTTTCCATTTTCTCTTTTTAAAAAAATTGTGGCCAAACTAGTTTGTCATTGTAGTTTTGGTTTGCATTACCCTAATGATGCTGAACATTTTTTCCTGTGCTTTTTGGCCATTTGTGTATTTTCTCTGGATAAATATCTCTGGAAGTCCTTTGCCCATTTTAATATTGAGTTGTCTTTTTATTGTTGAGTTGTTAGCAGTTCTTTATATATTCTGAATCTGGACCCTTATTAAAACTATGATTTACAAATATTTTCTTCTATTCTTTGGTTTGTCTTTTCAGTCTCTTGATATGGTCTTTTGATGTTCAAGAAGGTCAGGTTTTTTGCTTTTTAGTTTTTAAAGATTTTATTTTTAGGGAATCTCTACCCCCAACATGGGGCTCGAACTCATGACCCCGAAATGGAGTCACATGCTCCACTGACTGAGCCAGCCTGGCACTCGCAAGAGTTTTAGTTTTTTTTTTTTTTTTTTTTTTTTTTAAGATTTTACTTATGTATTCGACAGAGATAGAGATAGCCAGCGAGAGATAGCCAGGGGGAGTGGGAGAGGAAGAAGCAGGCTCATAGCGGAGGAGCCTGATGTGGGGCTCGATCCCATCACGCCGGGATCACGCCCTGAGCCGAAGGCAGACGCTTAACTGCTGTGCCACCCAGGCGCCCCAAGAGTTTTAGTTTTGATGAAGTCCACCTTGCCTATTTTTTCTTTTGTTGTTTGTACTTTTGGTATCATATCTAACCTTAGTAGCTCTTTTATTTTCCTTCCTGTACCCCTTTCACTTTCTAGTGTTCTTTGTCTATTGCTAACATTTATTGGGAATTTACTTATGTGTCAAGTCGTGTGCTAAGTACATTGTATTATATACATTGTCCCATTTAATTCTCAAACAATCCTGAATGATGAGTATTATTATTAACATTTTATTGAATTTTTACAATGACTACAGGACAGATAGTATTGTTTTCACTTTACAAATAAATCAAGATACTAGAGGTTAACCAGCTTCTGATAGATGGCAGATTTGGGATTTGAACTTGGACTTAAAGCTTGCTGGTCTGATTTTTCCACCCATGTTCTTAACCACTTCACATACTGATTTTTGTACCAAAATAGCAGAAGCCTAAAGTCCTTCCACTGTAGGGAAGGAAAAATTGTTCTTCTACCCTTCAAGGTCTTCCAGCTGAGCTAACAATTACATTTATGTGAGACAGGATAACGGGAGAAAAAAACCAATGTTTTATTACATGGCCTGGAGGCCCAATATTGAAATTGAGACCCAAAGAAATGACCAAGGCAAGCAGTTTTTATACTTTTTGGTCAAAGAGGCAATACATTTGTGAGGAATTGATGGGATAAAGAAAACATGTTTGGGAGCTTTAACGAGTAAGAAATTCTAAGCAGAATTTGGGCTGAGATAGTAAAAAGGAACAGGTTTGTTTCTACAGCTTTCTTGACTCTTAAGTTCCTGTCTCTGGTGATAAGGATGTCTTTTTATTTCTTAGTACAGGGAGGGTACCTTTCATGTGAGAGATTTATTTCCTGCTTTCAGAGGGACAGAGGAGGGTCTGAGTGTCCTTGCACCAGCTGTTTCTTCTGTAACTTTTATTTAAAATAATCAGTATGCCAAATGGCACATTTTGGGGCAGCCTGCCCTTGGCCCCTACCTCACTGTGGTGTTTTTCCAGGTTTGTGATGCAGAGTAGTCACTCCTTTGTTCCCAGTCAGAATTCCTACACCCAAGATGCCCTTTCCACGTTACCCCCCCCCCCCCCCCCGCCTTTTTGGCTATCCCCAAAGGAAACCACAAAGCAGTCTGAATCCACTAAATCACCGTGGGACAAGGATTGATAGCCTTTTAATTCTTATACAAGGGTTTGCATTTTTACAGAGGATGTGGCATTAACTGAAATGAATCATTAGCTGGGAAGGTTTTCAGTTAACCAAGCAAAGTGAAAAAGTCAGGCAGAAGATATTTTTGGGGTGTGGTGCCAGCAGAAGACGGAAGGCCTTGCCAGGAAGTCGGCCCACGGGATTAGCTGCCTTACACGGATTCTGCTTTTTCAGTTTCTCCTTCTTCTCTGTCCTGAACCTAGGTGCTTTGGATGTTGTTTTGGTTTGGTTTTTCTGTTTGTCAGTTTTTTAAGTGATAACCTGTACCTATCTATAGTATGTGGTTGGGTCAAGAGAAGAGGAAGGGGGGAGGTGAGAGAGGGCCGCTCAGTAGGGAACCTCACTATTGGGATAGCACATTTGGAAGGTGGGCATTTTCTTTCTCTAGTAATGTACCATGCTTGAAAAAAGATATCTACTTTTCCAAACCATGGGGTTGTGGGAAATGCTCACATTATCTGGGTTTATGCATAATCTGATTATTTTTCCTGTAAAATTATTTTTTTATCCAAATATGATTGGGAGAATAAGTGATAGTTGTCTTATTTTGTATCCCTTTCACTGCCTCTCTTGAATAAAAATGCAGGAAGTTGCTGCTGTTTTATTAACTTGCAGCCTGCATGCTTTTCTTTGTTCTTTGTTAAATATGAGCTGGCATGTGTTAGACTACGTTAGCATTTGCTCTTTGGGACTTCAGTGGTTTCTAAATTCAGCACTGCTAAGCTGCTTCCCTGTTTGCTTGAATCAATTGAGACTGCTATTTTTAGCAACAAGAGGGAATTGAAATAGCAATTTTTTTTTCATGTAATAGATCCCCAGGAGGAATACTGATGCAAGCTCTCTGTCATTTTCTATTCTCCCCATCCCCCAAAAGCACTCAGAGGAAAGGCAGCTGTCATGGTTTGCGGCAGTATTAATCTTTAATCAATCGAGTGTTTTCTGCATTTAGGTGTTCAGGGAGGAAAAAAAAGGGTCAGGAGAAGGAACCTGCCCAGAATAACTAAGCTCTTATGCATGGGTTCTGCAGTCAGAATTTGGTGGGTAGTGGCAGGGAATAGTCAGAAGAGCTAAAAATAGCATATTTGCTTCCAGTGTTCCTCTAGTTTATTTTTGATGTTTGATTTTGATAAGGTTGATTGGATGCTTACTAAAAATATCTGTTCTTAGCAAGTTGAGGACAAAAAAGAGTAGACTATTTTTAACCTACACAAACTAAAGTATTTTTGTTGACTGTAAAAAATCTGGAAGCTGAGCCCTGGTCAGTTGCCAGTATTTTATATAATCTGTAACAAGCTAGACACTTCTGGATGCCAAGTTGGGATATTCTTTATAGTTGTCAGTTTCCATCTTCACAAAGGCTTGCAAATTTGGGTTCTGCTGTTCTATTTATATATGAAGACAGAGGCCTTTTTTTAAACCTCCCTTTTACCCCTCCCTTTATTCACTTTCTCTACCTCAATTCTGCCCCTGGTTGTCATACCTACTCACACTGCTGATGAGAATAGGGGTGGTACCTTAGCTTTTTTCTACGTATTATTGAAAACTAGCTTCACTTACCCGCTTGCTCTATAGCAGAATGGAATCTGAGAATACTCAGTGGTAATGGAGGAAGCAAATCTTAATGACAAGAACAATGAACTGTCACTACTTTGGTAATTTGCTATCCTTCCTAAACCAGAATGGTTCATCTCTCCTTCCCTTTAATCCTGCTTTGAATTTGTTCACTTCGTATCCACCCGGGCACGTTATGAATGAAGTAGTTCTCTCTAACATTGAAAACCATCTCTTTTCAAAGACAGCCTCAGATTCATCTACAGAAAATGTGTCTCTACAGATTCATCATAAAGTTAAACTTCTCTCTGTTAAATTTCTTTAATTTCAGTTTAGATCGCTACTTCTTGATGTTGTGAGGGGCTGAGGGATATTTGGGGTTGTGTATAGTAGGTGATTGGACATTATTACTAAAAAAAAGAGTTGAGAAAACAGTGGGTGGTATCCTAAGAGGTTAGTTTTCCATTCATAATCTTTTTTCATTCATTTACTCATTCATTCATCCAACAAAACCTCATTAATCATCTACTTTTTTCTAGGCACTGTGCTAGCAGTTAGACTGTGGTGACCGAGACAGACCCTTATATAAACCTTTGTGATGAATGTTATGAAGGGAGAGGAAGTATGGAGTACTGTGGGGGCAGAGAGCTAGGAGATTCTGTTAGTCTAGAGCTCAAGGAAGGCTTATGGGGAGAGAAGGTGTTCAAGCGAAGACCTCAAGGGTGGGACAGAGACCCTGATTGGAGTGTACTGGGACTAGAGCAAAACTTTTTAAAAGAGAGAACTTGTTACCTTGTAGGAACTTGAAAAATTTCAGCACAACCAGGGAAAGTGAGTGGTAGGAGGAAAGTGATGGGTATAAGACAAGCTCATGGAAGACCTTATGAAGAATAGGGGCAGTGGGAAGCCATTGACTGGTTTTAGGCAGGGAAATGTCAGATTGCCCTTTGGAGGGATCACTTTGGCTGCAGTGAATAGGAGAGGAATAGGTATGGGAGCAGGCGAATGATTTAGTAGGCTGTTGGAGTAGTTATTGTGGGAGATGAATGATGGTAGCCCCGGGTGATGGCAACCGGGAAAAGTGAATGGATTTGTGTTTCAGGTTTTATATAATTGGCAATAGGGAAACACTGTCACTTCTTGACAGAAGAAAAAGATCATAAAAATGGTGTTTGAGAAAGATAATTCTTAACTATGTAGAGCATGAACTAAGTGAGGAAGGACTGAAAGGTTTGTTGGACAAGTATGTGTGTGTTGGGATGATAACTTAGCTTGGGGTGATAGTTATTATGAGAATTAACTGGATGATATTAATGAGTACCTTGAGCAAATATTTTTGTAACCATGTGAATTGTAAATATTTTGTTTTAACAATTGACTTTATTGACAGCTTACTCGTGCTTTTCTGAGCATATAATCATGACTTCAACAAGATCGAAGTTTATTTTTCACCCAGTTTAAAGAACACTAGAATTTCTGTATATGTTTGATTCTGTGTGGTAAGCAGTAAAAAAGGAAATGATTAATTTAAAAAAAAAGTGGCATGGTAATTCCATGGTGTCCTCAGGAACCTCGATTCCTATGAGTATGAATCTTCATCTTAGCCTGTGGCTTCTACCCTCAAGGTTGCTTGTGGTTCAAGACCACCAGACTTACTGCCATCACTTTGGAAATGGCTAGATGAAGGTCAAAAAGGGACCTCTCTCTGCTGAGTCAGCTTTCTGTGAGCAGCCATTCTCTAAGGCCGTCATATTACTGCTTGCATCTTACTTCCAGAATCTCATCACATAGCCACACCTGGTTGCTGGTGAGTTCAGGAAATAGAGTCTATATTCCAGGCCACAGTTGCCGGAAAGAAGGAAGGGAAGACAGTTGCCAACTGCACAGTGGCTCAGATGTGCATATAACATGAGAAGGAGGAGTCTTTGGGGGTATTTCTGTACATGGCGCCTTATTTTGTTGTGGCTGAGTGCTTAATTTTTTCATTTTAATAAACCAACAAAAAAATAAACAATACTTCTAATATGAATGATTTGGGAGCTGGTCTTTGCTTCATGGGTTCTCATTGCAAAGTGTTAGGCATTTCAGGGTTAGATCAAGTGTTTCCCAAAAGACAGATCAAAAGGTTATCTTAGGTACTGCATTGATGACTTTTAAAAAATTTTAATGGTTACATATATACATACATATTTTACACAAATATTCTATTTATAGTAATTAAAACTGGGGGTCTTTTACAATAATGAAATAATTCAGTAAATAGTAATCAAGTATGTTTTCTATTAAATTTTATTTTTAAGAACTCTGTTTTAAGAAAATATTAAGTGACCTTGGGAAGCAGGGGGTTGTTAAACAGTGCTATACTGATTTTTGGGAGACTGGAATAGATAAAGAGTCTGCTGGCTCAGTTTACACCATCTTTCTATTCATGGTAGGAAAGGACTTCTTTGTTAGAAAGACAGAATACGCACATAGGTAAAAAATACCAACAGTAAGAAGGATAAAAAAAATAGTAATCTATTTCATGTCTTTTCCCAATGCCCCAGAAGCAACACTAAAAGACTTTTGATTTAAGATATGGTATGCTTTGATTAGCTTCCGAAAATTAATAATGAAGAGTTGACTCCCCAGACAATATGGTATCATCTTAATAGAGAGAATCACACTATTATTTTATAAAAATAAAAAATTAATGAACTCGATTAGGAGATTTTTCTCTCCAACTACCAGCTGCTATCTCTGTTACCACTTGGAAGATATGTAGCTTTAAAGTAGAAAATGGATCTTTAAAAGCAAAAGCAGCAGGACAATCCTTGTCTCCATTGTCTGTGTCTTAAATAAATAAGTAAAAATTCTTTATTTGCATCAAGTGAAACTTTTATGATTGACTGAAGTTTGACAGGTGACTTGGTCATGTTTTTATGTGATTGCAAACACTTACCTACTTTATGACATAGAGAACTAAAGAATTTGTCATTTCCTTTGATGGAGAAGCGATAGTTGATCCCCCATTGCCTGGCCATAGTGTAGGTGACTGATTATTGTAGAACGGTAGTGGTGCTTACAGAGATGACTAAGGGAGCCTCTGAGTTTCCAATTTTATTTTTATTTCTTTGTGCCCATAAAAATAATTTTTATACTTTCCTGTTCTCTTAGAAAAAAAATGTACTTGTTGGGGCGCCTGGGTGGCTCAGTTGTTAAGCGTCTGCCTTTGGCTCAGGTCATGATCCCAGGGTCCTGGGATCGAGCCCCACATTGGGCTCCCTGCTCAGCAGACAGCCTGCTTCTCCCTCTCCCTCTGCTTGTGTTCCCTCTCTCGCTGTGTCTCTGTCAAATAAATAAAATCTTAAAAAAAAAAAAATGTACTCGTGAGGTAATATTTGGCTCATATATAATTATGCAATTCTAGATTTGATTTTGAGAATTATTAGAATATAGAAAAATGATACATTTTTAAGGACATTCATTTTAGAGAGAGTGTGCAAGAGCATGTGAAGGGGGAGGGGCAGAGGGCAAGGGAGAGAAGCAGACTTCCCACTGAGTGCAGAACCCAACATGGGGCTTGATCCCACCCGGGACCCTGAGATTGTGACCTGAGCTGAAATCAAGAGCTGGGCACTCAACTGACTGAGCCACCTAGGCACCCTTAGGAAAATGATATTTTTATCTATTTAAAAAGACCAGGCTAAATTTTTAGTATTTATATCTGTTTAAAGTGATATTGTTTCTGCTTAATATTTAAAGTCCTGACAATGGAATTGGTGATTTATAGAATACCTAATATCCAGAATGGATCTTATACATTGTTGCAGTCTCCAAAGTTGTGCACATAATAGTTTCTGAAAACTGTTAGTTTGATTTAAATTTGATAGTTAATAACAGGAGATGATAGGAAAAATTGTTCTTGCTGGGAGCATAAAGCAATTTTTTTTTGAAAAGTGTGTTTAGTATCTCATTCTCAGCTAAAGTTAGTCTACTTTAGTATAATATGTTTAAGAGGAAACTTGGGGAACTTCCAGTTTTAAAATGACCAAATAACTGTATTTCTAGTCTTTTAGTTTTTGGAAATTCTCTCTAAAAACTAGGAGAATGAGAAACAGAAAGCTCCAGTTTGATGGGACTCGGGAACTTCTGAAATCCCTCCTTCCCCAGTAACAGCAAATGTAGATGGAAGAGTGGTTACTGACTTCACAGAGCAGACTCCAGAGTGCTCACAGACACTCCACCGTTAGGAAGCACACAGATTTGCTTTTGGATCCCAGAAAAGAACAATTGCAAGGGTCAGGTACTTCAAAAGACAGCGGTGGGGAAGGTCACTGAACTAGATGTGCTTGAGACTCTGGGAAATTGGGCACAGAAGAAGGCAGAGGTGAGATACCTGACTGAGAGCAGGGGTTGAGTAAAAAGTCTGCAAACTAATAGCTTGCTCACCTACCTAGCAGCCAGAAGATTGAAATTGGGAAATGCTTCTTAGGAGATACTGAAGGGTCTCAGAGAAAAGATACTGACTTTTGTGGAATGTCTAATAAAAAAGCTGGTTTGCTCACTGATTACCCTAGAGTGAGGCTCACAGTGTAATCACCCCATATGCACACTAGCTGCCACATTAAATTTTCCAGGATGAGACAGACCAAATCAGTCAAAAGGAATGTAGGAGAAACAGAATATAAGGAGAAGGAAATAGAAATACATTTGACCCTTGAACAATGTGGGAATGAGGGGCCCTGTGCAGTCGAAAGCCTGCATGTAACTTTTGACTCCCCAAAAACTTAACTACATAGAGCCTACTGCTGACTGGAAGCCCTACTGATAACAACAGTCAATTAACATATATTTTATGTTTTATGGATTAGCTGACTGTATTCTTACACTCAGCTAGAGAAAAGAAAAGGTTATTAAAAAAAATCATAAGGTCTTAGAAAATACATTTACAGTACTGTACTGTATTTATAAAATCTGTGTATAAGTGGATCCATGCAGTTCAAGCCCCTGCTGTTCAAGGGTCAACTATATATAAATAAAGTCTAATTAATATCCTCAGCAATAAGAGAAGATAATAGGTCTATAATAAGAACAAGATGCTCCTTAAAAAAAAAAAAAAAAGGGCAAGAGCAATCAGAATAAAGGTGTGCTCTTCAAAATTAAAAATTTGACAACCTAAAATTTAAAAGTCAATAGGAAGTTTGGAAGATAAAGTTGAAGAAATTTCCAGGAAAGTAGAACAAAAAGAAAAGTATGATTAATAGAGAAACTGTTATATCTAAATTCTGATTAATAAGAATTGCAGAAAGAGAAAAGTGTGGGGAAGAAATTATCAACAAATCAATATAAGGAAACTGCCAGAATTGAAGATCATGGATTTTAAGGCCCATTAGTGCCTAGCACCAATGAATGGAAAAACACCACTGAAGGTGTATTATTGTGACAGAGTGCTAAAGATTGAGTGATAATCCTAAAAGCTCCAGTGACAAAAAAGCAGGTCACTTATAAATGGTCTGAAGTCAAATGGTGAAACACTTTTTGAGCAGTATTGGTGCTGGAAGACAATGGAGAGTTTTCTTCAATTTCTTTTTTGTTGTTGTTGTTAAAAATGATTTCTTGCTTAGAATTTTATACCCAGTTAAACCATTATGTATGAGGTTAGAATGTAGACTTTCTAAAAAAAAAAAGATATGCACAATCAAAAAGCTTTTAAACTGTCAAAAAATGTTTCTCTGAAGCTGTCACGTGAATTTAATAGGATATTCTGGATGTCACCTAGAACAGAAGGACATTCAGTAACAAGAAAATCTGAAAAAGATACGGATTTTTGTTGGTAATACAGTATTACCCCCTCTATCTGAGGTTTTGCTCTCCATAGTTTCAGTTATCTTCAGTCAGCTGTGGTCCAGAAGCAGATGATCATTCTCTGACGTCTTGTTAGAAGGTCAGTAGTAGCCTAACACTATATCATAAAGCCTACATCATTCACCTCAGTTCATCTCATCATGTGGACATTTGATCTCACATCATCACAAGAAGAAGGGTGAATATAGTACGATAAGGTTTTGTGAGACAGAACATATTCACTTAACTTTTATTATAGTACATCAGAATTGTTCTATTTTATTTTTAATGTTGTTAATCTCTTACTATGCCTAACATAAATTGAACTTTATCATAGGTATGTATGTCTAGGAAAAACCATAGTATATATAGGATGTGGTACTATTCATAGTTTTAGGCATCACTGGGGGTCTTGAAATGTATCCCCCATGGAAAAGAGGGAACTACTATAGCGTACCAATATTCGTTCATGAATTGTGACAAATGTAAGATGTTAGTAATAGGAAAAACTGACTTGAAATATAGAGATCCCCCTTACCATTTTTTGGTAAGTCTAAAAAACTATTCTAAAATAAAAGGTTTATTTAAAAAAATGTTGACAAAAATGCATCTTCATGCATCTGTCCTTGGGAAGCTACTGGTGGATGTGCTCCCTAATGAGGGACTGGAACAAGATCTAGAAATAAGAGCTTCAACACAGGAGAGAGAGGCCAAGGGAATTCCCAAGGTTATGTTCTAGAACAACCGCTGTGCGGCAGAGTAGCCATCGCAGGGGGAATGGGATAAAAGCTCGAGGGCTCTGGGAAAGTAATCTCTATGGGAAAAAAAAAAGGAAAAAAGAATTCATGGGATTGATTGTGTGGAAAATTGTACTGAGAGGCTGTTAAGGAATGGAAGATTTAAAAAGAAAACTATGCAAATGAAGAAAAAGGCAATTTGAACTACAGGAAAAGAAAAATGTTGACCGAGAAAGGAAATGTAATTATACTATGTTTTTTTGGTTCAGTAGTGAATAATACTATTTATCTAGCCACAGTAATTGTTGTATAATGAAGAATTTGAAGGGCCTTCATCCCTGGTTTCTGGTGGGGAGAATCTAAATCCTTGGAATTTCCTGAGTGATAAGACTGTCTTTATTATTCATGGTGGGCCCTGATACTTTACGCCAATGAGAGGACTCATGGTGGGACCCTGGATAGCTTCAAGTTGGGGGCTGGTCATGCCATAAAAACCAACCGTGTGATTAGAAGATTGGAGGTGTGAGCCGTGTGATATCAGCTCAACCTTTCAACCTCTGGGAGGGGAGAGGGTTTGAGGTTGAGTTCAATGACATGGTCAGTGATTCAGTCAACCATGCCTTTGTAATGAAGCCCATTCTGGACATTGAGGCTTGGTGTGGCTTCGTAGTTGGTGAACACCTTGGTGTGCTGTGAGGGTGAAGTGCCCTGATTCAGAGAGCGTGCGGAAGCTCTGCATTTTAGGACCCTCCTAGACCTTGCCCCATGTGGCTATTCATTTGGTTGGTCCTGATTTGTATCCTTTATTAAAAAACTGTAATCACAAATTGTTGTCCTGAGTCCTGTGACTGGTTTAGTGAATTGCTGAACCTGAGGAGTTGTGGAAACCCTGAATTTTGCAGTCCGTTAGTCAGAGCGTGGATGCCTGTCTGGACCTCTGAACTTGCAACTGATGCCTGACGTGTGGGCAGTTTTGCTGGGGCCCATGTCCTATCGTTAGTATCAGAATTGAGTTGCATTATTATAATAATATACACACTGAGTATTGACAGAGCCTTGTGGTGTAATTTCATTGGAAGGAGGTGGAAGGTAAAGAGGAGTTGGTGTTCTCATCAATTATAATAAGTAATATAAAAATTGATGAATCAGGAGTGTGAGTGCAGGATTTAGAACAAGGATAAAAACATAAGGCAGGGGGTCGCCTGCATGGCTCTGTCAGTTGAGCATCTAACTCTTAGTTTCGGCTCAGGTCATGATCTCAGGGTTGAGAGATTAGGCCCCGAGTTGGGCTCTGAGCTGAGCATAGAGCCTGCTTAAGATTCTCTCTTCCTCACCCTCTGCCCCTCCCCCCCAGTGCATGCGCACTCTCTCGCTCCCCCCTGGAAAACCTGTAAAAAGCACAAAGATCACTGTTTTGCAATCTCTGTATCTGTATGGAATTCTGTATCTCAGTGGTGATTAATGGCTGCTAGTGAAACAACAAAGATAAGCAGACGTGCCTCCTGATGTAAATATGCATTATCACTTATGAAGTATTCTTACCAAAAAATCAAACTTGAATTTGATCAGGCATTGATAGGTAACCACTAGGGGACAGAAGACCATGTTACATGACATCAGGGAAGTGTAATCAGAAAATGCCAGGCTGGGAAAGTAATAGGACCCAATATCCTCAACAACTAGTAGGGAAGTTGGGGGTGGGGGGAGGAAGGGAGGGAGAGGGAGTAGAAGGGAGAGTAGAGAATTGAATAAATAGATACAGAAAGGTAGATGGATAGATAGACCTATAGAGATTAAAAGAGATTTAATAGACATTAACCAGTTTTAAGTATGGAAGTTATTTAATCGTTATTTGACCAAATTATTAGAAGTTTTCTGAAACACTTGGGGAAATTTACATACTGATTAGATAATTGATGTTTGATTTGATATTAGATAATTAGGATTTATTATTTACAGTTTAGGGATGTGATAATGGTATTGTGGTTATTTTAAATAACATATCCTGAAATTCTGATGAAGTCATATGATGTTAGTGATTTAATTAAATAATCTGAGGTGGGAGGAAGTGGGTAGGGGTATAGTTGAAGCAAAATTAGTTAAAATCAAGTTGATAGTCTTTGAAGCTGGGTCATGGGTACATGGGGTTTTGCTATACTGTTTTTATTTTTTGATATGTTTGCCCTTTTGTAATTTGAAAAAAGCGTTTTTAGGACAAATACAAGAAAATCCTACTTCACTCCATAACTTGTTTTCCATAATTTGTGAATGGTTTGGAAAATCTCATAGAGAAGTTTGAGCCACATCCCTGACAATTTGGAGGAGATAGCTATGCTCTGAATTTGTAACAAGCATCATTCCAGTATTTCAGAGATAAGTTACCATGATGAAGCCTGACCCATTATAATTTTCAAATGTTTCTGCTACATAAGGTTTTTGAGGGGCACCTGGGTGGCTCAGTTGGTTAAGCATCTGCCTTCTGCTTGGGTCATGATCCCAGGGTCCTTGGATCAAGCCCCACATCGGGCTCTCTGGTCAGTGGCAAGACTGCTTCTCCCTCTCCCTCTGTGTTCTCTCTTGCTCTCTCTCTCCCCCAAATAAATAAATAAAATCTTTTAAAAAAGAAGGTTTTTAGCTTGTAAGAGAAATAGACTTTCCCATAGAAAAAATCAATCTTACTCAATTTTTATTGCCCATAATTTTGAAAAATTAAGTTTATTAAGGTATAAAGATATATACTTAAGTGTGCATTTTTAAAGTAAATTCTTACGCACTTATGTACCCAAATCAAGATAACAGGATATACATCCTCTACCCCAGAGTTCCCTTAATGTCCCTTCCTTGTCATCTACCCGCTCATCCAGAGGTAATCAATATTCCGATTTCTGTCCTCATAGATTAGTTTTACCTTTTTTTTTTTTTTCCTTCATAAATGGAATCATAACAGCTTGTAGGCTTTTATGTGAGGCTTTTTTCACTCAGCATAATGTCTGGGAGATTTGTCCATGTTTTGAACATGTAGTTCTTTTTTTATTGCTATTTAGTATTCCATTATATGAATATACCTCCGTTTACTTATTCTGTTGTAGATACGTGTTTGGGCATGTTTACCTAATATGCATAAATAAAGCTACCATGGACATTCTTTTGGTAGACATTATGCGTTCATACCTCTTGGGAATTGCTAGGTCACAGGGTAGGCATATGTTTAGTTCTGGACATAATGCCAAATAGCTTTTTTTTTTCCAAAATGATTATATCAATTTACAGTGCCACCGGCAATGTAGACAGCTCTAGTTTCTCCACAACCTTGTCAAGTAAGTATTGCAGTCTTTTAAATTTTAGCCACTGTGGTGGGTATTCCATCTTATATTTGAATCACTAGTGTTGCTTCACTTCTACATCAAAGTATTACACAGGTCGTCTGGTGTATAACTGGTGGGTCCTAACTGTGATTGGTTCTTCATTGTAGTTCTTAACCTAAGCTGTTTTTTCTTTTCTCAGTTGTCACAGGTAGTACTGATGGAATTGGAAAATCATATGCAGAAGAGGTAGGTAATTTTCAAGACCTTTTTTGGAGTGTAAAAATAAAAGAACAAATACAGGATGATGTCTTATAGTTGCTTTGATTTTTGAAGTTAAAAACAAATACAGTGCTATATAGTACAATAGATATGCTTCATTTCTAATCAGAAACACTGCGCTTGCTCAAAGGCAATTTTAAAATAAATTTTTGTGCAAAAATGAGTATAACACTTTCTATTCTAGTAAGTTGGATTTGGGGAAAATGTAGCATAGTTTTATTTTATATTGTGTAATTATGGACAGTCCTTAGTTTTAAAGTCAGTTGTTTTGAACTATTTTCCAAAAGGTGGCTGTATTATTATGGAATAGTAATATTTCCAGGCTAGTCCATGGTATCCTTCTTTTATAAGGAAGACTATAATTTGACAAAAAGATATTGACAGACATGGGGAAAGGGCTCAAGTTCTCTGTAGTGTCATGAAAGGATAGGGACCATGGTAGTCTGAGGGCCATTGTACAAAGCAGGATGTTGGTAGTACTCTTTTAAGGCAAGCTTCCCTGCCCTCTGGGTCCATTGAGGCACCACAGCTTATGATACCGCCCAATTGTGATGACGATCCTGGCAGATCCACTGGGTTTCTCATTAGTTATTCCCAATAACTAATGGTATCTTTTTAAATCTTCCTTCATTGCCAGTCTTTTAGTCTTCATGTATCCAGTCCAAAATAAAATCTTTTTTTTTTAAAAATAAATAAATCTTTTTTTTTTAAAAATAAATAAATCTTTTTTTTTTTTTTTAAGATTTTTTATTTATTTGACAGAGACAGCCAGCGAGAGAGGGAACACAGGCAGGGGGAGTGGGAGAGGAAGAAGCAGGCTCCCAGTGGAGGAGCCTGACGTGGGGCTCGATCCCAGAACGCTGGGATCACGCCCTGAGCCAAAGGCAGACGCTTAACGACTGCGCCACCCAGGCGCCCCCAAAATAAAATCTTTTTTAAAGCTGACTTTTAAATTATAGAAGTAATAGATACTACACAGGATTTTATTTATTTATTTATTTATTTATTTATTTATTTATTTATAAAAGATTATTTATTTTAGAGAGAGGGCGAGCATGAGTGGAAGGGACAGAGGGAGAAGAAGAGAGAATCTGAAGCAGGCTCTGCATGCAGGGCTCGATCTCATGACCCTAAGATCACGACCTGAGCTGAAACCGAGAGTCAGACACTTGACCAGCTATGCCACCCAGATGCCCCAATACTTACGATTTTAAAAACTAAAGTTGTGTAGATGGGTACAAAATGAAAAGTAAAAGTTTTACACCTTCTGAAACCCTTTGACATTTATATACTAGCTTGATTCAGAAAGATAGCCCTCTGGGGGAATCCTTTTGTAAGTCTTCATTTTGGATTGCCCATTCATGACAACTTAGGTTTATTGGTTTTTTCGTTGGGTTTATATTACCAGTTTTTCTTAAAATGAGAATATATCTGATTTCTGTTTTTTAATGAAATGTATAGGTGTGATTAACTGCTTGGTGTTTTTTATTGTTTCAGTTAGCAAAACGTGGAATGAAGATTGTCCTTATCAGCAGATCACAGGATAAACTGAGTCAAGTTTCCAGTGAAATAAGTAAGTTTTTCCACACACCCTCTTCTTTCATATTTACAAAAGGGTTACAGCTAATCTAAGTTGAATGTTTTCAAGTAGGTATCTAGCACTGACATATTTATTTATAGTTCAGAAAGCTGCTTTCTTATGTTGGTAAAAGGGATGCTTTAAAATGGGTCATCATTTTTTTTCAAATTAATATGGGACTGTTCAAATTTCCTTAAAATGTCTTTTCCTGACTCCATTGTTGTTAGGAGTTGGATTCTCTGGTTATTTTATCATGTTCTCCTTCCACACCTGAGTTCCTTTTCTGTTGCCTTTATTTCAATATTCTTGCATTTTTTTTAACTCTTGACATCATTGCCTCTAAATGTATATCATATGTAATTGAAGAAAAATACAGAAGGCAGTCTATATACATATGAGAGGGAATCTTTTGAAGCAGCTTTCTTCTTAGTCAGCTATGGCTTGAGACCTGAATTACTATATAGCAAAGATTCTTTTTTTTTTTTTAAAGGTTTTATTTATTTATTTGACAGAGAGAGACAGCCAGCGAGAGAGGGAACACAAGCAAGGGGAGTGGGAGAGGAAGAAGCAGGCTCCTAGCAGAGAAGCCTGATGTGGGGCTCGATCCCAGAACGCTGGGATCATGCCCTGAGCCGAAGGCAGACGCTTAACGACTGCGCCACCCAGGCGCCCCCAAAGATTCTTTTTTTTTTTTTTAAAGATTTTATTTATTTATTTAACAGAGAGAGAGAGACAGCCAGCGAGAGAGGGAACACAAGCAGGGGGAGTGGGAGAGAAAGAAGCAGGCTCCCAGCGGAAGAGCCTGACGTGGGGCTCGATCCCAGAACTCCCGGATCACGCCCTGAGCCGAAGGCAGACGCTTAACGACTGAGCCACCCAGGCGCCCCAACCCCCCAAAGATTCTTAACTCATGTCTCATTAACCAACCAGACGGATAAAGCAGTGCTGTCCATTTCCTTGGTAGAACATCCGGATGGCTGTTCCCAGGGTGCTGACGGTTCTTGGCCAGTCGGCTTCTCAGTGTGACGCTTTTGCGCTTTTACCCCCACAGCCCAACTTACTGGCTTTAAGAGTCAGCTGTGTTTGTTCCCAAACTTACGCCGAGTGCATTTATTATTTAATATTCCACACACTGGTGCAAGATTTGTGTAAAAAGGGGGAGTTATTTCTATGAAAACTAACTTGAATGCTCTGAAAAAAGTGACAAAAGCGAGTTCTTTCAGAAATTAGCTGTCAAATTAGTGATGAACAGATAAATGTAAAATAATTGGAAAAAATGATAAAAAGTAAGAAATTTGCTCTCCAATTGTTTCATATGTGTTGAAATTTTCGTTGCACTCTAAAAGAACTGAAACTGCAGTCATAAATGGTGTATTATGGGCGTGGGTGAGACAGGAAAGTCTGGAGTACCAGTTAGCAGATCTAAACTCAGATGTAAGGCAGGGGTCCTCCCCAGAGGATTGGTGAATGAATCACATTCATGCAAGGTTTATTTAAATAAAATGGTTACAATGTGTATTTATCATTTTCTAGGATTCCCGCTTTAACTTCAATGAGTAGCCAACTAACAAACTGCTTCAATTCTTTCAGATGAGAGAGGATTTCTACTGTATTTTTTTTTCAGATTAATTGAGATATAATTGGTGTATAACATTGTGTAAGTTGAAGGCATACCATGTACTATATTTTATTATTAACATTACTACCTACTATTAACATTTATATGGTGCTTTATTATTTACTTATTCCCTCACATGTATTATCCTCTTTTATCTTTCAAACATCCTTGCGAGGTATATATTTTTGTTATTATTTCTTTCCAGACCATAACTGGTCCGGCTGGACAGATTACATGTAAATGCACTTCATCTTTATGTAAAAAACAAATCTTTATAGATACTAATATTAAGTATGCCAAATCTTTTTTGGCATTTAAGGATTTTAACTTTCAAGTTTTGAAAGGCCCAAGACACAATATTTTGCAGTTTGGCTAAGGTGTGAATTTGAATTAAGCAATGGCACTAATGGCCTGAAGCAGTTAACTTCGATAGTAATTGAACTTCACATATTACCTGGATCTTAACACTGTTTCTTTCTTAGTTACTTGTGCTCGTGTGTATAATTAACTCTTACGGTGATAAAAATGTTGTGTCTGTGCACACATAGATAAAATTGGCTGTTAATGAAAGCATTTACTAGCTGCTGAAAGTAAAGTTTCATAGGTGAAAAATAGAACCTTTGATGAAATGGAAGGTTGAATTTTGAAATGCTGCGATCTGAACGAATCCACCATCTACTTGATCCCGAGACAAGTAAAAGCTACCTCATGACAGTCTTTTAGAAAGTGCTTCAGCCTGTACAAAAAATTGCTCAACAAGCCAGAAGTATACTTTAATGATATTTGAGAATTTATTAACTTGTGATATGAGGTGACATGTGACTGTGGGCAGAGATGCAGTTCTGGATAAAGACAGGATCCTGTTCAAACATTTTCATGAAGGGACAGATGGTGACGCACTGAATTGACCTTTATTATGTTTTCCTGAGCATCATATAAATTTAATGAGAAAGGTGGTATCAGCAGACCAGGTCGTCAGTGCTAAGCTGAAGAAATACAATACACCTGTACAGGGTTTCAGCTCAGACGTAAATCATCTTTTTGGCAGGATAGTGTTTTCATGAACATTTCTATTCCAGGAGAAGGAAGGACCAGAATTTAATGTTGGCGAAGACAGACTAACTCTGTTTATACCTTCAACACGTCTTTATTGAATGCCTGTGCACCAGGCCTGATGCTAGAGAGTCAGCGTACAGTGGTGAGCATGACAGAGGCGCTCCTTGCTTTCATGGAACTCACATGCTAGCGGAGGAGACAGAGAAAAAAAATAGGTAAAAAAGCAAAAAAAAAAAAAAACAAAAAAAAAAACCACCCCAAAACCCAAAACAAATCAGACAAATAGATTGAATAATTGCAGTTTGTAATAGTGCCATGAAAGAAACAGACAAGGGGAGAACATGGAGAGGTTCTCATTTTGTAGCAGTGTGGTGAATTTGATGACTGACAGGGCGTTAAAGGGCCAGACCAATAACCTCTTGCCTGTATAATAGCACTCCAGTTATGCTGCTGGCGCCTTCGGTGACGAGAGTATGCACTGGGCTCTCTTAGGGGGTGTAGTGGTGGAGGGGTTGCGTGTGTAGTTTGCACATGATAAAGCCACTCCAGCATTCCTGTTTTCTGAAGCCTTTAAATCCCTGCCTCTGCATTATGCCAGGGAAGTGGTGGCCTCCCAACTTACTGAATGGAGGACCGTCATGGAGTCCAAGTTACAGTGAGCCAACCAAGTTAACTCTTAGAGCCCCTTCCAGTTGTGTAAGCTAACAATTAAGTCTTCAGTCTCTGGTAAGTGATTCATATTTTTAAAAATATCCCAGTCTGGTACAGTATTATGTTTTCCTTGGTCTAACATTCTTAGAATCATTCTCACACGGATTTCCTAGGTATCTACCAATACAAATTGGCAAACTTTTGCAATTATTTTTGGGTGTCAGTTATCACTTTATGGATCTGACTTTATACTTGTTCCTCAAAGAATGCTGTGATCTTACCCTGTTATGAGTAGCAGTAAGGGATGGTCTCATTGGGTCTTGAGGAGAAGAGGAATTCTCTTGCAAGGAAACTGCTCTTAGCGTCATCATGAGGTTATACAGGTTCTTCAGTCCAGGAAAACCTAATCTCTTCCAGCACAGGAGAGCAGGATATTTCTCTTTGCACTGGCAAGGGAGCCTCAGGATAGCTTCGGGGTTCAAGATCCTTGGCTTCAGTTGAGTCCACACAGATATCCCGATCCCAAGTCTCATTTAGTGTTTTCACTTTCGTACTTGAGACATGGTGAGTCTGTGGAGTTGAGCTTCCACACCGTCGTGCTCTACCTGCCGCGGTTAAATCTGATGCTAGCAAAGTGAACCCTGTGGCTGTAAAACATAAAGGTTTTTATTAGGGCTGCCATAGAAGTTCTCTGGTTCTCTGTTCATAAATGGGAGCTGAAAGTTTAAAGACCCAAGCTTGTCATTTTCTTTCTGTCAGTGCTCCAGTGCATTCTGAAGAAGCCATGCCCTACCACAATCTTTGTATTCATCATTTCTGCCCAACACAAATGTGACAGCCCCTTGGTCCCTTAAGGCACCTCTTCAGTGGATACTTCATTATAATCTGTAGCCAGAATTAATTTGATTAATGGTGATGCAATTGCATTATGGATCAAGTTAAACCAACACCAAAGACCTCTGAGGTCTGTTCTTGGGGATCCCACTCCTGATACCAATTTCTGTATCAGTCAAACTTCAGTCAAGAAACATAAGTCAGGCAAGTTACTTTAGGCCATCTTATCTTTTCTAGTCCAGCTCTTACATTCACTCCAGGAGGTTAAACTCATCCCTCCTTTCCTAGGTGACTAGAAGAAGAAAAGAAGAAAGGAGGGGATTGAAAAAGAACCACATGCCAATTGAGAAAAAACAGGGACTCTTCTGGGCTCCTATCACCTTCTGACTCTCCACTGTTGTTATGTAAACTTGGGGATTCTGTTTCTTTAGAAGCACTTTCTTGTGAGTGTGGAGGACAACCTACTTATCAAAGTTCTTCAGGAAAATTTGTAAAAGATTATATATAATTTAGTGGGGAACTAAATGTTTTGCCAACAATGGATAAGTGCCTTCTCGGGACTGAGTGCTTTGATGAATTTTCGCTTCTTTGTAAGGATACCTGTCACCTGTTGAATTAATACAAGCCGATAGTCAACACATATATAATAAGCTTATTTTATTATCTTTGTTAGCCAGGATTATTAATATATTCAGTATTTTTGTCAATTTTGATTTGTCAAAGGAAAAAACTCCTAGATAATTTTTGAACTCTGAGCTAAGTTTTTACTTGCAAAAAGCACAATGCAAAGACTAGCTTTTAAGAACAACGTATTGGCTCACGGAATATAGAGATGGTGATATTTACAGTTCATATTTGTGATGGCAGTTGGTGATTCTGATTGCATTCACTTTAATCAGCTTTGATTTTAAAAAACACACATTTCTGTCTTTGATTAAAAAAAACAAGGGATGTTTGGCTTAGTCAGAAGAGCACCTGACTCTTGATCTCTGGGTCTCGAGTCTAAGCCCATGTTGGGTGTAGAGATTACTTAAATAAATCTTAAATAAATTTAAAAAACTAACCAGGCTGTTTCTGTCTTTTTGCTAATTATCTCAGGGTGTAAAGCTTTGGGATGGCCCTGTAAATCCATGGTCTCTTGAAATGTAAAGCTTTTAGAAATGTAAATCTTACTGGTCTGTAGTTCACAGAGGAATAGGGTTAGGTAAAAAAAAAAAAAAAAAAAAAAAAAAAATCAGTTTCACTTTTTCAAACCTTACCTCTGATCAAATCTGTATAGTTAGGTGTAGATTTGACCAAATAAGTTTGTTTGACAATTTTCTGATGCACTCTCAATATCATTAATGTGATGCCTTGTTATATTTAGCTTGTTTCATTTACATAAGGACAACCGGGTATTAGTGAACCTTTTTATTTTCATGTTTAATGAAACTGGAACCGCATGATGTTAGGATCCCAGAGTTGACCTCATGCAGCCCCTAGAGTCTTATATGTTTTTCTGTCACTTCTGTCGTTACTTAAAGTTCACATATTCTAAGGTAAGGAACCACCATGAACCAAAACCCAGACGGTTTGCCTCTCCTGGTTTTGCCTGTGGCGCCTATGATTGTAGAGGTATCCTCTTACTCCAAGATCCCCAGATTTGTCAATGCTTCCAGAAAGTGACATTCTGCACTACTCATGAGACCGAGATCCCACAGGCCATGGAGCAGGTGCCAGGATAGTTTCTTTGAAGCATTGTTTCTACATATTGGAGTGTAATTATTGTTCCTTACTAGTGGGCTTGTCATGCCTGATTAAATGAGATTTACCGTTAAATGAAACATTTCTGGCATGGTCATGGTTACAAATTTGTTTTATCTCATTATATCCTGGTAGGAGGAAGGATAGATTCTTATTGAGCCTATGCAAATAATTACATTGCCATGTAAGGTGAAAAAACTCAGTAAGGACATGTATACCATCTGACCATCATTCTGATTAGTTTTGCAGACAAGGTCAATCAATATGGGTTGTATTTTTTATACAGTTTCCATCTTTAAATTTACCTAAACAATTTAATATCTTATGTTCCAGTTGCTGTTGCTGCATAACAACTACCCCAAACTTCTCAATGTGAAGTAATAACCATTTTAGGGGCTCAAAAATTCTGCTGATCAGGAGTTTCACCAGGACTCGGGGGACAATTCTTTCGCTTCTCATGGCATTACTTAGTTCCCCAACTGTGATGCTCAGCTGGTGGAGAGGCTGGTTCAAAAGATTTAAGATGACTTCTGTCACAGGGCTGGTGCCATGGTCAGGAATGACCGGAAAGCTGGACTCAGCTGGGACTGTTGGCCGGAGTGCCTATGCATAGCCTCTCTAGCATGGCCAGATCAGGGTAGTTGGACTCCTCCCAGGGTAACTGTCATCCCTCACAGTGAATGGTGCAAGACAACGAAGCATAAGCTGATGGCCTTTTTGTGACCTACTCTCAGAACTCATATAGCGTTACTTTCCCGTATTCTGTTGGTCAAAGCAGACACGAGCCTGCCCAGATTCAAGGTGAGAGGAAGACTCCACCTCTTGATGGAGGAGTGACATGGTAACATTGGAAAGGAGTGTGTGGGAGGGGAGGTATTTTTGGAAAATGAAACCTGGATCTGGAAAATATAATCCGCCACAGTTTATAAGCTATATTAAGGTTTTTCAGGGAATATTTTTTCTCGATTTCCAGGGCATCAGTTGGAGCAACACACCATTCAAAGAGTGCTTCCTCGTTCCAGTTTGCTCAAGGACAGCCAGCCACAAAGGGGGTGGGGCAGTAAAAAATTAAGAAGAAAGAAAAATGTTTTCTCAAAACCACTGTTAAATTTCCTTCATTGATCTCATTCAGTTGCAGAATTAATTCTTGTCCTGTTGGGTTTGGGTCGAAAGCATTCAAGAGCCCTATGGATACTGACTCAGTTTCCTGGTATAATCTGTCCCATAATCTTAGCTTGGTGGCAGTGTCAGGTTACACTGGGAAGGAAGTCTGACACAGGAGTTGATTCTTTACAGCATCAGTGACAGTCAAGAGTAGTGGAACAGACCTCCATCTGCTGAGGCTATTGTTCTTTGGGTGTTCTTCCTAAAGACTCAGTTTTCTGACCTCTAGCTTATGGGCCTCCAGCTTTTGGCAAGCTTGGAAGAAAAGTGGGAACCACCTGTTAATAAGACTGATGGTCTCTGGGTCACTTATTACAGTAATTATCAGTGTCAGAATAGAATACCCTATTCTGGTATTGTATAGAGCTAATTAATGATTTAGTCAGTGATTTGTCTCAGGGCATGGGCCTTATGGTGGACACTAAAAGCATTGATAAAGCCCCAGGGATTTCTTTAAAGTGTGTTTTAAGATTGCCACCAATTAACTGTAATCTTAGATATCATTTTGTTCATAGTCGTGTGCCAGGCTGTGCACAGGAGCATGAATATGTTTCTGTCCATCCTGAAAAGTATACACATGTTGGACGATGTTTATGATTAGTCACACTTTGGCTCTACCCATGTTATGGACTTGATAAACAGGGCAGCTCTCAAAGAGAGTTGAGCTAATTAAAGATACAGAGAATATACAACATATCTAGTTTTTTCCTAATAGCCTCTCTGCTCAGTAGTGCTACCTAGTGGCCGTCTGGGGGAAATACCAGTGATAGTTTGGGTATAACGTCTGTCTTAATCAGTTTTATTATTTTTAATTTTGTGGCCCGAATTTGTGAAAGCAGTAGCGTAAAGAGTTGCCAGGAGACTAGTGGTTATAGCAAAATATAAACATAAGTGTCAGGTCCCCAAGACAAGAAATGATTAGAGTCATGGTTTAAGTGACAGTAATTAAAATAAAGCATAGCCTCAAGAAACAACAATTATTAGGAAATCCAGCTTTTTTAGAAACGAGAAACTTTTGTTAAGAAACGATTCAAGGGCATGACAAAAGTCAACAGAAAAGCTTAAAAAGTTAACAGGCTGTTAGAAAGTGAGAGTGTTTTGGGGAGATAAGGAACCTTTGTTGGCCAGGCTGGATACTGAAGGTATCCAGAATAATTTTTTTACAGCTTTCTCATTAAGGGAAGACTATATTATCAAAGATCAAGTTTCTTCTCAACAACTGGTTTCAAACTATTTAATTCATAAGCTTTCTTTGTTCATTTTAATATATTTTATACACTTACTTATACATATATTTAGATAAGTTAACACTTTCACCTGAAGCTTAAAATGTATTAACTTTATGTCTCATTATTACATTGTAAGAAGATCCACCTATCACAATGACTTTGCCGTCCCAGTCAGGGTTTTCTTTAAGATGCCTCCTTCTTTAACTCACTTTGATATTAGTATAGTATCTTAGGGTCAATTAAGAATCTTAGAAGTTATATTTAAGTTGACAGTGCAGAGCAATACAGTCATTATTGATACCAAGTTTGTCCGAGAGATGACATTTGCAAATTTTACACAGAGGACAGGAAGAGTAATTAACATCAATGATTTGCAGCATTGTCTGAAGTTAGAAGAGCCGATCCTTTCATAAAGACACCAGGTGTCATAACTTAAAATAGTTTGTGGAAGCAGTGATAATATAGCTAACTGATAAAACCTATGTGGAAAATATAGAAGTTCAAAGAATGGAATGTTACAATGGCATTATATTTCAGAGTGTGATATGATCAGAAAGAAGACATATAGCTACTTGTAAAATTAAAATGGTCAAACCAGTTCTAATTTGGCCAATGTTTTACCTTAATTAGGACTTTATATCTTGGATTCTTAAATAATTCTTTGTTTATTTACCAATTATTAAAAATACTTCAAAAGTTTATTAGTACATTTAAAAATAACTATTAGTTGCTAGCCAAATGTCTCTTTGAATTTTATACTGTTGCTGCTTGAGCTGTCCATTTCTGTGAGAATGATTTTTCTGAAATTTCCAGCACATTTTAAAGCATTAGAAGTTTTGTCCTTGTCTGGTCATTCTTGAATTTTCTCTTCTCAGATTTAAGGGAGCACTGATTAGTCTCTATAAGCCACTCAGAAGAGGCTTTTTAAAATATAAAATAGTTGGTTGAAGGTATTGTTCAGGTCTCCTGTATCTTCATTGATTTTTCTGTCTACTTGTTCTTATCAGTTACTGGGGGCCAGGGGGGTGGGGGAGTTGAAATTTCTAACTATAATTACGGGTTTGTCTGTTTCTTTGGGTCTGTTTTTTTTGTTATTAGATGCATTAACATTTAAGGGCATTACGTTCTCTTGATGAATTCATTCCTTTATCATTATGAAATGACCTTATTCTTAGTAATATTCTTTGCACTGAAATCAGCTTTGTTTATCTTTCTTTGGTTAGTGTTAGCATGGTATAAATTTTTTTCTGTCTTTTTACCTATATGTGCTTTAAATTTAAAGTGGGTTTCTTGTAGACATCATAGATTTGTAAGAAATTCAATCTGATGACCTCTGCCTTTTAATTGGGGTTCTCAGACCATTTACACTTAATGTTATTGTTGATAGGATTGGGTTAAGATCTACCCATTTACTCTTTGTTTTCTGTTCATCTCATCTGTTCTTTGCTCACTTGTTTTTTTTCTGCCTATGTTTGGATTAATATGTTTTTAATCATTCTATATTATTTCCTTCCTTGGCTATTGGCTGTACATCTTTTTTCTTTGTTTTTACTGATTGCTTTAGAGTTTGTGGTGTTTAGCTTGTCACGGGCTACTACTACTTGATGTAAAGCACAAGAACCTGACGACAGTATACTCCGTTTCCCCGCTGTTTTATTTGTTTCTATATATGTTATGAATTCTATAACATTATTTTTGGCATAAATAGTCAATAATATTTTAAAGAGAATTAAATTTATTTTTATTTTTTAAAGTCTTCATTATTTACACACATTATTATTTCTGATGCTCTTCATTCCTTTTTATGGATACATAATTCAGTCAAGAATCTTACTTTTTCTTTCCTGTCTGAAAGATTTCCTTTTATATCTCTCATCATGCTGGTCTGCTGGTGATGAATTCTTTTTGTAAGTCTGAATGAAAACGTTCAGTTTTGAATGTATTTTCTCTGGGTATAAATTTTCGGATGACAGATTTCTTTCTTCTCCTTTCAGTACTTTACTTTGCTTCATTGTGTTCTGGCCTATAGTGTTTTTGACAAGAAGTCTGCTGTCTTTCCTATCTTTTTTTTTTTTTTTATACCACCTTGTATAAGTCACTTTTTTCTTTTTTTCTCTGGTTACTTTTAAGATTTATCTTTTTATCACTGGTTTTAAGGAATTTGAGTATTCTGTCCCTTGGTGTACTTTTCTTCATGTTTCTCCTATTTGGAGTTGATTGAGCTTAAATTTATGTACTTATAATTTTCATTGTATTTGGGAAAATTGGGGCCATCAAATATTTTTTCTATGCTTCACTCTCTTTTTAGGCTTCTGGTTATACATATATTAAATGGATTAAAGTTGTCTCTCAACTTACTGATGTTGTCTTTCCTTTTCTTTTGGTGGGAGGGGTCTCTTTTTGTGTTTCATTTTAGAGAGTGTCTATTGCTGTGCCTTCACAGTCACTAATACTTTTTTCTCTAGTGTATAATCTGCCATTAGTCCTGTTAGTATGTGTTTTTTTTTTTTTTTAATCCAGACATTTTATTTTTCTCTCAAAATAAAATTTTAGGTCATTTTTGTATCCCCCTTATCTCTTTTAAAAATGTTCGCCCTCTACTTTTTTGAACATACAGCAGCCCTTATCTGTGGGGAATATGTTCCAAGCCCCCCCCCCCACCCTGCCATGGATGCCTGAAACTGTGGATAATACTGAGCCCTGTACATATTGTGTTTTTTTCATATATCCATACTTACGATAAAGTTTATAAGTTAGGCTCAGTAAGAGATTAACAATGAAAATAATAAATAGAATAATTGCAATATACTGTAATAAAAATTATATGAATATTAGTCTCTCGAAATAACTCATTGTACTGTACTCACCTTTCTTGTGCTGCTCTGAGATGATGAAATGCCTACATGATGAGATGAATGACATAGGCATTGTGACCTAGCATTGGGCTACTATTGACCTGCTGATGATTCATCAGAAGGAGAACCATCCGTTTCCAGACCATAGCTGATTGTGGCTAACTGAAGCCTTGGAAAGCAGTACTGTGAATAAGGGAGGATTACTGCATATAGTGTGCTCTTGCTCTTGTTTTATCCTTGTTTTTCTTGTTGTTAGTCTCGCTCGTGCTCTCTCTGTCCACTGTCTGGTAATTCTAGGGGCTCTGTCTTCCCCACATGCTCAAGTCTGTTTCCTCAACTCAGGGGAACTGCTGATCTCTATTTGATCTCTCTTCATTCCAGTCTAAAAAATCTGTAGGCAATAAGTTAGGATAGCTGTAGGGCTTCCCTCATTTGTTTCCCTTCTCCTGGCTCTGACTGTCCTGAACTGTCTTTTCTTGCACTGACTGAAAACCATTGTTTCATGTATTTTGTCCAGTTTTTTTCAGTTTAAGGCGATGGAGTAAATCTAGTCTCTGTTATACCATCATGGCTGGAAACAGAAGAACCCCATACCCACTCCTTTTTACCCTTATAGATTTCCTGGTAAATATTATTATCTTTGCACATGTCTATAAATGTTTGGTTTGCATTAGGCTTTTTAAAAAAAAAAAAAAAATATATATATATATATATATATATATATATATATATATGTTTTATTTATTTGTCAGAGAGAGAGAGAGGGCACAAGCAGGGGGAGCGGCAGGCAGAGGGAGAAGCAGGCTCCCCGCTGAGCAAGGTGGCTGATGCAGTACCTGATGCCAGGACCCTGGGATCCTGACCTGAGCCGAAGGCAGATGCTTAACAGACTGAGCCAGCCACGTGTCCCTGCATTAGGCTTTAAAAAACAAACAGGACAAAATCTTTTTGCATATTTGCCCTGGGGCTGGTATGGTTAAGGGGGATGGGTCCACTTCCCAAGTGTTATTTTGGTGACTGAAGAGCTCTTGTGAAACATTTTAGTATTCTTAATCTTGCACAGAAAGATACTTTTGAAATTTAGTTTATGTTCCAATTTTGACACAAGTGGTTTTCTAAGCTAACGTGGGATCCTGTTGTAAAGCTGTCCAACTAAGCATTCACCAAGTGTACCTTATTGCAGCTTCATTACTGTTTGTTACCAATCGTTTACTCTTCAGAGAACAACATCTGTAATATGGGTGGATATTTTGTTAGAAATGTAGCCTACCTACCAATTAGTTGGCCCAGCCAAATTAGCATGTGTTGATCTGCATCTCCAATTAAGCAGCTGCTTGAATGTTGCTGTTCTACATAGCTGGCATTAGGCGTGTGGGAGTGTACTGCACCATGGCCAGACACTAGCTATACCTCTTAATTAAAACATTTGCTTATGTTTGCATGGTTTCTTTAAAACAGCAAGTGGGCTTTCCAATTGGATTATTGATGGCTCAGTAACTTTTAAGTAAAAAAAAAAAAACTTTTCTTAGTTGAGGAAATGTGGGACCAAGGTGTTCTGAAATGAGTCCCATTTAAGTAGATGATTGGTGTTTCTCCTCCCACTTTAAAATTATTAGTTGTTATTCTAAGTGGATAATTGTAATTTGGGGTACGGACTTAAACTATAAAAGAATTCGTAGAAAGGCATATTCTTTGGATGTATTTATAAAGTTCTTCAGTACTTTTATGTAGGGATTGCTTCCCTTTTCATCATGGAAAGAAAGTACTTTGAAAGTTTGGTGGAAAATGTTCACTTTAACTTGATTTTTCCATCAAATAAAGTTATATATTTTCTTGTCAATTATCCACCGTTTTAGTAGTCTTGTTGTACCATTACTTCTTAAATGCAGAGTTTATGTTGCATGCTCCTCTTTAACTATAAATCTCTAACTACAAAGTGCTAATTTAAGTGACCTAGTGCTATACCCAATACTAAAATGGAAGGGAAGATGAGTCCATTAAAATCGACAAGAAATTTCATAAAGTTTGAATTATTTTATTCCTTCACTGTTAAGAAAAACCAATAGAATTAATATCTAATGACAATAGCTAATAGTAATAATGTTCATGTCAAGTCAGCTTTCATTGTGTTTCCATTCTGTTTAATGCTGTAGTGATGCGTAAAATCTAAAATGTAATCACTCTTCAATAACTGATAAAAATACTAAACCACAAAATGTAAGTATATTCATTTTTTGGGAAAACTTAGTAGAATCATATTTAGGCATGTGTAGTTTAGTAGACGTACCCCACATAATTTTAAAAGTCATTCTGTTTAGAACTACTGATTGACTAAACCCCTCACTTTTTAAATATGGAAACTAAGTCTGAGAAACCCAGTCCTATCTAGTTAATGACTGAAGTGGGCAGAGTCTTCAGCTTCTTGTGCTATGTTCTCCATTACCCCTCTGCTCTTAATTTGTGCTTTAAATATTGTAGCTGGGGAACTAAGTGATCATTTTGGGGGAGGTAAATGTCCGCCAAAGCATAATATCACAGTTACGTAGCATTAAGAGTTTAAAAAACAAACTAAACTGAACTTGCATCATGACTGTGTTTGAACGCAGTTACCCATTACAGTTATTATCATTGGATTAATTTTAGGATATGTGAGCATTTTTATTAAAATAGCTGTATATATTCCTTTTCATTTTTAAAAAATTTTTTGAATAACTTTTAAGTATAGTTGACATCCAATGTTATAGTAGTTTCAGGTGTGAAACAGTGGTTCATATCTCTATACATTATGATATGCTTACCACAAGTGTAGCCTCCTTCTGTCACCATACAACACTAGTACAGTATCATGGACTATTTTCCCTATGCTGTACCTTTATTCCCATGATTTATTCATTTCATAACTGGAAGCCTGTATCTCCCACTTGCCTTCACTCATTTGTCCATCCACCCATGACCCTTCCCTCTGACAACCATCGGTTTGTTCTTGGTAAGATTGATTCTACTTTTTGTTTGTTTATTCCTTTGCTTTATTTTTTAGATTCCACATATGAGTGAAATCACATAGTACTTGTCTTTCTCACTCTGACTTATTTCATTTAGTATAATATTCTTAAGTCCATCGATGTTGTTGCCAGTGGCAAGATTTCATACCTTTTTATGGCTATATAATATTCAGTGTGTGTGTACACCACATCTTCTTTATCTATTCATCTTTTGATGAACTCTTTTTTTTAAAAGATTTTATTTATTTATTTGACAGATAGACAGCGAGAGAGGGAACACAAGCAGGGAGAGTGGGAGAGGGAGAAGCAGGCTCCACGCTGAGCAGGGAGCCTGATGCAGGGCTCGATCCCAGGACCCTAGGATCATGACCAGACCCGAAGGCCTGACTGAGCCACCCAGGCACCCCTTTTGTTGAACTCTTAAGTTGCTTCCATATCTTGGCTATTGTAAATAATGCTGCAGTAAACATAGGGGTGCATGTATCCCTTTGAATTAGTGTTTCATATTCATTGGGTAAATACCCAGAGCTATAATTACTGGATCATAGGGTAGTTCTATTTTTAATTTTTTAAGGAAACTCCATATTGTTTTCTACAGTGGCTGAGCCTTTTTACATTCCCACTAATAGTACACAAGGGTTCCTTTTTCTCCATATCCTTGCAAACACTTGTTATTTCTTGTCTTTTTGATTCTAGCTATTCTGACAGGTATAAGGTAATATCTCATTGTGGTTTTGATATGCATTTCCCTGATGTTTAGTGATGCCGAGCATCTTATCATGTGTCTGTTGGCCATCTGTATGTCTTCTTTAGAAAAATATCTATTCAGGTCCTCTGCCCATTTTTTAAATTTAAATTTTAGGTCGTTAACATGCAGTGCACTGTTGGTTTCTGGAGTAATATTGAATGATTCATCACTTACATACAACACCCAGTGCTCATCATAACAAGTGCCCTCCATAATACTATCTAGCCCATCCCCTACCCACATCCCTCCATCAACTCTCAGCTTGTTCTCTGTTAAGAGTCTCTTATGGCTTGTTTCCCTCTCTCCCTTTTTTTCTTTTCCCCCTTCCCATGTAGTTATCTATTTTCTTTCTTAAATTCCGCATATGAATGAGATTATATGGTATTTGTCTCTCTCTGACTTACTTCACTTAGCATAATACACTCTGGCACCATCCATGTCATTGTAAATGGCAAGGTTTCCTTCTTTTTAATGGCTGAATAATATTCCGGTGTATGTGTGTGTGTATGTCACATCTTTATCCATTCATCCATTGATGAACATTTTGGCTCCCTCCATGGCTTGGCTATTGTTGATAATACTGCTGTAAACATCGTGGTGCATGTATCTTTTCAAATTTGTATTTTTGTATCCTTTGGGTAAATACCTAGAAGTGTAGTTGCTGGATCATAGGGTAGTTTCATTTTTAATATTTTGAGGAACCTCCATACTGTTCTCCAGAGTGGCTGCACCAGTTTGCATTCCCACCAGCAGTGTAAGAGGGTTCCCTTTCTCCGCATCCTCACCAACACCTATTGCATTCTATATACCAATAACAAAGCAGCAGAAAATTCTGGAAAGCCTTTATTCATCCTTTGTGTGTCTTTTAGGACTGGTTTGTGAGGCTGGTTGTTGGACCACTAGCAAGGTAGACGACACCCTCGTCGGTGGGACCCCAGCTTTCCTACTGCTACAGTGTTGGCCACTCTGCTTTGATCAGTTTTGTACATTGAGTTTTGCATCCTTTTGATAAAAAGACCTATTGCAGTGAAGTTTGAGAACCATTGCTGTAGATAAGTCCCCACACCTTCTTGGTCAGTCCTTACTGTGTCCTAACAAAGGACCTGTTTCACTCAGCATGTGTCTCCATGTGCCTAGCCTTTTCATCCTCCTCACAGAAAAAAATATCATCTTCTCTAAGAACCAACCTTTTGCTGGTATCTTGATTCCCAATCTCTTACTGGTTCCCTAAGGACTTGTTCCCACAACATTGCTCTCCTCTGATGTCTCTAACAGATACCCTTTAGCCAGGTTTTTTTTTGGCCTGATTTTTGTTTTAAAGATCAGCACATTTCACTTAATCACATAAATCTTAATGTATGTCTTCTTTTGAAAATCCAAATGCTCTGTTAACCATGGGCCTGGCATTCCTGTAGAGCAGCAATCCGTTGGCATTGAGAACCAGTTGCCCTTTAGGTGGGGCCTGCCCTGTCAAGTTTGTCCCAGCCTGTCCCTGCTCACACAGTGCATGCGCATATACTTTTATTAGGCTCTCTTCATGAACTTGAGTAACATGCTTGGCCCCAAGGACCTTTCAGTTTGTGACTTCTGTTATCCTTTACAGTCTTTCTCAGCGCATCTAGGGAGAAATTCTATTCCATTTGTGTCACTGTCAATGAAATAGTTCTTCTTGTATGGTATACTTACACTTTATAAATATTCTCCATTAATTTTGCTTTTGTCTCCTAACAAACATATCTGTAAATGTTAATACTAAAAACAATATAAACTCAGGATGTAAGAAAACTACACACATACAGGTTAGGAAGCCATCACAAAATTCTGGGAATCACATGCTCCCTCCCAATTTCTGCCCTTTCTTTCCTCCCCTGAGCTTCTTCATTTTAATTTTAATTGAATTTCTAACATTATCTAATATTAATTAGTTTCTAATACTACCATTAATTTTTACTTCTTTGGTGTTTTTATACATTGTGTAATATACTATGTATTCTTTTGAGTTTGGGCTTCTTCAGCATATAATGTATAGATGCAGCAGAAATGCGTTCACATGTGCTCCAAAGACATGCCCCGGATTGTTCCCAGTAACATTACTGATAATAGCAAAAAACTGTCGCTCATTTATTTTCATCCTTTGTGAATATACTACAATTTAGTTATCTATTCCATTGTTGATGGACATTTGGGTTGTTTCCCGTTTTTTACTGTTTCTTTTGGATCTGTACCTATAAGAGGACTTATATTCTTGAGACATACTGATAGTCTCTTTGTCATACATAAAACGTTGCTGTTTCTAATCAAATACAATTCTTAAGATAATGTTGTAAATACAGTAGCAGACTTGGAATTAGCACCTAGACCTTAAGTCCTTCTGTGGACTGCCACCTCACAAACAAAACAAAAAACACGAAGGCGAGTGCATGATAAAAAAAAAGAGAGAAGAAATTGCAAATAAGGTATGCAAATTAAGTCCTAATTCAAGGCAGGGTCACATGTGGTCTAGTCAAACCCACCTTGGGGAAAGGTCTGGGGAAGAATCTGAGAAAGGCGTTACCACAGGCAACAAAGGCATAAAGTCATAAAGGAGAGAATTTGCGTAAAGGCATAAAGGAGAGAATTTGAGGGCTATATTAAAGAGCCATACTGAGCCAAAGCATTCAAGAGTATTTGTGGACACTGGTCACTATTTTACCCCCATTAACTATGGTCAAACAGGTGATAGGTCACACGGCTACAGTTTTAATCATCCATACCAAGGTTTTGATTTTTATGTCTTAGCTCTTGGTATGCTTTATGAATTTTAAACCTAAACATATCTATAGTTTGAAAGTGGACTATCTAACCTTTTAACTTAACTGCTTTTAAATTTTTTAACCTACAAAGATTTGGCCCCAAGGACATTGGGTAACTGACATAAGTCAGTTTACCTGGAAGTTCGCCCTCTGTTGGCATGGTTCCAAGTGGTGAGTGGTTACTAATGAGGATATGTAAAGTATATTTTAAAGATCACGTTAGGGATGATGGAGCCTAAATATGCTGCAAATTATTGCATTAAATGGAAAATAAGCAGTTGTAAGATCCCCCTCTACCCGTTTTTGTTTTGTTTTTTTTTTAAGGATTTTATTTATTTATTTGTCAGAGAGAGAGAGAGAGCACAAGCAGGGTGAGCAACAGGCAGAGGGAGAAGTAGGCTCCCTGCCAAGCAAGGAGCCCGATGTGGGACTCGATCTCAGGACACTGGGATCATGACCTGACCCGGAGGCAGACGCTCAACCGACTGAGCCACCCAGGCGTCCCCCACCCATTTTCTCTTAAAAGTTCATTCTTGAAAATGTGAGACCATCATAATCAAATCATGAATTAAGATATTTTTGTTATTTCTTTGGCTTTGTCTTCTTTCCATCACCCTTTCACACTCAGTGCTAAAGTGTTATTAATTTTCTCCTGGCACAACTACACGATGATTTCTATAAGGACTTAATACTACTTCAGTCATCATTTTACATAGCAGCATTGCCTCTGGGACTTTCATACAATGCAGCTGCTTATGGTAGATGAAGGAAATCAAGTATTGTGGTGCAGACTTTTAGGGATATTAATATAGTTTTGAAAGCAAGTAAAATATCCTACATACTAGCTTGCGATCCTGTATGAATGGAGACTCAATCCATAGGAATGGTTCCTTTTTCTTGAATGGAATGAGCATTGTGAGAATACCTACTGTTTCTGATCCTTTTTGTGACTGAATTTTAAGTTGCCAGATTCTTATGAATGATTTTGGGAGAAAGAAAATACTTTCAAGCCATTTTGAAGATGTTTTGAAAAATTTTAAAGAATATTTTGAGGATAAATTTTTGTCTTACTTGATTTTTAAAATATTTCAGTTTATTTTTAAAAGTAAGCTTTATTTTTTAGAGCACTTTTAGGTTCATAGCAAAATTGAGTGGAAGGTACAGAGACTGTCCATATACACACAGCGTCCCTTACTATCAAAATCCTGAGTGGTACCTTCATTCCAATTGACGAACCTATGTTGACATATCACTCTGACCCCCAAAATCCATAGTTCAGTGTAAGTTTTTCATCCTCTTGGAAGGAATAAATTTAAATCTCAAACTTTTGTTGTTATATGCTGCCTACAAAACGTTTCTTTTTGATGTCTGCATTGGATTCCTTAGCTTATTCCGCTTTGACTTTAAAAAATGGCATGGGAAGTACATTTTTTTGCTCTTCTTCCTTTTATTTTTTTTAAGTTTAACATTTAACATTTTCAAAAACTAAATTTTGCTATGAGCCTGTCTTTACTGTCTTTATATTGTACGCAGGGCATAGGCTGAAAGGGGTCAGTTTAGATTTCCGGTCAGAAATGCATATGCTTGTAGAGACCAGACAGCTGTGGAAATGAATCAGGTAGGCTGGAGTGAGGCAAGAAGGAGTGGTGAGGCCTGGAGAACTGAGGACCCCTCCCCAGGTAAAGATGGCAGCTCTACCTTATTGTTACCATGTTGCAGTGCAAGTCTGGGGTGCCATATTTTCCAGTTATATTAAAAGAATTTAAAAGGGAAACTAAGATGACTTATATAAGACTTTGCAATTTTATATCACCTTAACCTTAATTGGGACTAAACAAAGTTGAGGACCCACCAACACATGGACCACTATTTTCATAATTTATTTTTATTGAGCCATTATTTCTATAATGATTATATGTGCTAGGGACTGCTCTAAGAGCTCAGTAGAACTCATCCTTGAATCATTGAACAGCTGTCTGAGATTGGTATTTCTGTTATCCCCATTTGAGAGAGGATACAAGTAAGATACAGAGGGGTAATTGTGCTAAGCAGAATTTTTTTTTTTTTTAAGATTTTATTTATTTATTTGACAGTGAGAGACAGCGAGAGAGGGAACACAAGCAGCGGGGAATTGGAGAGGAAGAAGCAGGCTCTTCACCGAGCAGGGAGCCGAATGCGGGGCTCGATCCCAGGATGCTGGGATCATGACCTGAGCTGAAGGCAGACACTTTATGACTGAGCCGCCCAGGCGCCCCTGTGCTAAGCAGAATTCTAAGATGCTCCTGAAGATTCCTGTTCCATGGTGTGCACACCCCACGTAATCCCCTCCTTTTCAGTGTAGGCAGGACTGGTGGATATAATGGATGACATTCTTGTGATTAGGTTACATTATATGGCAAAGGTGAAATGAACTTGCAGATATATGGTCTCATCAGTTGACTTTGAGTTAATCAAAAGGAAAATTATCTTTGGTGGGCCTGACCTAAGCAGGTGAGCTCTAAAAAAGCCTGTTCAAGTCTTCTCTAAGGTTAGAGGTTTAAAGCACCAGAAATGCTCCTCTTTTGGCCTTGAAGAAGCACAGTGCTGTGTGTGGGGAGGGCCATATGGCAGGGAATGGCAGGTGGCCTCTGGGAGAGGGGTCCCCAGTTTTACAATTGCAAGGAATAGAATCCTGTCAACAAACAAAGGGTGAGTTTGAGGGTGGAGCCTGAGCCTCAGATGAGATCACAACCTTCTGAGACCCTGAGCAAAGGACCCAGGTATACCATGGTTGCATTCTTGACCTACAGAAACGGAGATAAGGAGCACGTATTGTTTTAAATAGCCAAGTTTGGTAATTTATGATGCAGCCATAGAAAACTAATAGGGTCACATTGCCAAGGAGTGGCAGAACTGGGGTTTGGCCCCAGGCAGCCCAGCTACAGAGTACTCTGCCTTGTGTGATCACTCCTATCCAGAGAGCTCTTTGAACAGTAATTGTAAAAATGTTTTTTCAAAGCTGCTTTTCTGTCCCGCATAACCACAACGTACACATTCTACTATGATCTGCTTCATAAATCCACTTTTATGGGCAACTCGAGTTAATTTCTTCAAGTTCTCTTTTTATCTTTTCCCCTAAATTAAAAAGCTGATAGATACACACATACACAAACACAGTTATATACATGGTTAACGATTACTTACATTATTATATATTGAAATTTGTTATTAAAAAGCAAGATTTTTTTTGGTATTGTGAACAAATATAAATGTTCCCTTCCTAATCTCTTTTGTATAAAATTGTGAGGACTAAGCATTTTAGAGTATGTAAATAGAGTATTTGCTGAAAGCTCTGTGAGGTATTGTGGAAAGTTTATTTTCCTTGATTCAGTTTGAAAACGATGATGGAATATTTTAGAACTTGTTCGTTTAATTAATGATAATTCATCTTGAACTTTTTGACCTTCAGAATGTACAGTTTACCTTACATTTCAGAATCATGAGATGGAGTTTATCATTTTTCACTTTACTTTCATCCACTTTTAAATATGTGGGTGGCAAATGAGACCTGCTCAAAGCAGTGGGGAGGACATAGCAGGAATATAGATAATGTACTGTGTGGGCAGTAAGAACTCTAAGGAGAACCCAGTAGGCAGTTATCAGGTCTTGTTGTAGGCATTAATAATTAATGGATCTGAATGATTAAGGATTATCCACCTTCTTAAATGAACTGGAATCCAGACCTTTAAAAAAAAAAAACGTTCCATTTTGGACTGTGAAATAAACTGACGACATTGCTTTTATCTAGAATGCTCTATTAAATACCAAGAATTGATGGCAGAGCATGATGCTGTGACCAGGAATTAGTCATTGGGTGACCTGGATCCATCTTGAGTCTTCCAGTGAGGATCTTTGGTACCTGAGAGACCTGGTCGTCTGTTGTACTTTGTGCAGGACAGGTATATTCCTGTCGGTGATGTTGATAATATCTGCTCTATATAACTTCGTGGGTTGTTGTAAAGATCAAACAAGGTAATATATTTGAGACATTTTTGAGTGCAGGGAAAATCTTAACTTTTGGTCTTTGCCCTTCCACGTACAATATGTTAATTGCTTTCTTGGGGCAGAAGGAGAAATTTAACTGCTCTTTACCCAGGGTAGTCCACCAGATATCTTCCACACAATCCACTGCTGCTTTCCCTGTGGGCAGGATGCTTGAGGCAACTTACTGAATTTTGTTCATCTTTCTGCTTTTCATCATCCTAGCCTCTAATACCTACTGATAAAACTTGCCGCTGCTTTTCCCATTTCTGATCCTAACTGGCTGCCACTTCAAAAATTGTTGGAATTCATTGACATTTGCAAAGTAATTTTGCTGACTCAGATATTTGAGAGAATAATAAAGGTTAGCGTCTCTGTAATTTCATGGGAGATATTGGTAGCAGGATCTAGGTGATCTCCTACTCCCTTTTCTCCATATTATATTGCTGCACATACTGCCTGCTGTGCAAGGTGGGATCTCATATGCATGCTGTTCGGTTTTGGGTTTTTTTTCTTCTTCTTTTTAAGATTTTATTTTTAAGTAATCTCTACTCCCACCATGGGGCTGGAACTCACAACCCTGAGACCAAGAGTTGCATGTTCCAACAACTGAGCCAGCCAGGTGCACCTACACATGCTACTCTTATAAATATGTTGCAGTGCTACGTATCATATACATGACATAATCACACATAAGGATATCGTCTCATGTGTTGTTTTAGTCTTCTTAAGGAAGATGTGGAAGCTTCTTTGCTGCTTTTGGTTTTCTTCCAAGTTGGTGGGTTTTTTGTTTCGTTTTGGTTTTGGTTTTTGGGGTTTTTTTTTTTTTTTTAGAGAGAGAAGGAGAGCAAGGGGGAGGGTCAGAAGGAGAGGAGAGAGAGAATCTTAAGCAGGCTCCATGCTCAGCACAGAGCCATAGAGGGGGACGGGGCTCAATATCATGTCCCTGACTGAGTTGAAATCAAGTCTGATGCTTAACCAACTGAGCCACCAGGCGCCCCTCTTACAAGTTTTTATTTAAATTCCACTTAGTTAACATACAGTGTAGTATTAGTCTCAGGAATACAATATAGTGATTCCACACTTACATACAACACCCATTGCTTTTTTTTTTTTTTCCTAACAAAACTTTCAACAGTGAAGTACTTTTCCTGATTTCCCAATGAAATGTGATACCCTTTCGTAGCCGTTAATTGTTGTTTGCTCATGGCATTTGATAATGAGGAATAGGAGCAGATAAAAGGGAAGTAGGAAAAAGACATTGGCCCTTAATTTTCCAGGTAATTTTCCAGGTAACTTTTCAAATAAATAAATAAAATTAAAAAAAAAAAAAAAAGCCCTTACTCTGAGAAACAAACTGAGGGCTTCAGAGGGGAGGGGGTGGGGGAATGGGATAGGCTGGTGATGGGTAGTAAGGAGGGCACGTATTGCATGGTGCACTGGGTGTTATATGCAACTAATGAATCATCGAACTTTACGTCAAAAGCCAGGAATGTACTGTGGTGACTAACATAATAAAAAATATTTAAAAAAATAAAATTAAATTAAAAAAAAATAAAAGCCCTTTAAAAAAACACATACATACATACAAAATTTTAAAAGATAAAAGGATGTGTTACTGCAGAAGGATATTGGATGAGAAATCAGTTCAGTGACCACCAGAAGTTGGCTGACAAGTCCTAGATGGGGGGGCGGAGAGAGAACCTGAGTACCTACGTGTCCAAGACTGAACACTTAAATTCCACACTGTTCAGTTTAAAGGGAACTCCTGGAGAACTAACCAAGATTTAGGAACTGGCATATAAATTTGCAGGCCCTGAAACCTGCTTTTCTTGGGGGACTCAAGAGTGAATATGCCTTTTATGGGAAAACTTGCCTGAAATCAAGTTTAGTGGGATGATAAACAAAAAATTGAATGTCCAGGTGTTTGTTTTGTTTTAAGAAGTATAATGGTGGTGCAGGCTATAATACTTAATAACTGCTCCCTGTTGGCAGATGTATAAAGGAGGCCAAAATAAAACCAGAGGCCCCCTTCATGAGCATGCCATCTATTGCCAAAGAGTGTGTATGGTCAGGAGTGTCAAGTGAAGAGAGTCTGGCATGTTTATTTCCATGATAGGAGCAGCCTTATGGGGAGACCCAACCATTTGATGCCTCTGGCTATTCCGCAGCCTGTGCTTGGGTGAACATTTGCAAGACCTGCCTCAGTGGCTATCCTGTTTCTTCTATCCAGGTCTCTCCAGCAACTCCTCTAGCTTCTAGTGAACACTTTGTTTCTTTATATATTTGACTCTATGCTGCCTGGCTCCCTTGATAGTTCTTGTAGGCCTGCGAGCCAATCGTGACCTAAGGAAGTACTTTTTTTCCTTTAAAATGACAAAAGTAGTACTTATTTCCTGAAATTAATCAACTAATTAATTCAAACTGTATAGAATTATAAAAAGTGAAAGTTGGTTCCCCTTTTCTCCTGTACTTGATCTATAAATACACACACACACACACACACACCCTTTGATCTGACTATTCTACTTCTAGAAGTTTATTCTACAGAAAAACTCAGGTAACTACACAGAGATTTATATGCAGGATATTCACAGCGAAAAATGAGCAAGTATCTGAATGTCGGTCAGCGGCTCCGTATTCCAATGTCCTCTTTGAGCAAAGACAGGGCCCAAGCCTCACCGGAGATAGAAAGAGCTAGATTACTCTGTGTTACCAGATCAGCCCATACACAGGGCCGTAAGAATGTGAGCTTCTGCCTCTTCCTGGTCAGTGATTCTTTCCAAACCTTGGTATGGATGATTGAAACTGCAGCCGTGGGGACGCCTGGGTGGCTCAGTTGTTTAAGCACCTGCCTTCAGCTCAGGTCATGATCCCGGAGTCCTGGGATTGAGCCCCGTAGCGGGCTACCTGCTCAGTGGGTGTATGCTTCTCCCTCTCCCTCTGCTCCTCCTCCTGCTTGTGCGCGCGCTCTCTCTCTCTCTCTCAAATAAATAAGATCTTTTAAAAAAAATAAAACTGCAGCCTTGTGATCTATCACCTTAGTTGTGGGAATAAAATAGTGACCAGCGTCCACAAATACTCTTGAATGCTTTGGCTCAGTATGGCTCTTTAATATAGCCCTCAAATTCTCTCCTTTATGCCTTTATGCCTTTGTTGCCTGTGGTACAGCCTTTTGTAGATTCTTCCCCAGACCTTTCCCCAAGGTGGGCTTGACCACCCACATGTGACTCTCCCTTGGATTAGGACTTATTTTGCATACTTTATTTGTACATGTGGGTTTTTTTCTCTTTTATTATCATGTCTTCGGCATGGGGAGGGGACCTGGAAGAGAAGCCTAGCGTTAGTTGCACCCAAAACTCTTTTTGGTCAAACTGCTTTTGGTGTTGGTGGTAACATATAAACATTCTGTAGTTTCTCCGTCCTTATTTTGTCTTTTTTGTTGTTGTTTTGTTTTTGTTTTTGTTTTTAATAAGGTCTTGGTGACCTATAAAAGTTCCCCTGAATTCATTGGCATTCTGGGTTTGTTTGTTTTTTTTTAAGATTTTATTTATTTATTCGACAGGACAGAGATAGCCAGCGAGAGAGGGAACACAAGCAGGGGGAGCGGGAGAGGAAGAAGCAGGCTCATAGCGGAGGAGCCTGACGTGGGGCTCGATCCCATAACGCCGGGATCACGCCCTGAGCCGAAGGCAGAAGCTTAACCGCTGTGCCACCCAGGCGCCCCAACATTCTGGGTTTTTTTTAACTTGGCATGATACATTCCCCTGCTCCAGTATAATGAATTCTTCCTTTGATCTGTGCCTGCTTATAATGTTTTGAATGACTGGTTAAATAAATTATGGACCAGCTATTCTGTGTAATTTAAAAAGTCTATATGGGGGCACTTGGGTAGCTTAGTTGGTTAAGTGTCTGCCTTTGGCTCAGGTCATGATCCCTAAGTCCTGGGATGTGGGATTGAGCCCCACATTGGGCTTCCTGCTCAGCTGGGAGTCTGCTTCTCCCTTCCCCGTGCTCCTCCCCTACACTTGTGTTCTCCCTCTCTCTCTTCTCTCTCTCTCTCTCCTCTCTCTCACTTTCTCTCAAATAAATGAATGAATAAATCTTAAAAAAAAAAAAGGTCTTATCTAAATGTATTGGCATGGAAGGCCATCTTTATTGGAAAAAAAAAAGCAAGTTGCAGAATAGCATATTTGGAGAAAGTCTGATTTTACTTTTGCAAAACAGCAGTAAAAAACCCCCACATACCACAAATGCTAAACTCATGAGCCAACTTTGTATGTGTGTAACATATGTAGATATGTATCAAAAAAGGTCTGCAAAGGTATAGCCCAGACCATTCACAGTGGTTATTTCTGGGGAGTAGTTAAACCAAAATTTTTTACTCTTTTGAGGGTCATGGAACTTTTTGTGAATCGAAATGATAAAAAGCTTATCCCTATAAAAATATGTATATGTACAGTTGGCCCACGAACAATGTGGGTCCTAGGTGTGCTGACCCCCCACACAGTCAAAAATTCATGTGTAACTTTTGACTTTTCAAAAACTTAACTACTAATAACCTGTTGACTGGAAGCCTTACCGATAACATAAATGGACAATTAACACATTTTATGTTTTATATCTATTATATACTCTATTCTTAAAGTAAGCTAGAGAAAAGAAAATGCTATTAGGAAAGTCATAAGAGAAAATACATTTACAGTACTGTACTGTAAAAAAATCTATGTATAAGTGGACCCATGTATAAGCTGTCCAACCGGTATTGTTCAAGGTTCAATTTATATACAGAATATTTTGCCTGCAATTTTAGAAAATTCGGGGACTCCTCTGATAATTGATTTTATCTAGCTAATGTGTATTAGCATTACGGCCTAATATCAATCTTGGTTCATCTGTTTTTAAGTTCTGAGGAAAGTTTTGCCTTCATTCTAATATCCGTTGAGCTTCTACTGTAAGACTTTGAGGCAACTGTATGGGCAATGGAAATGTCACTGCCTTTGTCAGCTATAGAGAAATTTGTTAATATAAAAGAAAGTTTAATTTATACTTCCTTGAATTCTTTTTTAAAGGCCCATACTGTCCAAATCATTCTCCTAAATTCTAAGAAGGCAGTTTTATTGTATATTAAGATAAATGGGACTAACTAATGTGTTTTAAGGCCAAATATATACATTTTTATATATTACATATTATAGGCCTTACACAAACACAGACACACACTTCATAGTAAATTGGGTCCTCAAGACAATCAGTATTTGGGAGCCCGATTTTACTATTTTAAATTATAGAGGCTAATGGTATTGTATGTTTGTGTATTTATGGTATATTATTAGGCTTAGCTAAGATTGATTTTAGTAATAGAAATTCCAATTATAAAATTGTTTCTGTGGGCAGATGGGATTTACTTTTCAATATCTGTTTGGCACACTTTTTGGAAATGCTTTGGGCAAAGTATAGAGTTGCTTATATATGTTTAGCATGAAAATAAGTAACCAAGAGCTTGTTTTGCCCCTAGAAAACTCAAATATTTATTTACATTTTTATCCACCAAGTGAAGGTCACAAAGCTATCCCTTCTGAAACTAAGGCCTAGCTTACAATATTTTATCAGTCTTTATTACGCAGTGCATATCAAAGACATTTGTGTGCTTAGTGTGTAAGGTGATTTACAGTGTTCTGAACTCTGGAGGAGACCCCCCAAGGCCTACTATTGCATCTTTGGCTCCTCTGTAAAAGTCTCTCTGGTCATGTCTCTTGGTCGGCAGCTAGCTGCCCTGTGGGACAGTCTCCAGTATGTGCGGGTGTTGAGCCTGTGACGCAGCCAACGTTGATTGCTTAAGGCTTATGATCCTTCCTGGTAGCAGCAACAAACACCCCAACTGCAATGAGCAAACTCAGCACCCACATCTTGGTTCTAGATATGTTTTCTAAGAAAGTATCCAGGGATCCTTGGAGAAATGGCTAGCTCAGGGCTGGGGCTGGGAGAATAGAAGATGAGTCTGGAATATCTCTAAAGAGTATACTTATCTTGATGAGCACTGAGAAATATGTAGAATCGTTGAGTCATTATATTGTACACCTGAAACTAATAAAACACTGTATGTTAATTATACTTAAATAAAGAAAAGAAAAAATGGGATTTTATATAGTCTCAAAGTATCTCCCTGCAGAGTACCAAAATCCTTGTTGATTACAAAGGGAAAAATAGTAACTTTACAGGGAGTAACTGCCAGGGAGGAGCCTGGCAGACACTAACTTACCAAGAGATCAAAGTTATCTTCAGTCAGTAGCAAGACAGTTGAAACTGTGTGCCACCTGATTAGGATGCAGTGAGAAACAACTTCACTTCTATGATAGTCCTGCCAAGAATGCATGACCTAAATCTAATCGTGGGGTAACACACACACCCGCCTAAATTGAGGGATACTCTACAAAGTAATTGGCCTGTAATCTGCAAAGTGTCAACATCATAAAGGTCAAGAGAAGGCTGAAAAGCTGTTCCAGATTTTAAGAGGCTAAACAAAACATGGCAGCTAAAGGTGTTGGGTGATTGTGATTTGGATCCTTTCTCTGTAAAGGACATTGTTGCGGCAGTTGGTGAAACTTGATCAGGCTCTGAGAGCTAGAGGCAGTAATGCATCAATGTTAATTTTCTGATTTTGATGGCTGTCTGATTTTGGAGACTATAGGAAATACACACTGAAGCAACATTCACAAACTTTTTAGTCAGGACCCCTTTACAACTCTTAAAATATTGAGGGCCCCAAAGAGCTTTGGTTTATGTGTAATACAGCTGTGAATGTTAATTATCTTAAAAATTCAAACTGACTAATTAAAGAAATTATTTAATTCATGTAAGAATAACAGTAAACCCATCACATGTTCATGTAAAACTTTTTAGCAGGAAGAGCAACTACAGGTTCTGAAACAAAACAAAATTCAGTGACAAGAGTGGCGTTTTACATTTTTGCAAATCTGTTTAATATCCGGCATGGTAGAAGACAGTTACATTTGCATATCTGCTTCTGCATTTAGTCTACTGCGATGTTATTTTGGTTGAAGTAGAAGAAAACCTGGCTTTACACGGTAGTGTAGTTAGCAAAGAGGAAGTGATTTAATAGCCTCTTCAGGTAGTTGTGGATATTCTTTTTGATACTGCATCAAAACTCTGGAAGTGGAGGTTTCTTAAAAGTTAGTTACGGTATGGAATCTGAAAATGTATCAATGGATTTTAACTCTCAGTTACAATGAAATCCATTTGTCTACCTTGCACTGCATAGGTTTTTTGTGCATTGCGATTTTGTAACTGTGTGCATGGGTCCTCAGACAGTATTGGTTCCTGACTTGTGCAGATCTCACGTTGACACAGCACCAAAACAAAAAAACAAAAAAACAAAAAAAACCCCACAGTTATTAATATCACTCCCAATCTTATCAGAAAAATCTTTTCTCTCAAGGACATGAAGGTAGCTACAAGTTTTCCAAAAGTCTGATTTTTCATTTAAAAGCTCAAATTTTCTCATGGACAATAAATACTGTTGGTTGTTTTTCTTAACGTGAGAGCCTCACTTCATTTTTAAAAATATGTCTGCTAAATCGGAAGAAGCATGTTTTTTCTGTCCGTTGTTCTTTCAAGTAAAATGGTGCAGTACGAATACAGGGCTTAATTCAGCTCACATGACTCAGTTTCACAGAAGCTTCTCTTCAGGACACCCGTCGTCGTAGGTGCACAGAAAAAGTGCTTTATGCATGCTTCCCATTTTGTCACACAGCATATTAAAAAGATATGTCCTCAAGGGTAGAGATTTAATAGAACTAATGATTTTACTGCTTCTTCAAGGGACACTCTTAAACAAAACTGTCTTTCTTTTTTACTGCGAGTCTGTGAAGAATGTGGTTAGGTGTCTGCTGAAGCTTTAATTCATGTTAAGGTTTTACCCACCATTGCTTTTGTGCCATCAATGCAAGTGTCCACACACTGAAGGATGCAGATAATGAACAGTCTGAGTATTTTTGACTCTCGGGAACCCTCAAAGTCATGCATGGACCACGCTTTGAGAACCACTGCACTGAAGTATTTATGGGTGATGGATGACATCTTGTTAGCAGCTGAGTCTGACATGGTTCAGGAAAGAAAGTTCCTTGTATAGTATTTGCAACTTTTCTTTGCTTGAGATTATTTCACAATTAAAAAACAAATAAATAATGGTCTTTTATATTTTGAAAACTGAAATGGGAATAATCATTTGCAGGTTTCAACAGTATACGGGTAAGTTCTTATGCAGATTAAATTATGTAATGTCACTTAGTAGAGTTCTTGGCATCTAGCTGATGCTTGGTAATTGATAACTATAATAGTTATTACTCCTGTTTAGTTGGTAGAATATTAACTGTAACCCTATGCATTTTTTTACATGGTTCCTCTGGGTTCTTCAGGGCATCTTAGAGTCAGGATGATTTGCGTCAAGTTCTTATCCTTAGTTCTAAGTGTACAGGAGAAAGAGACTCTAAATCAGGCTTTTTTTTTTTTGGCTTTTATTTTGGTTAGATTTGTGAAAACTATGCTCTTTTAACAATTTAAATGAAGAGCGGTTTTTTTTGTGTCTGTTGAACAGAAAGATGGTTCTACTCTTGGCAAAATGTTGTTGAACTATATTTATCTTCAAAGTGTTAATTGCCATAAAGTAAATATTCATTTCAATAGCTGATATTTTAAATTTTATGGTAATTTTTTCAAAAGTTCCTTTTTTTTTTTTTTAGGAAATAAAAGCAACTGTTAAGCTTCCTTTTTCTAAATACCAAAATGAGAGACCCAGATCTTGAAAAGAATACTTTTTTTCCTGTGGCAGGATTTCACAAAACCACAACAGAATCTTGTGAGAACAAAGTGACAGGTTAAAATAAAAAGTGGTTGCTTAAAAAAAAAAAAGTAGCTCCATCAGAATTTTTAGAAGGTACTGTGTGATATTTGACTTCTAATTAATTTTAGTTATCTTTCTTCTTGAAAGATGAAGGGAGGAATATATGGAGGGTTACAAGAAATATATCTTTTGCTTGCCAACTTGGTTTTTAGTTCACAGTAATCCTGTGTGTAAAATTGGTCAACTCTGGCCCAAATCTCATTGGTAGTAATTTCATTTTTTAAGCCAACAAAGAGAGTTAAGTAAGCTACCTCAAGAAAAAACTCGCTTTACTAAAAAATAGCAAACATTTTTTTATGATTTTAAAAAACCCTGAAACATAATTACAGGAACGTTGCCCCAGATGCAAAACTATGAAGACTCTTGTAGCTCTAAGATATGATAGTTATTAACCAGATTTCTAAACCAAACGGATAAAACCATTGTGTCCTCCCTCCCTAAAGCTGTATGTCTAATCAGACTCTAACTCAGAAGTCTCTCCCAGCCCACCTGCCTCTCTCTGTAGGGCCCTCCTTTCTCATGGGACTAAAGCAGCAGCTGCTGGGTTCTCTCCTTGTTGCCCACCACTTTTTATAACAGGCTGTGTGTCCTCTCCTCTCCCATTGTCGTTTCCTTCCTAAAGTACAAGTGTGATCCTGTCACTTTTCAGGTTAGTAGCCTCCTTATAGGGCTGCCTTCATAGGTGTGTGGCCTCTGCCTTCCCACTTCGAAGGGCACATGCTCTGCTGTGGCCACCTGGAAATTCTTAATAATTTTGAACAAGGGGCCCCACGTTTTTATTCTGTTTGCATTGGGCCCCACGAATTATGTCACTAGTCTTGTTTGTTATCTTGGCACATAAAACCTCTCTCAGTTTCTTGCTACAGAATATTTTCTTTCCTCCCTGTGCACTACATACTCCATCCACAGGGATTTTTAGAACATGCTTTTCCTTTCCCCCACTTTCTGCCTCTGCCTACTTCTCCCGCTTCTCTGCATGGCCAATTCCTACACAAGGACGCAACACAAATGTCACCTCCTGTTTAAAATCCTACTCTGCAAGAGTGAGTCGCTTTCTCTTTGCACTCTTCGTTCATATAAATGAGCAACAGTTGGGTTCACACATATCTCCTTCACCCAAATATGACCTATTTGAGAGTACCTGCTATTGTACTCAGGGTAAAATCTGACAAGCGGTCACTGTTCAACGTGTACTTCTTGAATTTGCTTAGTCATAACATATATATTGAGCTCCCATAGTGAATCAGGTCCCGTTGGGCTCTGAGTGTGTGGTGGCAAAGAAAAACCCAGCCATGGACACTCCTCGTAGCTGACAATTTTGAGAGTGAGAGGCTTTTCTGGTTACAAATGCCTGTGCCCCTGAATAAATGAATGAGCGTATGCTGAGGTTTGGGGTCTTAGTTTAGGATGCGACATCTGCCTTTGCGACTAGGGGTGCTGGTGGAGTAAGCACTGGAATACCAGAGGATCTTGGGTTTGGAAGCTGTCCTCGGTTCATTTTGTGACATTAAAGAGAAGGCTAGACTGTCAGCAGGGTTCTCAGGTTCTTTCATCAAATCTGAGACACCAGTGATCATGAAACAATGAGGCCGCTTGTAAACATTAAGAAAGAAAAATCACCTGTTAAACTGGCATGCCATCAATTGTATGGCATCCTGATTTCAGAGACAAAAAAGTGAGAAAAATTTGGCTTTTGGAACCGATAAAACAGAGTAATTCAAAGATTAATTACAGGCAGATAGAGTCAAAGAAATACTTGGACATGGGAGGTGTTGCTAAAAATAGTTTGTCATGACCATCGATTCCATGAATAATACAGTAATAAAGAAATCACTTCTTAAAGTAGAGTTGGATGTGCATCTTCAGTTTGAATAATAGACATGCAGGTGATGCAAAGAGGAAAGAATGAATGATACAGGAAATATGTATGGCAGCCTGTGCTGTTCAGGGAAAAAAAAACTGTACGTGATATGGTCATCTTTGTAGATGCTGGCGGATCTACAAATTGCAAACATTTGTATAAGACTTGACAGTTCCCCGCAATACATTCTCACGTACTCATAAGAACTCTGCAGGGTGGGTATTATTTCTTGTGGTAAGGGGATTCCTGCAGGTCAAACGGCTTGAGTGAAGGGCCCTCAGCCAACAAGTGGCTGAGTTGGCAGCCAAGTCCAGGGCCTCTAACTGCATCCCATGCTTTTTTGAACAAACTCTGTTTTGGTCAGCTCGGGCTGCTGTAACAAAACGTCATAGTCCACACTTGTATCTTAAAGAACACACATTTATTTCTCACAGTTCTGGAGGCTTGGAAGTCCAAGGTCAAGGTCCTGGCAGATTCCGTTCCTGGTGAGGGCCCCTGTGATGGCTGCCTTCTCACTGTGAGAAGATGGCCTTTCCTTGGTGTGTGCATGTGGGGAGAGAGCTGTCTCTGTCTTCCTCTTCTCAGAAGGACACTAATTCCATCAGGAGAACCTCACCCTCATGACCTCATCTAAACCTAGTTACCTCCCAAAGGTCCCACCTCCAGATACCATCACATGGGGGGTAGGGCTTCAACACATGAATTTGGGGGGGGGGGCCACAAACACTCCTATTACACAGTATTAATGACATCATCCTGGAATCTTTAGTGATGTTAGGAATATTTTTTGCATTTTTCTCACCTCAGAACATAAAATTCAAATGTTTCCATTAGCAGGCCTTTTGTTTTGTTTTGTTTTTTTCCTAAGTGTAGAAAATAAACATCCTTATTTAAAAATTTTTTCAAAGGTGCTTTGCCCACCTGAACCTAGTGTCGAACTCAGGCCTTTCAAAAGAATGGAACCTACTCATATGCTATCAATAGAACAAATTTGCATTGTATATGGTTTTTATTTATTTCAGTTGGTTGTTCTTGTTAAATAACCTGTAATGAATAAAATACAATAACTTTGGCTTAAAATAAAGAAATACTTGGTTTGGGATATAATCCTGGTGATGCTATGATAGATTTTTTTTTTTATTTGACTGAAAGTGGGTCTCTTCATATGAGATTAAAATGATCATAAGAGTGTTTTCAAGGGCAATGAAAAAAAAGAAATGGACCATTATTTGTGTAGCATCTCTGATACTTATAATTAAATGGGTCTTTAAAAATGGAGTCAGATGAATTATTCCCTTCTAGGGCACAATCACCGTTTCTCCATAGCTACACAAGGGAGGCTTTCTCTGTGGGGAGATATCTCGCCCTGAGGGGTAGGGGAGGAGGGAGATGGTAAGGCCTGGGGTCAAAAAAGGAAAATAGTGAAAGGAGGGAAGTAGAGAGAATTTAGTTAGGGGACATTTTGTTCTTTGTTTTCCCCTTAAAATTAGAGAAAGTACAAAAGACTCATTGTGCTTTTTACATCTCTAAATACTCAAACATTTTATGTGAAAACAGAGGGGTTTTTAAAAAACATGCAATACATTTTTATGGTTCTAAATTGCATTTAATGAGTTTAGAGTTTAGAAGCTAAAATTGGTAGGTGTTGAATATAGTACTATTTCCCCAAGAGTCTCTCCTCTCCCCTAATTATCTTTTTCAGGACTGGGGATAGGGAGAGTGGTCCGTGACTAAAATATCTTCAACCTTCATCTCCTGTGCCCTGAGTTAAGCATCTAGAGTACTTTATTCATGAGACTGGATGGTTTCCTACAACTCTAAAATGTTTCTGCCTCTGTGAGAATGATAGTCGAACCCATGCAGGACAAATGGAGAGACTGAGTTGTTTCTCAATTTATCTTAATGCTTTAAAATGCCTAATAGTAAGCACTTTATGTTGTTATGCCTCATAATGGACATCTCTTACCAGCGCATAGTTTTATTTCTGTGGGGAAGAGTTTAAGAAGTTACTGAGAAGATGATTTTAATAAATCGGCTGTGTCAACCTCGATGTATTCACTCACTCAGCAGACATTTGAGTGACCTCTGCTATGTGCCAGGCATTGTGCTGGGTGCTGGATATACAAAGATGACAGAGAATGATCTGTGTTTGTTAAGAAATAGACTGTTTGCATAATATATTATGGTGTTTACTAAGGTTATATAGAAGGTCTCTGGGAACATAGCCGAGAGAGTAAGTAAGTAGTTTTTCCTTGGAGGAAATGGGAATCCTGAAAAGACAGTCCACAGGACTAGTGACATAACTTGAATCTTAAATGATGAAATTTGTAATATAGAAAGAATGGGGAAGGGAGGACTGTAATAAGAATTTCCTAATGGATAGTACCTGAAACTTAGGGTAAATACAGATTATTTATTTGGAGCAGATGTAGGGACAAAGGAGAATTAATATATTATTTTTGGTTTTATTAATGGAAAAATTATAAATAATACATGAGTCTATGGAGATTAGATCTCTCTTCTGACATTCCCAGACCCTCTTTTCCCAGGCACCCAGAGGAAAAATGAGGAGTCTTTCTAAGACCTATACAATTATTCTTAGGGAAAGACTGTTAAATTTAAGAGATGTCAATTTGTTGAGCAAAAGAAAAATAATGATGGTCCGACCTAGAAGTATGTTAAACATAAGGCTATGCTGAATATTCACGACCTTTCTAGGCATGAACCTAAAGATGTGTTAGTTTTAATATTGAGAGTTGTTAGCAGCATCTTGAGACTACTTATAAGTACAGTTTCTTCTCTGCCCTTTCCAGACTTGACCTTGAACTAATTTACAATCCACTGAGTAAAAATCAGCCATGTGACTACAGGAGCAGGCCACCCATGCTTGGAAGTGGTGGAATGGCTTGAAGCTGTGAGGATATTCAGTATTAAATAGCTCTATAGTTATAAATAATACTTCTTTCTTTTATTCTACCATTGTATTTGGGTAGCTTTCAGTGGACTAGTAGATAAAAAGGGAATAATGGTATCATCCCAGCTATTTCGTAGCCTCATTCCCCGCAAGCCAGAGCTGATTTTCTGTCTCCATTTCTGGTGAGTTGACTGCCTTGAACTGCTCATACCACTCATCAGCTTTTTGCTTCTTGGTCTTCACCACTAGGCTGAGAAACAGTGGGCGAAGACCATCTCAGAATCACTTCAATCTGCAAAAAGGGAGGAGGGCATGATTGTATTTGGCCACAATTATAAGGAGCAGGATGCCAGCCTATCCAATTTCAAATACCAAGTGGTTTGACAGTAGGAATAATCAACAGTGTTGAGTATCTTTGCATAACGGTGTGTAATATTCTAATAATGGCATCGTTTAGTTCTTTAATTTCTTTAAGAATTTACAACCACAAGATTTTACTGTGAAACATTGAGTAAATGGGGAGCCGGGAGGGAATGCCACCTTGTCATCCTTCATAAATTTAATTGAAATGTTTAATGTAACCCCAGTGAAAACAGACTAAACAAGTAAGGATAACCAATAAACTTTTGAAAGAATAATAATGAAGGAGCATTACACCACTAGAAATATTAAAACTTGTCTTAAAGCTAGAATAATTATAACTAGGGCATTATGAAAGAACAGAAAATAGGATAGTGAATAGACCATAATTTTTGAATCAGAAGCTAGCAGGTACATTCTGTCCACTGGCTTTATACTCCCACCTTGATCAGTCATTGGATGTGGACGTTATGGGAGAGGCATGGATCTTGGTCCAGGCAGCTCTCTGAAGCCAAGGCAATCCCCGAAAGGACTGATAACCTGAACGCTGTCTGCTGATGATCCTCTGGAAGCTGGGGCAACCAGAATTTCCTTGAAGGGACATTTGAGGGGCTATGTCTTTCCATTGGAACACCCAAATTCACTTGTTTGTGTATCTTTATTCTACACTTACAGTATATTGGTTTTAACTTACTTATAGCTGTCATCCCTTGCGCCTTTGTGGTGGGCAAGGATCCAAGTACTCAAAAGTAACCTGTCCGAAGGTTTTGATGAAGTTCTTACTCTTCCCCAGCAGTTGGTGATTGCTGAGTGGTGTGAACGGGTAGTCTTATGAAGAGCCTGTGTTTAGGGAGGTGGTGAAGGTGGAAATGAAGACTGTATTATGGGTATATGGTACCCACTTCTGTTTCAGGTACTTTACTGCATCCTTAAATTAGAGGATATCCGTTCATCTGCGTTGGCTGCAGGGTCAGATGAGGGTTGGTTATGGGAAAGGGGAAGATGCCTAGGTTTATTTCCTCAGTTCCCTAAGGAAGCCAAGTACCTCCCGCCTCTGCTTTTTGGAACACTCATTAAAATTCTCTCCTGACTGCCTCTCCTGACTGCCTGGACCGAGAGAGAAAAGTATGTCCTGTCCTATTCTTATGTACATGCTGCTGTCTTTGTCTCACACAACTTGGTGATGGTAATGGGGGCAGTTCATGGAATCCTCAAAGCCCATCTATGGGCCAGGTCAAGAGCATGCATATCTCATAATTCTGGGAAAGGAAATGTGAGGGGAGTTTTCTGGACTCTCTGGGGGAAATTTTCCTCACTCTATAAAAGGGAAATATAAAGGATGTCCCATTTCTGCCACTGCACGTTGCCGTCTGTATGGGATACTTGGAGGGGCATTGGCCCCCGTGAAATCAAGAGGGGAGCCAGACTAAGGGAATAAGAGAGGAGGGAGGAAAGACCCTGGATCCTTTGTGATATTGTTGAACAACTGAACAAAATAGACCCAAGCTGTTGTCTTCACAAAGCTTAATTCTGTTGGAGGCGGACAACAAACACACACGTGTTATTGAGGCACATAGTGTATTAGAGGGTGGCTGAGTGCCATGGAATGAAATAAAGCAGGGAGGGGGGATAGGGGGTGCTGGTGGAGGAGTGCTTGCAGTTTTTTAAAAGTAGTCAAGGAAGGCTTCCCTGAAGAGGTAACATTTGCCTAAAGACCCAAGAGAAACAAGGGATGCAGAGGAGCATTCCAGGCAGAGGGAACAGTTAGTGAAGCCCTGAATGTGTTTGGGGGACGTTCTGAGTTTAGAGAACTGCTCAGGGGGCACCTGGGTGGCTCAGTTGTTAAGCATCAGACTCTTGATTTAGGCTTAGGTCAAGATCTCAGGGTCCTGGAATCAAGCCCTGTGACTGGCTCTGCATTCAGCATGGAGTCTGCTTGTCCCTCTCCCTCTGCTCCTCCTCCCCACCCCCATCACGTGCACGCATGCTCTCTCTCTCTCTCTCTGAGAGAATTGCTCAGGGCCTGTGTGGCTAGAGCCAGGGACAGTGGGGGACAGTGGGGAGAGTCGGGAGGTGGAGGTCAGTTCAGAGCG